>NC_061105.1:29669282-29789282 GCF_015104395.2 Macrobrachium nipponense
GTGGTATTTATACCAAGAGATTCGTCCACAAGTAAGCCATCGTCGACGCAGTGTTCATTCAACCAACGCTTAAGAAGATTAAAGGAAGATTATCAGCGGGGGTGACCTAAATTGGCTTACTTGTGGACGAATCTCTTGGTATAAATACCACCTTTTCTGTAAACTTTTCTCATTCATATACCTGAAGAGAGAGACAGCAGTCTCTGAAATATAGTACTTTTCTCTCTACATTTTGGTGTTTTTATGGGCTCCTTTTATTAGATGGAATTCTGTTGTTACAGAACACCTTTACCAGTCATTGTCAGCCCATTATGGAATTCAACCGCCTTTCCCCGATTCTTCACTCACTTCCAGAAGTCAAGCCAGTTTTCCGCAAGTTTGAAAAAGAACTGAACAGACTACACCGGCTGAAAAACCAAAAACACTTTTTGGAAGAATGCCTCAAAGAACAAGTCACTTCCAAAATGTTAAGGATTCGGGAGATGGACTCTGCAATCAAACCCCTTCCCTCTATCACACAAGATTTTCCTGGAAGAAAGAATCACCAATACGAGAAACGAACATCTTCGTGCTACGCAGAGTGATATATGGAACTCAATCTAATCTTCGCCTCCTCACTACGGACCACGTATACAGGTATCTGATTTCATTCTGTTCCGACATTGCTGCCTATAATAGCGTGACTCATTCCAACAGACTTTTACGCAAGTTAAATAACCTAATAGATAATAGCGCATGGAATAATCTTGAACAACAAGACAAAGTTTTAAACTTATCCAACACCATTACTGTAAATCAACATTTAGTTTTCAATTTAGGCTTATCCTTTGCCCTAATGCCAGACCGCAAAAACAACCTAGACTTCATAGTGGCTTTTGATAAATTCATATCTGACAAAAACTACAGCCGTGAAGAGATATGTTTAAAAGGAGTGTTACTAAATGCTTTAACTGACCTTCATAAGAAATATCCTGTTCCCCGCAGATTCATGATAGCCATCCACTCGCTAAAAAAGTTAGATGTTATAATAAGTAGATCCGACAAAGACGGCAAAATTGTAATAATGGACAAAGACTTCTACCTCGACAAAATCAACCAGCTCCTTAGCGACACAAATACTTACGAAAAACTGACGAAAAATCCCCTCCAGAACGTTCCACAGAATTTTTTCGGAAAGTAAGATTAATTGGCCAAGACAAAAAGAGTGTTGAACTATTAGAGAAATTTAAAGTAATTAATCCTAAATTACCCTACTTTTTATGGTCTTCCCAAAACTCACAAAGACAATCTTCCATTCAGACCCATCGTTTCATGCGCCGGAGCTTTCAATTACAAAATTTCTAAATGGTTAGCTGGCCTCCTTTCTCCTTTTTTCTTTTTTAGGCACTTTTCTCCCAGTCACATCAAACATTCGGAAGACTTTTGTCACAAATTCAGAGAAGCACATATACCACTTCACAACATAAAACTTTTAAGCCTTGACGTAGACTCCCTATTCACAAAAGTACCAGTACAGGACGTTCTTCAGTTTTTAAGGGAAAAATTATCCCCCTATTCAGATCATTTCCTTTTGGCACTTGACAAAATAATAAAGTTAGTTGAATTATGTGCATCTTAATAAAGTATTTTTCCATTCGGGAATCATTCTACAAGCAAAAATTCGGGTGTAGTATGGGTAGTCCTTTAAGTCCTATTTTAGCCAATCTGTACATGGAATACTTTGAAACTACAGTAATAAATGCAATAAAACCCAAAAACATGCTGTGGATGAGATACGTGGATGACATACTAACATTTTGGGATAATAAGTGGGGTAATTTTAATGAATTCCTCTCAAAATTAAACGCATTAGTGCCCAGCATCAAATTTAAAGTTGAATGGGAAACAGACAACAAAATTCCTTTTCTTGATGTTTTAATAATCAGAGACACGACAGAATACAAATTTACCATATACAGAAAACCAACGTTCTCACTTTCATATATTCACTACTTTAGCTATCATGACAATACTATCAAGATAAGTCTAGCTAGCAACCTATTCTTAAGAGCCTTACGAATTTGTTCCCCAGATTCCTGGAAAAAGAATTTGAACTAATTCGCAAGCAACTCTCATCTTTAAAGTATCCTGACCATATAATTGAGAAAGCAATTCAAAAAGCAAACGTAATTTTCTACCGACCCCCTAAAGACAAGACCAGAGACACACCCAACAATAAAATAAAAATTCCCCACCTGGAGACGATTAAGAGAGTAACTCACACCCTTGGGAAATCCAACCCTTTTGCATTTACCTACCCAACCCAAATACCTTAGCCAAATCCCTGATTAACGTCCAACAAAAGACATCGCCCAAAGACTCGGGGGTATATGAGATCCCATGCCAGGACTGTGACCAATCTTACATCGGATTTACAGGTAAATCACTTCCCCAGAGATTAATACAACACAAACGGTCAGTTAGGTATGGACAACAGAACTCGGCTATTTTCAATCATATAAATGACATAACCATAGAATAAACTGGAATATGTCACGTGTAATTTATAGCAGCAACTGCCGGTACAAGAGTCAAATGATGGAATCGGCCTTAATAAAAGAGAAGCAGGTAATGAACCATCTCAAAAGGGAATTGGACATCAGACATCGTCGACGCAGTGTTCATTCAACCAACGCTTAAGAAGATTAAAGGAAGATTATCAGCGGGGGTGACCTAAATTGGCTTACTTGTGGACGAATCTCTTGGTATAAATACCACCTTTTCTGTAAACTTTTCTCATTCATATACCTGAAGAGAGAGACAGCAGTCTCTGAAATATAGTACTTTTCTCTCTACATTTTGGTGTTTTTATGGGCTCCTTTTATTAGATGGAATTCTGTTGTTACAGAACACCTTTACCAGTCATATATATATATATATATATATATATATATATATATATATATATATATATATATATATATATATATATATATATATATATATATATATATATATATATATATATATATATATATATATATATATATATATATATATATATATACATATATACATATATATATACATATATATATATATATATACTATATATATACATATATATCATATATATATATACATATATATATATATATATATATATATATATATATATATATATACTATATATATATATATATATATATATATATATATATATATATACATACATATATATACATACATATTATATATATATATATATATATATATATATATTATATATATATATATATATATGGTATATATATATATGTATATATATATATGTATATATATATATATATATATATATATATCTATATATATATATATATATATATATATATATTTATATATGTAATATGTACACATGTAAAGTACTTAGATATCAATATTCATACATGTATACTATACACAGCAGTAGCTGCTGCTGTTGTTATTTTTCAAATAATCATTAACTGAGCAAATTTTGCTACAGAATGATTTACTGAAAGAAAACTATGTTCTATTATTTATATCCATTCCATGGAGGGAACATGACCAGGTGCCTCTCCCTTAAATTTACCACTGCATAGATGGCTTTGTCAAGGGGGTTGACTTGTTCCCTGTCAAGACAGAACTACAGTAATATCCCTAACTTATGCGGGGTTAGGTTCCAGACCCCCTTGTGCAAGGAGAAGTTTCGCGTGAGTTTGGCATGGTCTCTGAAATTGCTAATAAATGCCTACTTTTAGAGTTTGAACACTAAATATGACCCTAATCATGCTCCCTAAGTATTAGGCTAATTTTGAAATTAAATTAAAGTTACTGTAATTTGATTTAATAGTTAGTTTAATACATTGCCCTTAAAAAAAGAATAACTGGTTGACATAAAAATAGCTACAGTAACTACTATGACATACGTATCCACTTTCGTACACACTAACGTTACCCCTAATTCATGGGATGCATTTTCTTTTTCTGTCAGAGTAAAAGTTTTCTTTGCATCACTAGGTAAACTTCATAAGTCAGTCATAACGAAGTCACACAATTAACAAAATAAAGAAGACATGTATGTACATAAGTAATGTTTGCAGGTGAAGGTAAAATTAAATAAATTTAAAATCATGAACTAGTGTAAAAGCTAACTATAAACAAGAGAGAGAGAGAGAGAGAGAGAGAGAGAGAGAGAGAGAGAGGCAGAGAAATCGGAGCGAGGAGAGAGAGAGAGAGAGAGAGAGAAATACATACGTCATGCGAGGTAAAACTCTGGAGGGGTATCATCTTTAAAAAGTGTAAATGGGATCACATCTTCTGAAAGTACATTAACTGCATGTGCTGTAATTATGTAACATAGTACATACAGATTGTACCAGCACTTTTCTCCGAGGTAAGAAAGTAATTTTCACAGAATGACAACTCTGATGTTTTAGTAATTGATCATGGAGTTCTTATATAGTGACTAACACTGAATTACCTACTGCATTATTTTCAAAAGTACAAATAGCATACACAAAATCTCTGTACTGATTCTACACTTAAATGCATGAAAACTTATACTAATTGTAGTATATTAGTACGTATTTCAGAAATTAAACAACGTTTCTGAGGAGATATCATCCTTGCAAAGTGCAGTAACTTTGTGAATGGGTATCACTTCTTATAAAAGTATGTATATGCACTAACTGCATGTATCACTTCTTATAAAAGTATGTATATGCACTAACTGCATATTTATGCATGAACAAAAATAAAAATACATTTTTAATAAATACATTATAGAGAAAAAGCTTTAAAATGTAAAAATTTGCATAATAAATTAAAAACACGTTTGCAGGGTTTTGCAGTGTTCCTGGAGGGTTCGCAAATGTTCGCGTTATTGTGAAGAACTCGTGTATCATAATTAGTTAGGTTCCGATGAAAAGTTGGCGCTATTGTGAAGAACTCGTGTATGATAATTAGTTAGGTTCCGATGAAAAGTTCGTGCTATTGTGAAGAACTCATGTATGATAATTAGTTAGGTTCCGATGAAAAGTTTGCACTATTGTGAAGAACATTTGTTATGATAATTAGTTAGGTTCCGATGAAAAGTTCGCACTTTTGTGCATTCACGCAAATCGAATCGTGCAAGTTCGGGGTATTACTGTACAGTGTGTTCTTAAAAAGTCAGGTGCCGAGCCAAAGAGGAACCGGAAGCCTCACCACTGGCGCCAAACAAGACAGGTGGATGAACAGAAACAGGTGGACACTTGACTCAAATAGTGGGCACTCTCACACATAAGGCACTTGGACACTGGGTACTCAGATACTTTGTACACTCAGACACTGGGTGCTTGGAGACTGGACACTCAGGGGGCTTGGAGACTGGACACTTAGGGTGCTCTGGGCACTTAAACACTAGACGTTGTGGGCACTCAAAAAATGACAATTTTATGATAAAAAACTGTAATATAATACTTACCCAGTAATTACTTAACTAACAATTTATTACCTGGGCAGCCTGAAGATTTAAAAATTTGTGGGTAATGCTTCACAGGTGACTGGTCCCGCCCACCAACGGGAATACCAAGAACAACTAGCAGAACACTTCATTCTGTGTCCATCAGCGGGGAGGTGGGAGGGTTCTGTCCATAATTACTGGGTAAGTATTACATAAAATTGTATTTTATCATAAAAATATAATTTTCATATCAGTAACTTACTCAGTAATTACTTAAGTGATTCCACATTGATGAAGGTGGGATATATGGACATATTCTACTTCAAAACATTAAGTCTTACAATATAAACTGAAATAGAACGAGTTGCTGGCATTGACATAATGCTTGTAGTTCTTTACTAGCTAATAGAACCTACGGTAGCAAATTACCTCTGGTTGTTGCTCAACTTAACCTGTAGTAGCATGGCGGTAAAGCCAGATGTGCCTCTACTTAAGTGGGAGCTTTGTAGCGATGGAGTACTCCAATGGCTACCAAATCATTAGTGGAAGTTATGTAGCTCAAGGAGTTATCCGATGGCTAGCAAAACTTTATAACGTGCCCTTTCCCTATGTGCAGTACTACAAAGAAAACAACCAGATAGAACCAGACACACTATCACCTGCACTGAAATAAAACAACAACCCATCCATTAAGAGAGGTGGGCGCTCTAGGTACACTGTACCCTCTTGGCTCCCTATAACTTGACACCTTACAACAAGCTATAGAGATGATAGGAGAATATTTAACGCTTCCTTCTGCAGTCTCGTGCCAGTTACTGATAATCATAAGGTACTACAATAAATTTCACACTGTTTCCTGTAGAACAATTATAGAACAGACGTACAGAACAAGAAAAGCCTGAAAGTGAGAGGAAACACTTTTCTGACATCTTAAAGTTTCATTCAAAAGGAAGGGAAATGTTTCCCCAAATCTGAGTAGTATCTCAGAAAATAAGTCTATATTGGCATATTTCTTTAGTATATAGAACCAGATCTTCTAAACATTAGACGAGACGAGATCTAGCCATAATACCTTAGGTTATGGATGGCATTTAAACCACAGATTATTTCCAGAGAACACCTGAACATCTCAGCTGTCCAGATGGATCTCTTATTTATTCTCAGATCTGGGGAGCACTACTGGGTGCTCACGAGAATGAGCTGGTGCCTGGCTCTTGTTGGAGCCAGAAGTTTTAGTCAAGAGGACGACAGGAGCTCTTGCCATTACATTACATATAAAAATGGATGGCCACAAACTTCCATTTCCTCCCAGGTAATACTGGACCCTCTAATTGCACAAGCAGCTCTTTATACTTCCTCAAAGTTAGTGAGCGTTTCTGGGCGCTCAGAAACTGGGCTAGTACCAGACTGCTGGCCGCCATCTAACTGCCAAACATTTGGGAGCTGGTAGGCATCCCTAGTAGTTTTGGTTAGAGCTGGTGCCCAGCTTTAACCAGTGCCAGGCAAGCTTGAAGCCAGGTGAGGAAAAAGCTTGTACTAATAGGTGCTCCTGGACATTATCCCTAGTTGACAAGACTGTCTTCTCTACCATTAAATTCGAGAGAGAGAGAGAGAGAGAGAGAGAGAGAGAGAGAGAGAGAGAGAGAGAGAGAGAGAGAGAGAGAGAGAGAGTGTGTGTCCAGGTCATGGTAAAATATTCTCAGGGTGAATGAGCAAACCTTGTTATTGAGTCAAGACTTATATCGATACCCTTTCTCATCTCTCAAATGTCTTTTGCAGCACCTCTTAAAAGTCACAATTTTTAAAGTCAATTGTAATTTTCCTTACTAAAAAAACCTGAGGTCCTTTACATTAGGAATTAGTTCCTCATTGGATGAGTCGGTTATATGCTACCAATCTCAGGGTCCAGGTTCGATTCCCTGCTCTGCCAAAAAGGAATCGGAAGAATTTATATCTGACGATAGAAATTCATTTCTCATGTGGTTCGGATCCACAGTAATCTGTAGGTCCCCTTGCTAGTAACTAGCTGGTTCCTAGCCACGCAAAAATATCTAATCCTTTAAGCCAGCCATAAGAGCTGTTAATCAGCTCAATGGTCTGGTAAAACTAAGATATACTTAACTTACATTTGGAATTACTTTCAGCATAGGCTGGAATGTGGCTGTTGAAGATTTAACAATATAATTAGGCAGTAACTGCTTGTCCAGCAGTAGGGAGTCCCACCAACTGGATGTAAATATTCCACTTTGCTTTAGGCCCAGGAGCAAATTGAGGGGGGGCATAAGGTGGGCCTAAATGTAAAGGACCTCAGGTTTACGTATATAGTTAGGAGAAATACACTTTATGACAAAAATTGCGATTTGTTCTTACAAGTTTTAAAAACCCTCAGTCCTTTACATTAGGAAGACTCAATCAATGGAGGAAGCAATCCGAGAGGGTCTTATGGACAAACTAGTGTTTGTCCAACCAAAGGTCTCCCTCCTGTTCACTAGATCAAGGAGGGGAACCTGGCCTCTGTCCACCAGGTCAGAGTATGGGAACTGCGTGACCAATGGCCAGACCACTGGACCACTTCATAAGAGGGAGACAAGCGTAGCCTCTTATGAATAGCAAACAAGAACTTTTACAGTTGGTAACAAAAAGACAAATATATAAGCATTGGGTTTGTCTTATGCCAAGATTCAGGGAAGGATGCATGCTTCTATATCTTAATGAAAGGATATGGAATGGAGCACTGTGAATATAGCTTACCTGCATCAAACGCTAGTTCCAGCATGTGACGCCCATGACGCTCTGCCTGCAGGAAGAGAGAAGAATAGAAATGGGGAAAAAAGGAGCCATTCACTCTCACATTCACCCCCACATTCGCATGGTTCACAAAGGCGAGATGCAACCTTGTCCAGTAAAGTAGCTGGATAAGCTACACAACTTGCTGAGCAGCCACCAAGGAAAAGGTGTCCAAGGACCTATGAGCTATATCTTGAAGGTAAAAGGAAGCAAAGGTGGTCTGGTTGGGCCAAACCCCTGCCTTCAATACTTGTGGAACTGACAGGTTCATGTGGAATGCAAGAGTAGAACCAATACCTCTGACTTGGTGGGCTCTCGGACAAAAGGTACTGGTGTCATCTCTCCCTTTGGAGGAGTACGCTTTCATGATCACCTCATGAAGCCAAAATGACAGTGATCTCGTCCGGATCATTATCACAGAAGTCCTCTAGGAGGAGATCATAAAGGACTCGAATCTAGCATTAGGGACCGATGGATTCTGAGTCATCGCTACAAAATCTGGGACAAAATTGAGCATAACTGATCCCCATCCCATCGACTGTTTAACATTATAAGAGAGGTCAAGAAGTTCTACTCTCTTCACAGATGCCAGGAGCCAGAAAAATGACAGTCTTGAGGGTCGGATCCCTGTCTGACAACTCTCGCAGAGGCTTGTATGGTTCAAAAGTCAGGGTCTTCAAGATGAGAGTCACATCCCACTGAGGAGGCCTGAGTTCCCTGGGTGGGCAAAACCCCTCGAAGCTCCTCATAAGGAGAGACATCTCCATGGAAGTGGATATATCCACGCCTCACAGCTTCAGGACCAGGGCCAAGACGGACCTATAGCCCTTAACTGCAGACACAGAGAGGAGCTTCTCTCAATGAAGAAAGACTAGGAAGTCCATGGTCTGCTGAAAAGTGGCTCTGAGTGGAGAGATCCCCTTTTCTACGACACCAACCACAGAAGATGGCACTCTTTCCTTGGTACACTGCTGCAGGACTGTCTGAGGTATCCTGCCATCTCTGCTGCTGCTGGGTGAGAAAATCTTCTCGCTTGCAAGAGACGGTGCATAACCTCCAGCTGTAAAGACACAGGGACTGTACTGGTAGTAGCTTTGTAGAGTGAGCTGATACTTGACTAGTAATGAGAATGCTTACTCGTAGCAGTCAACAAAACACCCAATACTCCTCCTTACTACTTTCTGTCTCAACACTTTTTAGTTTGCAAATTAAAGTGTGAAGATTACGTCAATATTCTATCTACAGGAGGCGTACAGGAAGCATGCGTCCGATAAATAAATAATAATTGCAAAAGTTACAAGGCTAATGAAATGCCCAAATCCCCAAGCATTATTTCCAATGCAATTATCAGAGGTTTGCATGAACCCTTAGGCCTATACACATCATAAATTGCCAAGGTTATGGCCTAAAGAAAAGATAATAGAATGTTGTAACATCTGAAAAATTACTTTAGAGTAAAACCATTATCGGCGTCTTGCTAGAAGACTATAGTCAGAAATCAGTTAATGAACTGAAAAATTTAATGCCTAAAGAAAAGGCATAATACACACCAATTACTTTATGATGGAATGGCATAACATCTGAGAATTACTTTTAAGTAAAATTACTATCGACAACTCGCTAGTAGTTTACAGCCATAAAACAATTCAAAAACTGCAATGATTATGGCCTAATGTAAAAAGCCTAACATAAGAATTACTTTCATAATTTAGTGTTGCAACACTCAAGAATTACTTTTAAAACAAAACTATTATGGGTGGTTCACTAGTAGTTTATAGCCAGAAAACAATTCATAAATGGCCTAAAGAAAAGGCGCAACATACAACAATTTACTTTTATAAAGTAAAGTCATTCCGAGAACTACTTTAAGGTAAAACTATCATCGGCGCCCCAGTAGCATAAAGCTGGTATCACACTAGTAATTTCTTGCTCGTGGTTTTGGCCAGCATCCAGCAGATGCACGCGAGCAAAAGTATTGTATCGCACACTAGGACCTCGTGGTTTCAAAGAGCAGTAGGAAAAAGTAAACAAAACTGATCAGCTGATATCATCATGGCGCCCAGAAATTGTCGGACTTTTGCAAGATGTGCTGCAGTTATGTGTTTTCTCGGAATCTTACGAGAATGCAAGTGTAACAAAAAACATTTGTGGGTTCGAGAGTGGCTCAGGAGAAGAGAAGCCAAAGGTCTGAGAGTACGTCCTATCAGCAGCAGCCATCTTGTTTGTTTATAATACACGGTCGCTCGTGGTTCGTGCTCGCTGCTTCCCGTCCAGACGGGAAGCCAAAATCTTGAGCTAAAAGCTCCCGGTTTTCCATTTTCGGCAGCAACAGCTCGCTGCTTGAGAAAAAAAAAGGCCTAGTGTGAGGCCACCTTAACCGGTAAGCAAACCATAAATGCAAATAAACGTCGTTTACCGGCGACTTGTTGATGACTTTTGTAAGGTATTTCAGTATTTATTAAATTTTGTAACTGCCTTGTGTGGATTGTTAATTATACCTGCCCTCCTGTGCTTTTGCTTTGCTGGTGTGAGGCAACGTTTGCCGTCTGCTATTTTTCAGTTAGTTAAGGTTACCCCCAGTAGAATAACAGCTCAACAGCGACAGGTAATGGTTACCTGTTAGCCGCTGTAGGTAGAGAAGGAGATCGTCCTGCAGGTTGAGGATGATGCTGGCAGTTAAGTGCACTTCAGCAATAGGTAGTGGTTACCTTTTGGCCACTACAGTTCGAGGAGAAGATCATCCTGCAGGTCAAGACTGATGTTCTTCAGTATTAAGTTGTTACTTGAAGTAACTGGTGTTTGCTACTTGCGTAGTCTACAGTTCAAGGATGAAGGATGGTTAAACCAAAACCATCGGAGGAGTATTAATCATTGTGACTATTGAGGGTGCTGTAAATGTGTGAAGGCTACAGTTCATTTTATTACTAAATTGTTTATTGTTGTTGGTGTATGATGGTTAAAATGATATTGTTAAACTACAATAAAGTTTTGTACATACTTACCTGGCAGATATATACGATTAATGGCCCACCCAGCCTCCCCTCAGGAGACAGGTGGAAGAGAAAAAATCTGACAAGCAAACGGGAGTGGTTCGTACATCCGCCACCCAGCGGCGGGTAAGGTAGACCACCTGACCTACCTGTCGCGTGTGCCGCGAGATTTGAAATTCTGTCAGGAACGTCGGAGACTATAGCTAAGTATATATCTGCCAGGTAAGTATGTACAAAACTTTATTGTAGTTTAACAATATCATTTTTGTACATGAACTTCCCTGACAGATATATACTTAGCTGATTGGCACCCTTGGTGGAGGGTAAGAGACAGCTAAATAATACAGGTAAGACGGGAAACAACTAATGTTGTAGGATATAAAAACCTTGGTTCTCACCTTTTCAGGATGAAGACTTCATAGATACTGTCTCTGAGTCTGCATTGCCTGGAGAGCTACAGCTAGGATGTGACCTGATGCTGAAAGACACTCGGATCTACCACTGGGATATGTGATCCCCTATTGTGGTAGAATCCAAGTCGGATCCTGTTAGAGGGACCTTGTCCGCTTACCTAACAGATCCTTACCACTACCTCTGCAAGGAGCCAAAACCCACCAGACCACCTAATCAAAATACAAAGGGTTAATATTACGACAAAAAGAGGTGCCTCCTGCAACCTCTTTCAGACAACCAAAAAACACCAATATAAAATATAGGTAACATATAAAAAATTTACACAGGATAAGTTTGCAGCTCCCTGCCCCAGCACTGAATCCGCCGATACGAAAGGACCCAAGGCGAAGCATTTATCATATGTGATTTTTACATCACGTAGGTAGTGGTTTGCGAAAACCGATTGGCATCTCCAAAAAGTCGCCTCCATCAAGTTCCGCACAGACATATTTTTTCTGAATGCAAGCGAAGTTGCGATGGCTCTCACCTCGTGAGCTTTCACTTTCAGTAGTCTAAAATGTTCTTCCTTACAGGCAACTTTACAGAGCACCAAAGCACATCTTGATTAGCCTTAAGTTGTTCCTTCCTCTAAGGAAATACTTCATAATTCTCATAGGCAAAAAAGAGTTCTTTCAGGCTCTTCCCCTACTAGAAAAGATAAACTACGAACTTCAAAGCTCCTGGGCCAAGGCCGTGATGGGTTTTCATTCTTTGCAAGGAAATTTGGAAGAAACGAACACACCATAGAATCTTCCTTAAACCCTACATTGCCCTCGATAGCTTGGAGCTCACTCACTCTCTTAGCTGTAGCTAGGGCCAAAAGGAAGATAGCCTTCTTCGTCAGATCCTTGAAAGAGGCTAAGCCAGGAGGTTCGAATCTAGACGATCCAAGGAATTGTAGAACTACGTCTAGATTCCAGTTCGGTACTACATGAGGACGCTTAATGGTTTCAAATGATCTAATAAGATCATGCAGGTCCTTATCATCGGATATATTTAAGCCTCTATGCCGAATACCGCCGCCAACATACTGCGGTATCCCTTAATAGTTGACACAACCAGATGACATTCTTCTTTGAGGAAAATAAGAAATCCGCAATTTGGGTCATCAGAGGTACTGGAAGAGGAAATGTTCTTCCTCTTGCACCAACGTCTGAAGACATCCCACTTCGACTGGTATACACGCAAGGTGGAAGGTCTCCTCGCTCTTGCGATTGCTTTAGCAGCTGTTGCTGAAAAGCCTTTCGCTCTGACCAAACTTTGGACAGTCTGAAGCCAGTCAGACTGAGAGCGAGGAGATTTTTGTGGTACCTGTCGAAGTGGGGTTGTCTGAGTAGATCGCTCCTTAGCGGGAGCGATCTTGGAAGGTCCACCAACCATTCCAGTACCTCTGTGAACCATTCTTGGGCCGGCCAAAAGGGAGCGATTAAGGTCATTCTCGTTGAATCGGACTCTACGAACTTCTTGATGGTTAGCCCCAGGATCTTGAAGGGGGGAAACGCGTAGACGTCGAGTCCGTTCCAGTCTAGAAGAAGAGCATCTATTGCTAATGCCTCTGGATCCAATATCGGAGAGCAGTAAGGATCCAGCCTCTTGTTCTTTGACGTGGCAAAGAGGTCTATGTGTGGCCTGCCCCATAACTTCCACAGGCTCTGGCATACATCCAGATGAAGGGTCCACTCTGTTGGAAGGACCTGATCTTTCCTGCTGAGGAGATCTGCTCTTACATTCCTTTCTCCCTGCACGAACCTGGTGAGAAGCTTGATTCCTCTTTCTTCTGCCCACAGAAGAAGGTCTCTTGCTGTCTCGTACAGGGGAGAAGGATGCGTCCCTCCCTGTTTCCTGATATATGCCAGAGCTGTAGTGTTGTCCGCGTTGACCTGCACTACCGATCTTCTGACTTTGGGCTCGAAAGCCTTCAGAGCCAACCACACAGCCATCAACTCCTTTCTGTTGATGTGCCAGGCTACCTGGTTCCCCACCCAGATACCTGACACTTCGCTGGTTCCCAGAGTTGCCCCCCACCCCGTGTCCGACGCGTCGGAGAACAACACCAGGTTGGGGGTCTGGGATTGAAGAGACAGTCCCTTCGCAAAGAGGTTGGGATCTGTCCACCATAAGAGATGTTTCTTGACGTCCTGGGATAACGACAGGGAGAACGTCAAATCCTGAGAACGACGACTCCAATTCCGATGAAGAAAGAATTGGAGCGGTCTCAGGTGCAACCTTCCTAGGGAAACGAATTGCTCCAGCGAGGAGAGCGTCCCCAGCAGACTCATCCACTCCCTCACTGTGCATACTTCTTTCCCTAAGAAGGTTGTTACTCTCTCGAATCCTCGGGCTATCTTTTCCTGAGAGGGAAAAGCCCGAAAACTCAGAGAGTTCATCTGTATCCCGAGATACACACACTCTTGCTCGGAATTAGTGACGACTTCTTGAAATTGACGAGAAGTCCCAAAGCCTTCGTCAATTCTAAGTTACTTGTAAGTCCTTCAAACAACAATCTTCTGAATTGGCCCTTATTAGCCAATCGTCGAGGTACATGGATATCCTCACCCCTTTCAAATGAAGCCATTGAGCCACATTCCTCAAAATCCCCGTGAACACATGAGGGGCCGTCGAGAGGCCGAAACACAGAGCCCTGAACTGAAAAATTTTCCCCCCCATCATGAATCTGAGAAACTTCCTCGAGGAAGGATGGATCGGTACGTGGAAGTAAGCGTCCTGTAAATCCAAGGAAACCATCCAGTCCCCTGGACGAAGTGCTGCCAGCACTGATGAAGGCGTTTCCATCGTGAACTTCTTCTTTTCTACGAAGACGTTCAGGGCGCTTACGTCCAACACCGGTCTCCATCCCCCCTGAGGACTTCGGAACTAGGAAAAGGCGGTTGTAGAAGCCCGATGAATGATGGTCTGTCACTAGTTCAATAGCCCCCTTCTCCAGCATCTGATCTACTGCTAGATGGAGAGCTTGATTCATGATGGGGTCTCTGTACCTGGCCGTCAGTTCCCTTGGGATGGTTGTCAAGGGAGGTCTTTCGACGAAAGGGATGAGGTAACCTCTCCTCAAAATAGAAAGGGTCCAAGGATCCGCCCCTTTTTGGGCCCAGACTTCTGCAAACTCTAAGAGTCTGGCGCCCACCGTTGTTTGAAGGACTTAAAAGTTATTTGGGGGCTTTAACAGACTTGGCAAAAGTCTTACCCCTTCTTGAAGGTCTACGACCTCTAAACGTAGAGGTTCTTGATGAAGACGCCCCTCGAAAGGGTTCTCGAACACTGCCTTTTCCTTCTTAGCCTTGGTATGGGAAGGAAGAGCGAGGTTTTCTTGCCGACTGTGCCAAAAGGTCCTGGGTGGCTTTGGCCGAAAGTGATCTCTAAATGTCCTGCACTCGATGTTTAGGGAACAACTGAGCAGACAGAGGAGCAAACAGCAAAGAAGACCTCTGGGCATGGGAGACAGACTTCGTTAAGAAGGAACAATAAACAGACCTCTTCTTCACGATCCCGGCCCCATACAGGGAGGCGATTTCACTCGCTCCGTCTCTTACCGACTTGTCCATACAAGACAAAACACACATGAGATCTTCTGGCGAAAATGACTCTGGCACTTCAATTTTCTTGGCTAGGACCCCCAACGACCAATCAAGGAAGTTAAATACTTCTAGCACTCTAAACATGCCTTTTAGCATGTGATCCAATTCATTCATTGCCCAAGTCGTCTTAGCAGAGTTAAGGGCAGTTCTCCTTGTCGAATCTACCAGCGCCGAAAAATCCGAATCAGCCGAAGACGGTAGACCCAATCCTAAGGACTCTCCTGTTTCGTACCAGAAACCAGCGCGTCCTGATAACTTCGAAGGAGGAAAAGCGAACATCGTTTTCCCCGCTTCTTCTTTGGAAGCCATCCAGGAACCAAAACTCCTCAGTGCCTTCTTCATTGAAAGAGTTGGCTTCATCCTCACACAAGAAGAACTCTTCGCTGTCTTCGCCGTTGAAAAAAGTGAGTGAGGAGGAGGAGGAGCCGTAGGAGTAAGGGAATCCCCAAAAACTTGCAAAAGTAGCTCTGTAAGCTTCTTGTAAGAAGACACAGCAACAGAAGTGTTCGGTTCCTCATCCGAACCTTCTAGGACGTCTTGTCGAGGCGAGCGCAGGAAGATCCTTAGGTGACGAAGGGATCCTAGTAGGAGTTGAGCGAGAGGTTGGAGAACGCCCTCTCTTAGAAGAGTTCACATCCACTGGAGAACGATGAGAAGATCTGGGTTGTCTACGATGAGACTCCCTCTTCGAGGTAGACGGAATCTCAGCCGAAGGAGAGGTAGGGCTCCTACTCCGAGAATCCTCGGAAACATCCACAGGGCGCTTACGAGGAGGCGAGCGCCTACTAGGCTCTTTGCGCCTATCCTGAGGCGAGCGGCTGCCAGGAGAAGAGCGCCTATCGAGAGCAGAGCGCTTGCGCGGCTCTCCATACCTGTCCAGTTGCGTACGATCAACGGAAGTTCGACTGGAAGGCGAAATGCGCCTACTAGGAGAAGGCTGCTTGCGAGACTCTTGACGTCTAACAAGAGGGTAACATTCAGGAGAAGGGCGCTTCAAAGCTAACGAGCGCCTACCTGGAGAAGGGCGCTTCCGAGATTCCTGGTGCCTACCAAGAGACAAACGGTCAGGAGTAGTGCGCCTAGAAGCGGGAGAGCGCCTACACGGAGAAGGGCGCTTGAAAGACTCTTGTTGTCTGCCCCGAGAAGAATAATCAGGAGTATGACGCCTTAAAAGAGACGAGCGCCTACTAGGAGATTGATGTGCAGTAGGCTCTTGGCGCCTATCTTGCGGGGAGCGGCTAACAGCAGGCCGTCTATCATGCACACGACTCCTACCAGACTCTTGATGCCTGTCAGGAGAGAAGTCACGATCCGACACTCGAGGAGAGTGACATCTGGAAGAAGAACGCCTACTTGTATAAGGGCGCCTTCTAGGATCTTGAGGCTGCTGAGGAGGAGTCTCACGCGAGGGAGTTGAAGAAATAGCGTGATGAGCAGGTGCAGTGCGCTTACCGGAAGCGGGAATCCAATCTGGAGAAAAAACTTCTTTCTCCATAGAGTGTCCTACCGATGTTTGGCGCCTTGAAGTCGAAAGAGAGCCAGGCGAGCGAGGGCGCTCACGCGAGCCCCTACCTTCATACGAAACCTCCCCACCCATATGAAGGAGAACGCCTAAAAGAGAGGAGAACGATCCTCTGAAGAGCGGCGCCTAGATCTCTTGATCGGAAGAGAAACGTCCTTCTTCCTACGTGATCTGCTAGCGCCGTGATCTGAGCTTGAAGTCCCGCGAGTACTCTCGTAGGAGAATCTTGTTGTTCTTCCTCGGAAGCAGGCGCAGAGCGCGAGAAGAAGAACGATCACAGGATTTCTTGGGTTTCTTCGCCTCCACCGACGATTCTTCCGGGAAAAATGATATTGTTATTGTACAATAAAGTTTCATACATACTTACCTGGCAGATATATACTTAGCTATAGACTCCGTCGTCCCCGATAGAAATTCGAATTTCGCGGCACACGCTACAGGTAGGTAGGTCAGGTGATCTACCGGCCTGCCGCTGGGTGGCAGGAATAGGAACTATTACCTTCTAAGGACAGATTTTTCTCTTCCACCTGTCTCCTGAGGGGAGGCTGGGTGGGCCATTCAATCGTATATATCTGCCAGGTAAGTATGTATGAAACTTTATTGTACAATAACAATATCATTTTCATACATTCAACTTCCCTGTCAGATATATACTTAGCTGATTGGCACCTTTGGCGGTGGGTAAGAGACAGCTAGTTACTGATTAGACAGGTAAACAACATACGTTGTAGGTAATAAATAAATAAAACCTTGGTTCCTATGTGTTTAGAAACGAAGGGTTGACCTCCTAGCTATTGCTAGGAGTCTGCTTCGTCTCAAGAGCCTCAGCGAGGATGTGACCTATGGCTAAGAGTTCTTGTAGATCTGTCAATGGGGTCTTATCCACTTACTTGACAGAATCTAATGGTTATTTGTCAAAGGGGTCCTATCCACTTACATGACAAAACACCTATGCCTACTGGCATAATTAAGGAGCACAACACCGATCCCGATCACCTGATCCTAACACGAGGGTTTGTGCTAATTTGAAAAGAGCTATCCCCAAACTCATTTCAAATAACCCAAAGAAAATAGTATACTTATGTTAAAATAAAATTTTTTAACTCACTAGTTAAGGATCAGTGTCGGCTCCCTATCCCAGCAACGTATCCGTAGACACGTAACCAAGAGAGAAGGATCTCTCATAGGTCAACTTGACCTCCTTCGTGCAAAGAGAAGACAACACAGAGTTGCATCTCCCGTAAATTACAGCTAATATGTCTCTCACGACATATTGTTATGGAAAGAACAAGAATTGTTAAAAGCTCGCACTTCAAGCGCTTTTAATTCTCAGCTGTTTGAAGGAATCATCAAGTTACTTAAGAAGTGCTTTAGAGATCACACTTTGAAATTGATCTCTTCTGGATGAAGCCTAGAGCCTGGCTTGTGCCTGGCTGGCTCCTCGCGCCTGGCTGGCGCCTCGCGCCTGTCTGACGCCTCGCGCTTGGCTGGCGCATGTTGGTTGCCTGGCGCCTGGCTAGCGCCTTGCGCCTGCCTGGAGCCTGGCGCCTGGCTGACTTCTCCCCACTTGCTGGAGCTTCGAGCTTGTTAAAGAGTCTCGAGGAAACTGGCGATGCCCACATCGGACACTTTTTCCGAATTATTTGCCTCTAGCGCATCTGCGCCAGGCTGGAGGCACGCTCCTTCTCCTCATCAGACAATGACAGTGTTTATTTGGACTGTCTTCCTCTGGCGTCTTTACGCCTGTTCTGGTATTTTGGCGCTACATTGTCCGAAAGTCCTTAACATCCACAATCGTTTATCAGGAGACTGGAGAAGGGTGGAAGAAATTCTTTCACTTTGAGCTTTTGGTCTCTTCGGTAAGGGGAGGTGATTGTAATCAGCTACATCCAGTAGACGATAGCATATCTAACCGTACGAGAGATAAGTCTTCCTCCGAGGAGGGTCCTTCTTGAATACTTCCGTGCTCACGAGATCTCTTCTTACATGTTGAAGGGGTGTCTCATTGCAGAATCTTCCCTATCCTGCCTTGCCCGAAGGAAGGGAAGAAGCCTGGAAGTCGAAGGAGACTCCGAGCTGAAATTGGGAGTACTCCTGATTTCTAGCTCTTTATCGTATCCCTCTGAACACCTTCTGGGAAGCATTTCGAGCCGTCATCGCATACCAAAGACTCTGTAGGCAAACGTTTGAACCATTCTACTGTAGATGAAAACGTAAGTACTCTGCCCAATCCATGAGCATGGCATCTATGGATAGGGCTCTGGGATCGTCCCCCAGCGAGCAAAAATTCTCCATCCTCCTGGATAGGAATGTTGCAAACAGGTCCACTTGCGGCTTCCCCCAAAGAGACCATAGTTGCTGGCAGACTTGTGAATGAAGGGTCCACTCTGTTGGAAGGACCTGGTTTTTCCTGCTCCGTCTGTCTGCTCTTATATTCTTTCCTCCTGAACGAAACCTCGTCAGGAGTCGAATCCCTCTTTCTTCTGTCCATATCAACAGATCCCTTGCTAGTTGGTAAAGGGAGAAAGAGTGTGTCCCCCCTTGTTTTCTTATATAAGCCAGAGCCGTGGTGTTGTCCGAGTTGACTTGGACCACCATGCCTCTGACTTCGTTCTCGAAAACCTGCAGTGCTAAGTGCACTGCTAAGAGTTCCTTTACATTTTATGTGCCAGGCCTTCTGTTCTTCTGTCCAACTGCCTGACACTTCCTTCGTCCCTAGTGTTGCTCCCCACCCCGTGTCCGAAGCGTCTGAGAATAACACTAGGTGAGGGTTCTGAAGGGCCAAGGACACTCCTTCGTTTCTTGTCAGTGGTCCTAACCACCATCGTAAGTGGTTTTTGATACTCTCTCCTATAGGAAAGGTATCCAAAAGATCTCCTTTTCTTCTGTTCCAACTCCCTCTGAGATGGAACTGCAAGGGTCTCAGATTCAGTCTCCCTAGAGAGATGAACTGCTCCAGCGAGGAAAGAGTGCCCAGAAGACTGAGCCATTCCCTCGCTGAGCTTCGTTCCTTCTCTAGGAAGACAGAGATTTTCTCCAACCCTTTCGAGATTCTTTCCTGGGATGGATACGCTCGAAAACCCCGAGAATCCATCCGAATCCCCAGATAGACGATAGTCTGACTGAGGACTGTGTGAGACTTCTCGAGGTTTACGAGCAATCCGAGAGATCTGGTCAACTGAAGCGCTATCTCCAAGTCCTCCAAGCACTTTTGTCTTGTCTGCGCTCTTATAAGCCAATCGTCTAGGTAAAGAGATATCCTTACCCCCTTCAGATGTAGCCATCTTGCTACGTTTCTCATCAACGCTGTAAACACCTGAGGAGCCGTCGAGAGGCCGAAACACAAAGCCCTGAACTGATAAATCCTTCCCTGTACCATGAATCGAAGATATTTCTTCGACGAATGATGCAGGGGGACGTGAAAGTATGCATCTTGCAGGTCGAGGGAGACCATCCAATCTCCTGGACGAAGGGCAGAGAGAACCGAGTTGGATGTCTCCATGGAGAACTTTGTCTTCTCCACGAAGCGATTCAATGCACTCACGTCCAGGACAGGCCTCCACCCCCCCCGAGGCTTTCGGCACCAAAAATAGGCGATTGTAAAAACCTCGGGAGTGCGGATCCTGTACTACCTCGATGGCCTCCTTCTCCAACATTTGCTGCACCAGTCCAAGAAGGATCTCTCTCTTTACAGGGTCCTTGTATCTCGCCGACAGCTCCCTCGGAGTCGTCGTCAATGGAGGTCTGTTCTTGAAGGGGATGAGGTATCCTTTCCTCAGCACTTGTAGGGACCAAGCATCTGCTTTCATTGAAGCCCATGCTTCCGAGAATCCCAGAAGTCTGGCCCCTACTGGTGATTGGAGGACTGGAATCTCATTTTGCGTTCTTCTTTGGAACTCTAATGGAAGATCTTCCTCTTTTCTCTCCTCCTCTCTTCCTTGGGGCTCGGCTAAAAGCTCTACCTCGAAAGGGCTGTTGGGCAGGTGTTGACTCCCTCTTCGAAACAGAAGCAGCTGGCCTAGGCTTCTTAGCAGAATGTACCAGCAAATCCTGTGTTTGCCTTCTCAGTAAGCGTATGGGAAAATGGTCCTTTACCACTGAAGAAGGAAACAGCTGTTTAGACAGAGGGGCGTATAAAAGAGAAGCCCTCTGTACTGGAGAGACTGCTTTGGTAAGAAAAGAACCAAAGACAGCCCTCTTCTTTAATACTCCTGTCCGAACAAGGATGCCACTTCAGCCGATCCGTCCTGCACTGCCTTGTCCATGCATGCCAAAACACTATGCAAGACTTCTGGTTCCAAAAACTGAGGGTCTTGAGTCTTGTTGGCCAAAGCCCCAAGGGACCAATCTAGGAAGTTAAAAACTTCCAAGACATGGAATATTCCCTTGAGGAGATGGTCCATTTCAGACATTGTCCAGCTTGTTTTGGCTGCTGGAAGTGCATGCCTCCTTGCCGAATCCACCAAGGTCGAGAAGTCCGCTTCAGCAGATGAGGGAAGAGAAAGTCCCATAGATTCCCCTGTGCTATACCAAATCCCTCTCTTCCCTGATAGCCTGGAAGGGGGACAGGTAAACACAGTCTTCCCCGCCTCCTCCTTGGTTTTAAGCCAATTCCCGACCGACTGCAAAGCCCTCTTCATTGAAATGGTCGGTTGCATCTTCAAGAAAGAGGAGGACTTCGCAGCCTTCTTAATCGAAAATAAAGACCGAGGAGAAGGAGGGGCAGCAGGACTCAGAGACTCTCCAAATTCTTTTAACAAGAGGGCTGCTAGTGTCTTATAATCAGAAAGACCTGCCCCTTGTTTTCTTCAGAGTCCGAAACATCACCTAATTCTGGTTGAGTTTTTTATTCGGAGAAGATGTGCGCGACCGGGGGACTCCTCTCTCGGGAATGCACAGGGCTTGCAGCAACACCGGCTGCAACCTGACAAGGGCTACGGTCGCTTGTGCGACAATCTTGAAGTCCCTGCCAGGAGGAAGGCGGCCGTGTTGTTTCTTTTACCCTAAGGCCCTCCTGACAAGGACGGTGGCCGCTTGTGCGACAACTTTCGTCCCTACCAGGAGAAGTCCTTATATGTCGTTCTCTTTTTCCATGATCAATTCCTTCCCGACAGGGGCTACGATCACCTGTGCGACACCTAGAGGCCCTGTCAAGGGAAAAATGATCTTGAGAAAAATCCCAAAGAGGAGCCTCCAAGTCCGCTTCAAATCCCGATAACTCATCCAAATTGTATTTTGGGTTGTACAAATCCTTGCGCCTGCTTTCAGGCGCTCTAGACGCTTTACGTCCTTCGGGCTTTGCAGGCGCCTTGCGTCTCCATTCGGACGCTTAAGGCGCTTTGCGCCTCGTTTGAGGCGCCTCAGGCTCTTTAGGCGCTTTGTTTTTCCTTTGAGGCGTTCTAGGCTCTCTAGGCGCCCTATGTTTTATATCAGGCGCTCTAGGCTCTCTAGGAGTTAAATATTTCCCTTTAGCCACTTCAGGCTTTTCAGGCGCGTTGCGCCTCATTCCTTTTACTTGAAGAGCTTTACGCCTCATTTCAGGCGCCCGAGGCGCTCCCCAGGCGCTTCGGCGTTTCAGGCGCCTCAGGCGCTTCAGGCGCCTCAGGCGCTTTCAGGCGCCTTCAGGACGCTTCAGGCGCTTGTCAGGTTTCGGCGGTCATCCGAGGAGCTAGAAGCTTAAAAATTATATATGTATGTTTAATCATTAAACGAGCGATCAACATATATTCTTTAATATCTAATTCGTTCTTCTCAGAATAGATATATTTTCATATAAATGTACCGATGAGGAATTTGTTGAAATAACTCTTTCAAACCCCATGGGATAGAGCCTCCGTCTATTTGTACGGGGGACGAAAACAGGATAGGGCAATGCCTCTACCGCAACTGTTCTCGAAAGATCTCTCTCTGAGGTTCCGATATCTACGACGAGATTATCTTGCATCTTCATTGAATCTACGCCGTTGAAACTTTCTTCTCCTTATCCGTCTAACAAGGGGAACACATTACATTAGGACGCCTTTCCAATGGCGAACTTGGCAGTCTGGGACGTTCTACAGAACCTGCCGAGGGGACGCCTGATCGGTGGGGATTCTCTGAACCCCCCCTGCGGTTGTCGACATTCCTTCTCCTCTGGGCTTGTGAGCTTGGAAGAGGTCTAGACCTGGGAGCGAGACAGAGCCGATCAGACGCACCCTCCATTGCAATGGGGGAACACTATATTCACTTCTTTACCTTTTAAAAGCTTGCATTTGAGCTATCCATTTATCTTCAATTTGCATATATAAATTTGTAGTTTCTGAGGAGTAAAAAGGTGATGAGGATGCAACAACTACTAGTACTGCTAATACTCTAACTGCTCGTTAGCACAAACGCTATTAAAGCTTATAAAGTAAGCGTATCTAGTTATATGCTTTTCTGACTTTCTAAAGTAGGAAATTAGAGTTTAATATTTCCTTAATAAAGTTGTAACCTTTATTACATATAATAATGAATAAATATTAATAATTCTCTTTATGGCAAACTATGTGAGTGTCTACCGATGATTTCGGTAGTTTCACTTAGTATTTTCTTCGAAATTTCGAAGCGAAATTCATTAAAAAGTTAATAAAAGCGTATGCCGAACCAAAGACCCAGTACTTCCCTGCAAAAGACAGCCCAGAAGATCGATGGCGATGAAACACGAAAATCAAATCAGGAGGAACCGTAAACGTATGTTTACAGTCCAACGATAGAGAAAAATCTGTCCTTAGAAGGTAATAGTTCCTATTCCTGCCACCCAGCGGCAGGCCGGTAGATCACCTGACCTACCTACCTGTAGCGTGTGCCGCGAAATTCGAATTTCTATCGGGGACGACGGAGTCTATAGCTAAGTATATATCTGACAGGGAAGTTGAATGTATGAAACCTCCGGACTAGAAGCCAAAGGACTGCAGGGAGCCTTCCAAGCCCTCTTCAACGGGCGCGACGCATCCGGGGAGTTCCAACCTCTCTTCGGAGAGGGAGAAGACGAAGAGGAGAAGCATTGGCGTAGGAGCTCCTTCTTGTAGCGATCCGAGGCAGCCTGGGAGTGTACTTCAGGATCTGCCGAGGGGACGCCTGACCGGTGGGGGTTCTCCCTAGCCCTCTTGCGACTTTCGACTTTCCTACTCCACTGGAACTGGGAGTCTGGAAGAGGTCTAGGCCTAGAGGCACTAAGGAGCCGGTCAGACGCACCCTCCACAACACTGGGGACACTGCACTGATCACTAACACTCTCCTTACCTTCCAACTGACGAATCTTCTGATCCATAGAAAGAATCGTGGCTCTCAGAGCTGCCGCCTCCGAAGGCGAATCTTCGACTTGTCGTGCGGGGAGCAGGGGCTGCAACTTGGGAAGAAGGTTCTAATTCTACGTAAGTATTAGGATCCACATCCAACTCACTCATTCTAGATCTACTAGAACTTCTAGAGGAAGCCTTACGTACTCTATCACGTTCCAACTTCCTAACATAAGAAGAGAGAGCCTTATATTCTTCTTCATTCAATCCCTTACATTCACTACAAGGGTTAGCAAAAGAACATTCATTCCCCCTGCATTTCATGCAAACCGTGTGGGGGTCTACCGAAGCTTTTGGCAACCTCACCTTACATCCTTCATTCACGCAAACCCTAAACAAAACCGAAGTTTTAACTACTGAATCTAGGTCAGACATCGTTAAAGAAAATCCACATCAAAATCAAACCGGTCCACAATCAGCGTATGCCAAGCCAAACAAAGCGAATACGTCACCAAAAGAAGTCCAAATTAACTCCAGGCAAGCGAGAATCGAAAAACTATCGAGAGGAACCGACAACAGTTGTTATCGTTCCCGCGACAGAGAAAAATCTGACAAGCAAACGGGAGTGGTTCGTACATCCGCCACCCAGCGGCGGGTAAGGTAGACCACCTGACCTACCTGTCGCGTGTGCCGCGAGATTTGAAATTCTGTCGGGAACGTCGGAGACTATAGCTAAGTATATATCTGCCAGGGAAGTTCATGTACAAAAATATGTCATTGTTGATGAGCTAGTGTATGGCTCAGGTGTTTATTTATGTCACTGTTGATGTTGATGAGCAAGTATATGGCACGGGTGTTTATTTAGGTCATTGTTATTGTTGATGAGCAAGTGTATGGCTTGGGTGTTTATTCATGTCATTATCATTATTATTGAGGTTGATGAGCAGTGTATGGCTCAGGATATTTTCATATCAAAATGTGATGGGATTGAGCAAGTGTATGAGCAAGTGTACGACTCTGGTGTCAGGCAAGTGTATGGCCCTGATAATGTAATGGTGTTAAGCTTTGTTATTTCATTATATTTTTTCTTTACTGTCAACTGCTGCTGCTGTAACAATTTTTATTATGCTTTTGGCTGGAACCTTAACTCAGATGTACTAATATGTAAATGGTCTTGGATAATTAATAAACAGATTTAAGGTTATTTTAGTAGTTTGCTTCCTCCTCGATTTGCTTTGGGACTCCTTGGTCCCTCCAGTTCCGGTTCTCAATCATTTAAAAACCTGACGAACCAGGAATTGGTTCATGACACATTGAATCAACTTGAAAAACAAAATGAGAAAAAAAAACTCATCCTGAAAGATTTCAGCTTGAAGACCACAATAAACGGGTTCTGATAGTTGATTGAAAGTAGTCTCCATTGGAATCCGGTAAAATAACTGGCAAATAATGAATACAGCTACCGATAAACCAGGTGTTGCCACCACGGATGGCAGGAAACGAATGAGGATTGTCCGCTAGGTCGTTCCAATATTCTGTTAGTCAGACGGGCTGTCACCTACACAAATTATATTGAAGCACTACCCGCAAAATTTTGAATCTCAGCTGCTCTTCGAGTGGAAACTATAGCAATGTAATTATATTTATTAAGTTTCTTATGTAACAATATATATTTTCACATGCTCATTAACATTACTTCAATAAACTCCAAAACAGTAACTTACGTTGGGAGGTGCGATAAAATCTATATAAACTGTAAGCTGTTCCGCCCCAAAAGGAAGTAAAATAAAACAAAAGTTCGATCCAAGACAATGACGGAAATAACTGGATACGCTTCACATTCTGCCACTTTTGACGATCAAGGTCTTCTACTTTTATGGGCTGCATTAGTGTTTAAAACCTGAAACAAAATAAATTTTTTACACAAATAACAAGGACATAATTAAATGCTACGTTTTACAGCAACAACAGAAGCTACTGCACATAGACATTTTTTTCTATCCAAAATTGTGACTTTGGAATAAAAAGCATTTCCTTCCTTTGTTTTTTTTTCTGATAAAACTGCTAACCCTTTGCAACCAGTACTGTACACCCATCTACAAGTACTATCTTTACACAATGTGATTTCCCCAAAACATCTCCAGATTTTATACTGATCACAGTGATCTATCAACTAAATGACAAATACTGATGTTTCACTTCAGGTGGCATATGCTAAACAAACGATTTTTCAATATAATTTTATCACTGGAGGAAGAAACCCTAAAGTAAAAAATTACTCATAAGCACTAAGGTTATATAAAGGATAAAGTTCAAGAAACAAAGCAGGCAGAAATCTAAGATATCTATAAACAATTAATCATCATTTGGAAAACAAGGCTTTAATAGTTTTCTACATTACGATAATTTTCATGGCAAAATTATTTGGATAGTACTTACCTACTGTTAAAGTTAGCTCTATCTTTGCACTGTTTGGTGTGAAAGGCATTAAAAAAATACACTTGACAAACTTGCTAGGACTGTCTTGTAATCATCTGTTTCCCACCAGATGGCACTGGAATGTTAAAGTTCTGACATATTTCTTCGCACTACCAATTAAGATGTGGGGAGGCTGGGTGGATTTCCAGTTTAACAGTAGGTAAGTAAGTATCCAAATATTTAATTTGATCACTAAAATGATATTGTAATGATACAATAAAGTTTGTTCATACTTACCTGGCAGATATATATATTTTAAGTACCCACCCACCTCCCCTCAGGAGACAGTGGAAATAAAAATATGAATAGAAAATGGGAATGGTTCCTGATACCCGCCTCCCAGCGGCGGGAATGGGCACTGACCACCTGACTCCCACTATGTGTGTCGTAAGTTTTTTCATTTCTGTCGACTTCGGAAAATACAGCTATATATATATCTGCCAGGTAAGTATGAACAAACTTTATTGTATCATTACAATATCATTTTGTTCATGAAACTTACCTGTCAGATATATATATAGCTGAATCCCACCTTTGGTGGTGGGAAGAGACAGAATAGAATTTTTAGGAAACATATATAAGCAGATAATTGATATCTCGGTTCCTTACCTGTTAGCATAGCTGGCTTCGTGGTTACTGCCACGTAAGTCTTGCTTGTGTTACTAGAGTTGCCAGCAAGGTAGAGACCTATATAGCTGGTGCACTCAAGACGATCTGTCAACGGGGGTGTGACCACGATGTGACTAGACCATTGACCATACCATGAGGGCAACGAAGTAAAAAACCACCTGGCCTAGCCTACCAAAGGTATCCCACTAAACTAGACTAAAGGAAGGGAGCTCCGCCTCAGGCGGTCGACCCCACAACCAAAAAACACACAAAATTAAAAAGCTCATCTAACCACTAAAGGATAGGATGAGTGCTACCTCCTGCCCCCAAAACAGTGTCTGCAGCAAAGTATGGTCCAAGCGAAGAGCAATGTTCGTATGTTGCTTTCACCTCCCGCAGGTAGTGTGAAGCGAACACGGAGTTGCTCCGCCAATAGGTGGCACTCAAAATGTTACTGAGTGCCATATTTTTGTGAAAGGCTATCGAGGTCGAGATAGCCCTCACCTCGTGGGCATTCACTTTTAAAAGCTTCATGTCACTATCACTGCATGGGGAATGAGCTTCCTTAATGGTGTCCCTCAAGAAGAAAGAAAGCGCGTTCTTCGACATGGGAAGATCAGGCTTCTTGACAGAGCACCACAAGTTACCAGAAGGTTCTCTACAGTCCTTCGTTTTGTCTAAATAGAATTTGAGAGCCCTGACAGGGCACAGGACTCTCTCTGGCTCTCGACCCACGATATCTGCCAAACCCTTGATTTCAAATGTCTTGGGCCAAGGGTTGGAAGGGTTTTCGTTCTTTGCCAAGAACGTAGGGCTCAAAGAACAAACTGCATCGTAGTTCTTACACCCAACATGCTTGCTTATAGCCTGGATCTCACTAACTCTCTTCGCCGTCGCCAGAGAAGTTAGAAAGTGTTTTCCTTGTCAGGTTTCTAAGCGAAGCTGAGTTGAGCGGTTCAAATTGGCTGGACATCAGGAACTTAAGAACAATGTCTAAGTTCCAAGATGGAACTCTTGGTTGAGGTACCTTCGAAGTCTCGAAAGATTTCAGGAGATCATGAAGGTCTCTGTTATTGGCCAAATCCAGCCCTCTATGCCTAAAGACTACAGAAAGCACACTCCTGTAGCCCTTTATCGTAGGCACCGCTAAGTGAACTTCCTTCCTCAAGTAGAGGAGGAAGTCTGCAATCTGGCTCACAGAGGTAGAGGTGGAGGAAATGCCTTTCTTTCTGCACCAACTCCTAAAAACAGCCCACTTGGATTGGTATACTGCAATAGAGGAAGGTCTCCTTGCCATGGCGATCGCTCTAGCCACAGGTCTTGAAAAACCCCTCGCTCTGGCCAACTTCTGGATAGTCTGAACGCAGTCAGACTCAGAGCGGGGAGGTTTTTGTGATACCTCTCGAAGTGGGGCTGTTTGAGTAGATCTATCCTTGGAGGCAGAGTCCTCGGAAAGTCTACTAGGAAAGACATGACCTCTGTGAACCAGTCAGTCGCTGGCCAGAAAGGGCGATGAGAGTCATCCTCGCTCCCTCTGATGCTGCGAATTTCCTCATTACCTCCCCCAGGATCTTGAACGGGGGAAAGGCTTATAGGTCTAGCCCCGTCCAGTCCCATAGAAGAGCGTCTACTGCCACTGCTCCTGGGTCTAGAACTGGTGAGCAGTACAGCGGAAGTCTCGTTGTCCTGGAAGTTACGAAGATGTCCACGAGAGGACATCCCCACAACTTCCACAACCTCTGGCATACTTCCTGATGTAGGGTCCATTTCGTCGGCAGCAGTTGACCTTGCCGACTGAGGAGATCTGCACGGACGTTTTCTACCCCTGATACGAATCTCGTCAGGATAGAGACGTTGTGTGCCCTGAAAGAACTGGAGCGCAAGATGAACTGCTGCCAGCTCCTTGAGGTTTGT
The DNA here is from genome assembly GCF_015104395.2 of Macrobrachium nipponense. Taxonomy (NCBI): domain Eukaryota; kingdom Metazoa; phylum Arthropoda; class Malacostraca; order Decapoda; family Palaemonidae; genus Macrobrachium; species Macrobrachium nipponense. Next base: position 29,698,331 of record NC_061105.1, read on the forward strand.
GTGCCAGGACACCTGTTCCCCTCTCCAGGTGCCTGACACTTCCTTCCCCCCTAGTGTTGCTCCCCACCCCGCGGAAGACGCGTCGGAGAACAACACTAGGTCGGGGCTCTGAAGCTTGAGGGAAAGACCCTCAGCGAGCTTCAAAGGATCTGTCCACCATCTTAGGTGTTCCTTCACCTCTTCTGATAACACCAGGATTGATTGCAAGTCGTTCTGGTGCTTCCAATTGTTTGCCAGGAAGAATTGAAGAGGTCTGAGGTGCAACCTCCCTAAGGAAACAAACTTCTCCAGTGAGGAAATGGTCCCCAGCAGACTCATCCATTCCCTCACCGAGCATGATTCTTTCCCCAGAAAGGCTGACACTTTGCTTAGGCAATCTAGTTGTCGCCCCTGGGACGGAAAAGCCCGAAAAGCCACCGAGTCCATCTGAATCCCCAGATAGGCTAAGGACTGAGAAGGGGTCAGATGTGACTTTTCGAGGTTTACTAGAAGGCCCAGGGACTTCGTTAAAGACAATGTCGTGTGAAGGTCCTCCAGACACCGGTCTTTCGAGGAGGCTCGTATGAGCCAGTCGTCCAGGTAGAGAGATATCCTGACTTTGGAAAGATGAAGCCACCTCGCAATGTTCTTCATCAGTAGGGTGAATACCATCGGAGCAGTGCTGAGTCCGAAGCAGAGAGCCCTGAATTGAAAAACCTTCCCCTTCAGGACAAACCGCAGGTACTTCCTTGACTGGGGGTGGATGGGGACGTGAAAATACGCGTCCTGGAGATCTAGCGAAGCCATCTAATCCCTAGGTCTTAAGGCTCCCATCACTGACTGAGGTGTCTCCATCTTGAACTTTTCTTGATGACAAAGAGGTTTAGGCTGCTGACATCGAGTACCGGTCGCCATTCTCCCGACTGCTTTGGCACCAGGAACAGTCTGTTGTAAAATCCGGGGGAGGCCAGGTCAGAGACCTGTTCTACTGCATGTTTTACGATCATCTGATCTAGCAGATCGTAAAGCACTTGTTGCTTTTCCCCCCGTTAAGAAGGTGACATATCCCTGGGTGTCGTAGACAGTGGGGGTGATTTCAGGAACGGGATCCGGTAACCTTTCTTTATGATGTCCAATGACCATTTGTTCGCACCTCTCTCTTCCCAGGCTTGCGCAAACAGCTGAAGCCTGGCTCCTACCGGTGACTGAAGGACTTCTGTCTCACTTCTTGTTCTTAGAAAGCGCAGGGGCTCTGCCTCTGGAAGTGCCTCTTCCTCGAGGGGCTGGTCTCGAGGAAGATCCACCTCGAAAGGGCTTAGATTTCTTGAGAATCGAAACTCCCGAAGAAGAAGGGACTGCAGGTCTCCTAGAAGATTGTGCGAGGAGATCTTGCGTGGCCTTCTCTTGGAGACTGGTAGCAATGTCCTTAACCATAGCCTGGGGGAAGAGATGATCCGAAAAAGGAGCAAAGAGCAAATCTGCCTTTTGTGAAGGAGAGACGGATTTAGCCGTGAAATTGCAAAACAGGGATCTCTTCTTTAAGAGTCCTGTGCAAAAATGAGCTGTTAGCTCCTCCGAACCATCTCTGACGTCCTTGTCCATACACGACATTACGCTGGACAGCTCCCCCAGGCTAATCGAATCAGAACTCCTAGACTTGGCATCTAGAACTCCCAGACACCATTCTAGAAAGTTAAAGACCTCTAACGTTCGAAAGAGGCCTTTAAGGTGGTAGTCCATTTCCGTAGTTGACCAGGAAACTTTCGAAGAGGACAGGTGGGACCTCCTCGAGGCATCCACAATGCTTGCGAAGTCTCCTTGAGCTGACGAGGGAAGTCTAATGCCTACGTCTTCTCCCGTCTCGTACCATATGCCTGCTTTCCCACTAAGTCTTGAAGGTGGAAGAGCAAATGAGGTCTTTCCTTGAGTCTTCCTTCTCTCCATCCAGTCATGGACCTTACAAAGAGCCCTCTTAGTCGAAAGGGACTTCTTCATCCTTACAAACCCCGAGACTTTATTAATCTTGGAAGATGAAAGTTGAGAGGGGGGAGAGCGAGGAGCTTCAGGATGAAAAGTATCTCCGAACTCCGACTGAAGAAGGCGGGTCAAGACTTGGTAGTCAGAAGAGACCGGAGCCATCGGTTGCTCATCATCAACTTCTACTGAAGCGTCACTAACCTCTACTTCCGTCACAGGTGAAGTAGGAGGAAGCAAGGCTGAACCTAGACTTTCAGGTCTAAGTTTCCAAGAGGAGCGTTGCTGAGAAGTAGAAGGCAAAGCTGACTCTTTAACTGGAACACTGGTTGACTCTTGAAGTCCCAAAGAAACTTGCAGAGAATCCTCAAAAACAGGTGGGTGACGACGAGCTTCTACATCCGCGTCCACCTGAGCGTCCGCTGGCGCACACCTGGCGTCCACTGGCGCATACCTGGCTTCTACTGGCGCGGGATTGGCGTCCACTTGTGCGCGCCTGGCGTCTGCTGGCGCACGCTTGGCGTCCACTGGCGCGCGTATGACGTCCACTAAAGCGCGCTTGACGTTCACTTGCGCGCGTTTGGCTTCCACTGGAGCACTCTTGGGTGTCACTGGCACTCGCTTGGGGTCCGGCCGAGCGTCAAGATCATGCTGCACTTGCACCGAAGCGTCCACACAAACATCACGCTCTCGCACTGCAGCAAGCTTACGAGCGGGTAATACCGCTTCACGCGAAGAGCGCGAAACATCCTCTTCGCGTCCTCTAGAGAGCCGCTGGGGAGCGCACAAACTCTAGAAGGTGATGAAAGGGGAGAGAGAGAGACGAGCGCGGAGAAGGAGAGGGAGACTGTCTAGACCTCTTCACTGGAAGCCTGTCATCCTTCCTCCAAATACGTGGTTGCGTCCCTCTCTTAGAAAGAGCATCAGCAAGTTGTTGCTGCAAAGAGCGCAGGATCTTCACAGTAGGAGAAGACTCCCTGTCAGGAGAAGGGCTGATCCTGTGAGAAGGCGAGGGACGAGGGACGCCTTCTTCCTTCTCCCAGGAACTGCCGAAGTACGCGCTCGGGAGCGACTGGGTCGCTCGAAAAAGTCATCATCAGATGACTCTTTACGTTTCTTCTGTGGCGGGAAGGCTGCGAAGACACTGTCAGGTGAAGTTCGCCGCTCGAGAGCAAATACTGGACGTGAAGCGTCCAGATTACCAACGCTCCTTTTCAGTGGGCGTGAAACGGACTGAGAGCTCCACCCCTTGAGCGGGAAGGAAGCCTCTGAAGAAGAGAAACACTCTTTGAGGAGACGTGCACGCGCACGCTCCTTGGCAGTCTGGGTAGCGTCAACAGAAACTGCCGAAGGCACGTCAGGTCGGTGGGGGTTCCCCGTAACCCTCCTGCGGCTTTCGACATGCCCTCTCCCTGAAACCTGGGAGTCCGGCAGCGGTCTAGGCCTAGAGGCGAAATGGGGCCGATCTGACGCACCCTCCACAAAAGAAGGGGCATTGTCACTGCACTTTGCACCTTCACTTTTGCCTTCTAAGGCGAGCACTTTAGATTCTAAATTACGAATCGACTCTAAGATTAAAGTAAGGGTATTACCCTCCACAGACACTGTTTCAGGGCCCGAAGGCAACACTACAGGGTTAGGAGTAGTGATTAAAGGAGGGTTAGTAGGAGAAACATTAACTTCCTGACGTTTACCTGAAACGCTCCTGGAGGAAGACCTCCTTAACCTATCACGCTCAAGCTTACGAAGATAGGTCTCATACGCCCTCCATCCAGAATCTGAAAGACACGCACATTCCTTGCAGCGACTTTCATACATACAATCATGCTCCCTGCAACTTTTACACAAAGTATGAGGGTCTACTGATGCTTTCAGTAGCCTACCTCTACATTCACTCTTGGTGCAAAGCCTGGCGCTAGCCGAACTAGACCCAGACATCTTATTCAAAGAGAAATCAAGCCAAAATCAATCAATTCCACAAATAACGTGTGCCTAGCCACCGATCCAAAGTCAAGATACCAAAAAAAATCAATAGGGGTACTTATAGTAGCCAAGTTTCCTAAATCCAAGACGGAGGTGCTGAAAACAGTTGTTTACAACACCGGCGACAGAAAAAATATGAATAGAAAATGGGAATGGTTCCTGATACCCGCCTCCCAGCGGCGGGATTGGGTACTAACCACCTGACTCCCACTACGTGTGTCGTAAGTTTTTTAATTTCTGTCGACTTCGGAAAATACAGCTATATATATATATCTGACAGGTAAGTTTCATGAACAAAATGAATCTTACCAACAATTAAAATTAGCTGACTGCCACACTGAATGAGGATGGTGGGGTTAACAAGAGTTCACCCAAGCGAACTAAAAGTACTTTAATGGAGACATAAAAACTTCTCAATGCTCCTCCCTGTTGTGTGATCCTTACTGGCAAGAACTGTCACCATATGTTGGAACCACAACAGGGTGTAACGTCCTCATAGCAAAACTTGACAGAAGATCCTTACAGGAAAAAAAAAAAAAAAAAAAAAAAAAAAAAAACTATCTCACAGAGTACTGGTGACTCCTGTGCCTGAGTTGAAAGCCCATGACTGACAGTCCAAAACTAAAGATAGTATTTTTACTTTATATATGAAGGTGTGCTCCTATAAACCAAGTATAACTTCATGCTCCCAACATTCAATAGAGGACTTCATAACAACTAATGACAAGATGGAAGTTAAAGTTACTATCATAGTTCAGAAAAAAAAAAAAAAAAAGAAAGAAAGGTCTCCCTGCTGAGATGATAGGACTATGGGGCTTAACACATTCTAAAGTTGAAAATTTACAAAAATGAGGCAAAAATGCTTATAACTCCTCAAGCTGCAAGATAACCTTACCTAGGAGGTAGTTTTCAAGGAAATAAAGATTTTTAAGGTACATACAAGAGGAACCAACTCTGTGTGCATAGCCTTTAGCCATCCTGGACATAAGCAGTACAGGCAGTCGCCGGTTATGGTGCCGATAACCGGTTAATGACACCTCTGTTAGGTAAGTATTGGCGTCATAACTTTATTATTGGTGCCAATAACTGGAAATCAGCGCATTATAGTAGACAGAAGAAAGAATATGGGTTTTAGGCCAAAGGCCAAGCGCTGGGACCTATGAGGTCATTCAGCACTGAAACTGAAATTGACAGTAGGAAAATTTGAAACAGTTGTTAGGAGAGGGTGGAAAATTATGTGGAAGAAAGAGAATATGAACAGAGGTACAGTTAAAGGAATGAAAGAAGTTGCAGCTAGGGACCGAAGGGATGCAGCAAAGACCCTTAAGTAGTGCCTACAGGAAACCACGTGAGGTGCACTGATGGCACTACCCCCATAAGGGGACCGGCACATTATGGTGCCGAAAATCGCAGATTTTCAGTGCTAGCCCTTTAACGCCTAAGGGGTATAATAAAAATCGTCTCCCGTATGCCTAGGGGGTCTCGGAGTGAGCGCCAAAGCGGAAAAAATATTTTTTTCAAAAAATCACAGTGCACTTAGTTTTCAAGATTAAGAGTTCATTTTTGGCTCCTTTTTTTGTCATTGCCTGAAGTTTAGTGTGCAACCATCAGAAATGAAAATAAATATCATTATCATATAAAAATAATGCGATATATGATAGCGCGAAAACAAAATTTCATATATAATTGTATCAAATCGCGCTGTGAGCAAAACGGTTAAAGCTAACAAGTTAATTTTTTTTCGTTGCATTGTACACTAAATTGCAATCATTTTGGTATATAACACATTGTAAAACGATCAAAGCAACACAGAAAATATTATCACAAAATGATGCATGAATTCGTAATGCGCGGATGTAAAAAAATGTTTTCAAAAATTCACCATAAATCTAAATATTGTTCTAGAGACTTCCAATTTGTTTTAAAATTAAGATAAATGATTGAATATTACTATACTGTAAGAGTTTTAGCTTACAAGTGCAGTTTTCGACCATTTCGGACGAGTTAAAGTTGACCAAATGTCGAATTTTTTTATATATTTTATTTATATGCAAATATTTCAAAAATGAGAAAAGCTACAACCTTCTAATATTTTTTGTTGTATTCTACATGAAATTGAGCACATTTTCATATATAAAACTCTATGAAATGCCTAATATGACACGGAGCAAATATTCCGAGAATGCGACGTACGCATTTCGGAGATTTGCGGCGGAGAATCCACCCGCGGAGGGAAGGAAAGTTTTTTTTTTAAAATTCACCATAAATCTAAATATTGTGCTAGAGACTTCGAATTTGTTTCAAAATGAAGATAAATGACTGAATATTACTAGACTGTAAGAGTTTCAGCTTACAATTGTGTTTTTCGACCATTTCGGTAGAGTCAAATTTGACCGAACGTGGTTTTTTTTCTATTTATCGTAATTTATATGCAAATATTTCGAAAATGAGAGAAGCTACAACCTTCAATTATTTTTAGTTTGTATTTCCCCTATCGAAATTACACATTTTCATATATAAAACTTTATGTAACGGCTAGTTTAAAATGGTGCAAACATTACGACAATCGCACGTATGATTTTTTCGGAAGAGTTACCGCGCGGACGTAAGGAAAATGTTATTTTTTTCATAAATTCACCATAAATCGAAATATTGTGCTAGAAACTTCCAACTTGTTGCAAAATGAAGGTAAATGATTGAATATTACTAGAATATAAGAGTTTTAGCTTACAATTGCGTTTTTCGAGCATTTCGGTAGAGTCAAAGTTGACTGAAGGTTGAAATTTTTGCACTTATCGTTATTTATATGAAAATATTTCAAAACTGATAAAAGCTACAACCATGGGTTGTTTTTAATTGTATTGTGCATGAAATTTTGCACATTTCCATATATAAAACTTTATGTAACGGCTAATTTAAAATGGTGCAAACATTACCACAATCGCACGTATGATTTTTTCGAAGTTACCGCGCGGACATAAGGAAAAAGTTTTTTTTCATAAATTCACCATAAATCGAAATATTGTGCTAGAGACTTCCAATTTGTTGTAAAATGAAGGTAAATGATTGATTATTACTAAAATATAAGAGTTTTAGCTTACAATTGCGTTTTTCGACCATTTCGGTAGAGTCAAAGTTGACCAAAGGTTGAAATTTTGGCACATCGTTATGTATATGAAAATATTTCAAAACGGATAAAAGCTACAACCATGGGTTGTTTGTTGTTGTATTCTACATGAAATTGCGCACATTTTCATATATAAAACTTTGTAACGGCTAATATAAAACGGTGCAAACATTACAACAATGGATGAAAGAATTTCTGATTTTTTCGGCAGTTACCGTGCCGACGTAGGGAAAAAGGTTTTTTTTTTTAATTCACCATAAATCTAAATATTTTGCTAGAGACTTCCAATTTGTTGCAAAATGAAGGTAAATGATTGACTATTACTAGAATGTAAGAGTTTTAGCTTACAATTGTGTTTTTCGACCATTTCGGTCGAGTCAAAGTTGACCGAAGGTTGAAATTTTGGCACATCGTTATTTATAAGAAAATATTTCAAAACTGATAAAAGCTACAATCATGAACATTTTTTTGTTGTATTCTACATGAAAATGTGCACATTTTCATATGTAATACTCCATGTAACGGGTAATTTAAAATGGTGCAAAAATTATGTCAAAGTGACGAAATAATTTCAGAGATGTCACTAATACTTTTTAGTGCGATAAGAAAGAAATTCACGCTTGCGCGCCTGCGTAACGATTGTAAACAAAACAACACCTTCATCCGTTAACTCCCAGCATCCCCCAAGGAGCGTGATTCAAAAGTTTTCGGCTGGTAAATTACGTCCGGTCGGCACCCAAAAGACAATTTATATCAACGTAAAATACGTCCAATAGGCGTTTAAGGGCTAGACAAGCGCTATAAAACTGACTGGATCACTGATAACTGCAGAATGCCTGTATTTGGGGCCTTTTAACAGGGGACTGTCTGTATTTGGGGCCTTTTAACAGGGGACTGTCTGTATTTGGGCCTTTTCAACGGGGACTGTCTGTATTTGGGGCCTTTTAACAGGGGACTGTCTGTATTTGGGGCCTTTTAACAGGGGACTGTCTGTATTTGGGGCCTTTTAACAGGGGACTGTCTGTATTTGGGGCCTTTTAACAGGGGACTGTCTGTATTTGAGGACTTTTAACAGGGGACTGTCTGTATTTGGGGCCTTTCAACAGGGGACTATCTGTATTTGGGGCCTTTCAACAGGGGACTGTCTGTATTTGGGGCCTTTTACTACACAAATTCTTAACCTTCCTATTACAGGTTTATGTCTGTCCAGATAAACCCTTAAGAGTTCTAACTGGACAAAAGACAGCCAAAATTCTAATTACTACCTAAGCAGATAAATCAGGCACTAGCACAATTCTTGGAAGGGCTTTCAATTCTAAGTCTTATCTTTTAGCAATGAAGGACAATTGAGAGGTTGCCACAAGAACACAGCCAAAGAACATGATAGGGTTTGAGGCTCTCTAATATCACCTCTTAGTAGGTCTAATCTGGACATTAAGATAGCCACTTCTTCATTGCCTACCAAAGCAATTAAATTTTAGACAAACCAAAAATGGGAAGAGCTTACTCCTCTATATACATCTCTCAAGGTGAAAAAAGGAAAGAGAGGGGTTGCCACTAGAACAATGCCCCAATTAAAAAAGGGCTTGAAGGTCACTAAACACTTTGCCGCAACAAGAGCTAAAAGAAAAGTCTTCAAAGTTCTCAAGAGATACCCTATCAAAGGGCTTAACTGAGGTTATGTTAACATCTCCAGGTTTACGTATAAATTTCTTTGTAAATCCTGACTGGAAGAAGAAATTCCCAGAACGAAAGATAGCAAAACTTTTCAAACTTTAAGTTGTGAGCAAAATTCTAGTCAGCATGATGTAAAACTAAAAGCAATATACAGCGAGACCCTTGATTGTTGTGACAGAAAACTGCTCTGCTATCTGAGATACTGGTAGAGCTTAAATCAAGATACCTAGTGGGGTGCTGAATATCACTCAGGACAAGCACCAAGAAGAAAAAAAAAACCACTGTTATTGAAGCAAGTCTAACAGTGGAGGGCCTTCTAGAATTAAGGATTGCTTCCTTGGCCATTCTAGAAATCCCCTTAGTTAGTAACAGGGAACTGACATTCTCTATGCGGTGAAATTAAGTATGTGGAGGTGAAGGAATCTTCTAGAATAAGATTGTCTGAAAAGATCCTTCCTGAACGGAAGACGACGAAGAATGTCTACCACCAGGAAAGAAATTTAGGAGAACCATTCCCTTTGGGGCCATGGATGAGACAACAAAATCATCTTTGTGATCTGCAAAGTTTACAACTTGAGTATTTCTTCAAAATCAGCCAACATAGGAAAAGACTAAATATTTGGATTCGACCATTCTAGAAGGAAGGTATGAACTCCCATGCCTGAGGATCCTGGCATGGAGAGCATTAACCTTGTTTGGGGCAGCCATGAATGGATGGGTGTTTGGGTCTCCCTAAAGGTTCCGCAACTTATGGCAAACTTGAGGAAGAGGAGACTAACTGATTGGAGCCTTGCTCTAGGACAAACCGAGAAAACGAATGATGTTGCTGAATGTTATCCAAAGGACAAGGTAGTTTATTTGCTAGAGCTGCAGGATGCTTACACTTCCACTTCCTGACATCAAATGTTATTCAGAATGGCCCCTCAATCTACCTCTGAGACATCTGAGGACAGTGTAAAGGTTCTTGAGGTCTACAGGCCAACTCATATAGTTCTCAATAGTCATAGAAAATTGCTACCCTTTTATTTGTAGGAAAAACTTCTAAACTTTTAGCAAGAGATAGCTGATCCTCATCGCCAAATAAACAACTGACTGGGTCAGAAAAGCATAGATTGTCAACACTGAACAAAATGTCCACTCCTAAAGTTTAGGCATATAACATAATTCTCATTATACAACAAACTAGCGAGAAACAAACTAGTAGTCATACGGAGAACTACAGTACTCTGATACCAAGCAGATGAATTCATATTGCTAACCCATTAATCGAAACATATCAATATAATAAAATAATGTTTTATTTATACTTATCAAGTAATTACATAACTAAGTATTTCTTAGTATCGGTAGCTAAAATTTGAAAATCGCGGCAGTGATTCTTTTGTTTTGGTGCAGGTCAGTATCTCACCCACTAACAGGGGAATAGGTAAACAACTCGGCAAAGAAGATAGATTTTATTTATGCCTGTCCATCCATGAGAGGGGAGGAGGGTGGGCTCCCATTCTGTAATTACTTGGTAAGTATAAACAAAACATTATTTTATTATAAAAATATTTTTGTTTAATTAACTTACCAAGTAACTACAAAGCTGATTCCCACGTTGTTAGGAGGTGGGATGCATAGATGAACAACTATTAAGATTATAATTGATAAAAACATGCAAATAGGAAAATCTTGCCATAGGAGACATAACTGCCCTTGGCACAGGTACTCTCAACTTAGTAAAGGTGTGGTTAAACCAGGGTCACCTACTACATAGTGGGGGCCTTACAGCGAGGAATTCACCAAACACTAGTAAAGTACAGACATTGCCCCTGTCCTGGGCGCAGTGCCATGAACAACAACAAAGAGCCAGAATACCAACAAACTCCCTACACCAAATATTAAAAACCACCACCCTACGAACGATTCTGGAGGGTGTCCAGTACCAAGTACCCCCAGACTCCCCAAAGACTCTACACCAGTTTTCAAGGCGAAGAGTAAGGTAGGAAGGAATGCTTCTTATGCTTCTTCTCCCATTACCATGCAAGCCACTGTGAACAAACCCAAGGTACTGCAATCATTAAAAATCGTTTCTACTTTAAGATAATGATTCACAAAGACTGACTTACATTTCCAGTATGTGGACTGGAGAATGGAAGCTAATCTCATGAGCCTTTACCTTCAAAACAGGTAGAGCCTCCACTGCTAACTGAGAATGGGCATCCCAAATAAGGTCTCTAAGAAAGAACAAAAGGGCATTCTTAGAGAGAGGACATGTGGGGCCCTTAACAGAGTACCACAAGCTCTAATGTTTTCAGTCCAAGGTTTCGTAGGATTTTTGTTCTTAGTGAGGAAGCCTAAAAATATATGAGACTAAAGCATCTCCATTAGAGAAACATGATATTGTCATGTTACAATAAAGTTTTATACATACTTACCTGACAGATATATACTTAGCTATAGACTCCGTCGTCTCCGACAGAATTTCAAATTTCGCGGCACACGCTACCGGTAGGTCAGGTGATCTACCGCCCTGCCCTGGGTGGCAGGACTAGGAACCATTCCCGTTTTCTAATCAGAATTCTTCTCTTCCACCTGTCTCCTGCGGGGAGGCTGGGTGGGCCATTAATCTTATATATCTGTCAGGTAAGTATGTATAAAACTTTATTGTAACATGACAATATCATTTTTATACATTCAACTTCCCTGCCAGATATATACTTAGCTGATTAGCACCCATTGGTGGTGGGTAAGAGACAGCTAACTACTGAAATAGACAGGTAAACAACATATGTTGTAGGTATTAATAAACCTTGGTTCCTACCTTATTAGGCTGAAGACTTCGCGGCTACTGCCTTGGAGTCTGCTTAGCCTCAAGAGCCTCAGCGAGATATTGATCTATGGCTAAGAGTTCTTGTGGGTTGCCAATGGGGTCTATCCACTTACTCGGCAGAGCTAAAGGCCTTTGTCCATTGGGCTTGTTTTTTGCTATTCACTACATGACAATACACCTTGTTCAAGGAGCACAACACCGATCCCAATCACCTGATCCTAACATCCATGTTAGTTCTAAGATTGCAAGGAGTTATCCCCGAACTCCTTACAAACAACCAAAAACTGGAAACATAATTACACTTTCATTTACAAAAATACAAAAAAAAATTTTGTACTCCCCTACTAGCCATACATACCCTTGATCCCCTACCAGCAATGACACTATGCTCCCGTGCGACATCAGTGAGCTTGCTAATAGAAAACCAAGCACATATCTGACAAGAGGGTTTATGTACGATAAAAACACAATATTTAAGGATCAGTCTTTGCTCCAAGACCCAGCACTGTATCTGCTGATACAAATGACCTAGGAGAGAAGCACTTCTCATTGGTCACTCTCACATCCTTCAGATAATGAGATGCAAACACTGAATTGCACCTCCAATATGTAGTCTCAATGATATTTTTTAGACATATATTCTTTTGGAACGCCAAGGACGTTGCTACTGCTCTCACCTCATGGGTCTTGACCTTTAGAAGACCGAAGGATTCCTCCGAGCAGTTCTTTGTGAAAGCGTCCGTAATTACGCTTCTCACAAAGAAAGCCAAGGCGTCTTGGACACGAGTCTTTTGGGGTTCTTCCGCACACCAAAGACCTTGTTGACAAGCTCCCATCTGTCTCTTCCTCTCTAAATAATATTTAAGAGCTCTCACTGGACAGAGAGACCTCTCTATCTCTCTGCCTACGAGGTTAGATAGGCCTTTTACCTCAAAGCTTCTGGGCCAAGGTTTTGACGGGTTTTCGTTCTTCGCCAGAAACATTGTCTGGAAAGAACAGATGGCAGCATCTCCTTTGAACCCCACTGTGGAATCTAGAGCGTGCAATTCGCTCGTCCTCTTGGCTGTAGCGAGAGACAACAGGAATAAGCATTTCCTAGTGACGTCGCGGAAGGAAGCCAGATGTAAAGGCTCGAATTTATCCGATGAAAGGAATTTCAGGACCACGTCTAGATTCCAACTAGGTGTTCTAGGAGTTGCTGCCTTTGAAGTTTCAAAGGATCTAATTAGATCGTGTAGATCTTTGTTGCTTGCAATATCTAGCCCTCGATTCCTAAATACTGAAGACAGCATGCTTCTGTATCCCTTTATTGTTGAGACAGATAGGTGTGATTCCTCTCTCAGAAAGAGGAGGAAATCGGCAATATTCACTATAGAGGTACTGGAGGAGGACAGCTTCTGACTCTTACACCACCTCCTAAAGACTTCCCACTTCGATTGGTATACTCTTCTCGTCGAAGCTCTGCGGGCTCTAGCGATAGAGCCCGCAGCCTTGCGAGAAAAGCCCCTCGCTCTGACAAGTCTTTCGATAGTCGAAAGACAGTCAGAGCGAGACCTGGGAGGTTGTGATGAAACCTCTCGAAGTGGGGTTGTCTGAGTAGATCTGGTCTGTTTGGAAGAGATCTGGGGAAGTCCACTATCCACTCCAGTACCTCCGTGAACCATTCCTGGGCTGGCCAAAATGGGGCTATTAGTGTCAACTTCGTGTTCTTCGAAGCTACGAACTTCCTGAGCACTTCCCCCAGGATCTTGAAACAGGGGAAAAGGCGTATGCGTCCACACCCGACCAATCCAGGAGAAACGCGTCTATTGCGAAGGCTCTCGGATCTTCCACTAGAGAGCAAAAGATCTCTATTCTTTTGGAGAGGAACGTCGCAAACAGGTCTATGTGAGGTCTCCCCCACAGGGACCAAAGACTTCGACACAATTCTTCGTGTTTTAGAGTTCCATTCTGTGGGAAGGACCTGATTCCTCCTGCTCAGTCTGTCCGCTCTCACATTCTTTATCCCTTGAACAAATCTTGTGAGGAGAGTTATGCCTCTTTCTTCTGTCCAGGTTAACAGGTGTCTTGTTAACTGAAAGAGGGAGAAAGAGTGCGTGCCTCCTTGCTGCGTATGTAAGCAGAGCCGTGGTGTTGTCCGAGTTTATCTGTATCACCCCCGCCTCTGACTATCTCTTCGAAGAACTTTAAGGCTAGGTGTATGGCCACTAGTTCCTTGCAATTGATGTGCCAGGACACCTGTTCCTTTGTCCAGGTGCTGACACCTCCCTTGCTCCTAGCGTCGCTCCCCATCCCGACTCCGAAGCGTCGGCATATAACACTTGGTCTGGGTTCTGCAGGGCAAGCGATACGCCTTCGTTCTTTTGAAGAGGAAGGATCCACCACTTCAAATGATCTTTTACCTCTTGTGGAAGCGGGAAGATGTCCGAGAGTTGTCCCGTCTTCCAACTCCACACCCCTTTCAGGAAAAACTGAAGAGGGCGAAGGTGAAGCCTCCCCAGAGAGAAGAACTTTTCTAGTGAGGACAGGGTCCCTAAAAGGCTCAGATAATCCCTCGCTGAACTGTTCTTTCTCTCTAAGAAGCTCGAGATTTTCGACAAACCTCGAGTGATTCTTTCTCGCGAAGGAAATACTCGAAAACCCAGAGAATCCATCTGAATCCCCAGATAGACCAAGCTCTGGCTGGGGATCAGCTGCGACTTCTCGAGGTTGACGAGTAATCCCAGCGATTCTATCAGTTCCTGTTACTGATAAGTCCTCCAAGCACTGAATCTCCGACTTGGCCCTGATCAGCCAGTCGTCCAAGTAGAGGGAGATGTTTATTCCCTCTAGGTGAAGCCATCTTGCCACATTCGCCATCAGGTTGGTGAATACTTGCGGAGCTGTAGACAGACCGAAGCACAGAGCCCTGAATTGAAAAATCTTGTCTCCTATTACAAAACGAAGATATTTCTTTGACAAATGGTGAATGGGAACGTGGAAATATGCATCTTGCAAGTCCAGAGAGACCATCCAATCTCCTGGACGAAGAGCCGACATTACTGAAGCGGACGTTTCCATGCGAAACTTCTTTTTCTGAACAAAGCGATTCAGAGCGCTTACGTCCAGAACTGGTCTCCACCCCCGATGCCTTTGGTACTAGAAAAAGGCGATTGTAAAATCCCGGGGGTCCCAGTGTGGATCCTGCACAAGTTCGATGGCCTTCTTTTCCCACATTTGTTCCACCATTTGAAGGAGAGTCTTGCTCTAAAACAGGGTCTCTGTACCTTGCTGACAGTTCCGAGGCGTAGATGTTAGGGGAGGGCTGTTCTCGAAGGGGATCACATATCCCTTCTTTAGGACCGACACTGACCAAGGGTCGGCTCCCCTTTTTGCCCATACTCCTGCAAAGTTCAGGAGTCTGGCGCCCACTGGTGCTTGGAAGGAGCAACAAGTCATTTGGTTTTCTTGAAAGGCCTAAGGAAGACCTTCCTCTCTTGTCAGAGCTCTTCTTTCTGGCAGGGGGACGAGCCGCTGTACCTCCACGAAAGGCTGCTGAGGAGGACGAGAGTCCTTCTTAATCGCCGACACTACAGGGGCGTCCTTTCTTGGACGTTTGTGTTAGTAGGTCTTGTGTCGCCTTCTCAGTTAGCGAGCGAGATATATCCTTCACTAACTGAGAAGGAAACAGATGATCCGATAGAGGGCGAAAACAATAAAGCAGTCCTCTGGCTCGGAGAAACCCCTTTTGATAATAGGGATCCATATACTGATCTCTTTTTCAGGAGACCAGCGATTCAAAAAGTGGGAAGCCACCTCTCCCGAAACCGTCCTGTACTGCCTTGTCCATGCAAGACAGGACGCTATGGAGAATCTCTGGGTTTTTAAGAAACTCCGGATCTTTAGATTTGTTAGCCAGAACTCCGAGTGACCAATCCAGAAAGTTGAACACTTCTAAAGTGACAAAAAGTCCCTTTAGAAAGTGGTTCAACTCCGAAGTGCTCCACGTCGCTCTGACCGATCCTAAGGAGTGACGTCTAGAGGCCTCCACTAAATTGGAAAAAGTCCGCATCTGCAGAGGCAGGCAGAGAAAGACCCATAGTCTCTCCTGTCCCATACCAAATACCTCTCTTTCCATGTAGTTTGGAAGGAGGCATGCAGAATACCGTCTTTCCTAACTCTTTCTTCTTGTCCATCCAAGAATCTAAAGAGTGGAGTGCCTTCTTCATCGAAATTGCAGGCTTCATTTTCAGAAAGGCCGAAGATTTTGCCGTAGCCGAGCTCGAAAAGAGAGAACGAGGAGAAGGAGGAGCCGCCGGACTAAGAGAATCTCCAAACTCTTGTAGCAATAATGAAGCTAAAACCTTATAACTCGAGAGTCCCTCATTAGCAGGAGGTTCGTCATCAGACAACTCGTCTAAACCTTGATCAGACGAAGGAGAAAGCTCACGTTTGGAGGGAGAGTCCTTCCAAGACCTCCTACGATCTGAAGGAGAGGAGCTCCTATTTGGAGAAGAGTCATAAATTCCAGGAACGAGTCTCCGACTCCTGACTCCTGACTCCTGACTCCTGACTCCTGACTCCTGACTCCTGACTCCTGACTCCGACTCCTGACTCTGACTCCCTGACTCCTGACTCCTGAGTCCTCCTGACTCCTGCTCCTGACTCCTACTCCTGACTCCTGACTCCTGACTTACTGACTCCTGCCTCCTGCTCCTGCCTCTTGCCTCCTGGCTCCTGCCTCCTGCCTGGATGACTCCACACTCCTGGCTCTTGGCTCTTGCCTCCTGGTTGACTCCTCACTCCTGGCTCTTGGCTCCTGCCTCCTGGGTGACTCCTCACTCCTGGCCGGTGCCAGACGTCTGATAGGTTCATCCAGGTTCGTACAGGAAACCTCACCTCGAGTAGAGGCATCGATCCTTGGCGGCAGCTACCTTCCATACGTCTGGAGGATCTTTTGATCGGAAGGGAAGAGTCTTTCCTTCTAGGAGGCTCCTTGACAGAACTCCTACAAAAGACGAAATCTGCTCTTGCATCGCCATCATGAATCTCTTCGTAACCTCCTCTTTATCCTCTTTGGGAGGAGGGGAAGGAGGAGGGGAGGAGTCCATAGCCTCCACCACCTGCCTCCTTCTGGTCGAAAGAATGGCTCTTCTTGCCTTCTTCACTCCCGAAGGAGACTCCTCAGGGAAGTTTTCTGGGCTCGAATCAATAGTTGGAGCCTTCCAACTCCTCTTGAGTGGTCGAGATCGATCTGAATCCCTCCAATCACGTCTCGGAGATGAAGATCCGACGACGAAAAACACTCAACGCAGACGCTTTTACAATAGCGATCTTGGCAGTCGGGGGTGTCACAGAAACCGCCGAAGGGACACCTGATCGGTGGGGATTCTCCACAACCTCCTTTCGGTTTTCGACATTCCTTCTCCTCTGGGCATGTGAGCTTGGAAGAGGTCTAGACCTAGGAGCGTTGCTGAGCCGACCAGATGCCCCCTCCACTACACTGGGGACACTCATATCACTGTCCACTGAATAATCACTAGCCTTACCTTGTATGGCAGCCATTTTGTTTTGTTTTCCATCAACTTGAAGGCTGCTTTTAGATCCGCAAGTTCTTTCGCTGAATCTACAGGTTCTGCAATAGGAGAGAAGGGGCTGCAATGGAAGGAGAAGTAGCAATACTTACCCTTGGGGAAGAAGATCCCAAGCTAGGAATTAGTTTCAGATCTCGAACTACTTAAACTTCTATAAGAAGCCTTCCTCACTCTTTCTCTCTCTAACTTTTTTAAATAATTAGTTAGATTCTTCCATTCATTCTCACTCAAATTCTCACATTCCTTGCAAGTATTAGTAAAAGAACATTCATACTCCCTGCAACCCTTGCATACCGTGTGAGGGTCTACCGAAGCTTTCGGCAACCTCACCTTACAGCCTACATTCACACAACGTCTCACAACCATTCCAGAGTCAGACATTTTTAAAGAAAAATCCAAAATCAAGTCCACAAAACAGTCCACAAAAGCGTATGCCAATCCAACAATCCAGATACGTCACCAAAAGTCGGTCTAGAAAGATCAATTTGGCCGGGTGAAAAAAGAAAAACCAATCGAGAGGAACCAACAACAATGTTGATGGCCCGGGCGACAGAAGAATTCTGATTAGAAAACGGGAATGGTTCCTAGTCCTGCCACCCAGGGCAGGGCGGTAGATCACCTGACCTACCGGTAGCGTGTGCCGCGAAATTTGAAATTCTGTCGGAGACGACGGAGTCTAAAGCTAAGTATATATCTGGCAGGGAAGTTGAATGTATAAAACAACCATTTTATCTAGGGCTTGAATTTCAATCACTCTTCTGGCCAAGGCTAAAGCAATCAGTTAGAGTGTCTTTCTAGTTAAATTCCTGAGTTAAGCAGAAGCTAGAGGTTCACAAGGAAGAAGACAGTTATTTCAGGACTAGTACGTCTAACTTCCATAATACCTGCCGAGCATCCTTACCTTTGCAGGTATCAAAAGACTTGAGTCCGATAAGTCTTGAATCAAAGACAAATCCAATCCTCTGTGCCTAAATACAGAGCTTAGCATAGCCCTATATTCTCTGACTGTAGAAGACAATCCTCTAGATGTCCTTGGGAACAGAAGAAAATTGGCGATCGCTGTCACATATGTTCAAGAAGAAGAGACTTGATTTCTTCAGCACCAAGCTCAGAAAATGTTCCACTTGTACAGGTAGATATTGGAGGACAACTTTCTTCTCCATTTCGAGATCGCCTCTGTAGCCGCTCTCGAAAAACCCTTTGCTCTGAGGAGTCGGACAACAGTTTGAATCCTGTCAGAGCCAGAGTACATAGTCCTTGTTGGAACCTTGGCATGTGTGGTTGTCTGAGCAGATTTCGTCTTTGCAGGAGTTGTGGTGGGATCACAAGCTAAAAGAACAATCTGGCAAAATCCCCCCCCACATAAACCTAATCACTCCAGCTGCCAAATTCAAACGAAACCTTGGACTTCCCTCCTTTTAGTGAAAGTACTTAAATTTGATAACTTGCTGGCAGAGCAGACGGTAAGAATTACCGTAAATAATTAAGGGAATACGTAAAGCTTTGCACCTCACAAACAGTGTAGTGTGCTCGCAACTGTGTTTGTGGAGCGAGCATTTAGGAACCAGGAACCGACTTCGCTGTCAACACTTTCTCAACATAGTTCAAGTGCAATTTGGAGTGAATTAAGACCAAAATGTTTATAACTACAATCAAATAAGCACTGTGGAGTTTTAGTTGTGATGGCAGTAAGGATAAAACCACTGATTACATGGTAAAAAGGAATTTCAGTTTAAACCATGACCCCGGGAATAAGAAGTTTCATACTTTCACTAATATATAGGCAACAAAGTGTTGTTTTATTGTGCTGATTACAACTGTAATCTTGATTAAGATCAATAAACATTAAATACATACGCTAATATTGTTCAATTGAGTACTGGGAAGGACATGAGATCTATGCCGATTACAAAAGGGACCAGAGGCGGATGATGCCATACTGGATTTAAAAACTGCCTTGAAAACATATTTTACTAAGACCTCACATGCTTATTTTTAGTTCATATGGCACTTTCACATACCACATTATGTTGACGAAACTTCAATCTTTTGAATGGTATGCTTAAAGATGTAATTGTATTCCTGTTTCACCAATTAAATATAGAGTGAATAAGGCTGATCCACCCGAGTACGATGGATCCAAGGTGTGTTTCCCCCATAGCCTATTGAACCTTTGTCCTTGGTAGCCTACCTTAATGTGATTGTTAATAACAATAACGAACTGGATATTGGTACGGCAGCCGTATTCCTGATTGCGATAGATATTGGTACGGCAGTGAATTGCGTATGCGCGAACCCTTTTTTACCGCTGATCTTCTAGTGCCCAACCTATAGCTCTTAGCAACAACAGTATACGGCAACTGCTGCATGATTAGTAAACTGCCGTACCTACAGCAAGTCAATAGTGCAATATGGCACCATGACAGAATCTGACATACCCCCACTACACTATGTTATTTGTACGGCAGAAAGTCTGAAATCGACGCATGCGCAATTCACTGCCATACCAATATCTATCGCAATCAGGGATACGGCTACCGTACCAATATCCTGTGCCTAATAATAAACATGGTTTAAGTTGGATTTTAAGTTCACTTGTTCTTAGTTTTCTCACTTACAAGAATGAGTGATCTGTACCAACAACAATGGTAAAAAATCCATTAAACAGAAGACAGTCAGAGTTGTATACAGTACCTATGTATAACTGAATCACGAAAGTTTGGAACATGATAAATGATATTGTTATTGTACAATAAAGTTTCATACATACTTACCTGGCAGATATATACGATTGTATGGCCCACCCAACCTCCCCTCAGGAGACAGGTGGAAGAGAAAAATCTGGTTTAAAACGGTAATAGTTCCTATTCCTGCCACCCAGCGGCAGGCAGCGGGATCACCTGACCTACCTGTAGTGTGTGCCGCGAAATTTGAATTTCTGTCGGGGATGACGGAGTCTATAGCTAAGTATATATCTGCCAGGTAAGTATGTATGAAACTTTATTGTACAATAACAATATCATTTTCATACATTCAACTTCCCTGCCAGATATATACTTAGCTGATTGGCACCTTTGGCGGAGGGCAAGAGACAGCTAATTACTGACCTAATAGGTAAACAACATATGTTGTAGGTAATACAAGTTAATTAACAATACCCTAGTTCCTACCTGTTTAGGCGGAAGATTTCATAGCTTGTGCTGAGAAATCTGCTTCGCCTCAAAAGCTTCAGCGAGGGTGTGCCCTATGACTGAGAACTCTTGAAAGGACTGTCAATGGGGTCTTATCCACTTACTCAACAGAACCTAATGGCAATTGTCACTGGAGTCTTATTCACTTACATGACAATACGTATACCTATGCCTCTTGGCATATAAAGGAGTAAAATACTGATCCCGATCACCCGATCCTAACCGTGGATTACTAAATATGATTGAAAGGCGTTATCCCCAAACACCTTTCAAACAACCTAAAAACTCAACACCAGTAATTTTAAAATCACAATATAAAAAATATAAGGACAAAAATTAATATTAAGGATCAGTCTTCTCTCCTTTCCCCAGCACTGTATCCGCTGATACATAAGGCCCTAGAGAGAAGCATTTCTCATATGTCACTCTCACATCTTTCAAGTAATGTGAGGCGAACACTGAGCTACATCTCCAATACGTGGCCGCTAAGATGTTCTTCATTGACATGTTCTTGTTAAACGACAATGATGTAGCGACTGCACGTACTTCGTGTGCTTTTACCCTTAAGGTCTTATATGCCTCACTATCACAGCTCATGTGGGCTTCAGTTATAATATTTCTAACAAAAAATGCTAAGGCATTTTTTGACATAGCTCTTCTAGGGTCTTTAACCGCACACCATAAACTTTGATTGCAACCCTGCAACTGCTTCTTCTTCTGCAGGTAAAACTTCAAAGTTCTCACAAGGGCATAAAGTTCTTTCCATTTCATTCCCAACTAATTGAGAAAGGCCTTTTACTTCGAAAGTCCTAGGCCAAGGTCTCGAGGGGTTTTCATTTTTAGCTAGAAATAAAGGTTTAAAGGACAATACAGCCGAATCCTTCTTAAAACCAACTCTTGAGTCAAGCGCTTGCAGCTCACTCACTCTTTTCGCAGTGGCGAGAGCTATTAAGAAAATACATTTTCTAGTCAAGTCCCGGAAAGTAGCTTTATCGGGAGGTTCGAATCTCTCCGACATAAGATATTTGAGAACCACATCCAGATTCCAACTAGGGGTGAGAGAAGTTCTTAATTTTGTAGTTTCAAATGATCTAATTAAATCATGCAGATCTTTGTCATTCTCTATGTTCAGGCCCCTATTCCTGAACACAGCTGATAACATGCTCCTATAACCTTTAATGGTTGACACTGCCAGATGAGATTCTTCTCGTAAAAACAAAAAATCAGCAATTTCGGTCACAGAGGTATCGGAGGAGGACAGCTTCTTCGCCTTACACCATCTACGGAAAACTTCCCACTTCAATTGGTATATCCGCATGGTTGAGGACCTTCTTGCTCCAGCAATTGCTTTTGCCGCTTTGCGAGAAAAGCCTCTCGCTCTGACCAATCTTTCGATAGTCGAAAGGCAGTCAGAGCGAGAGCGTGGATATTCTGTGATATCTCGAAGTGGGGTTGTTTGAGCAGATCTGTCCTTTCGGGAAGAGATCTGGGGAAGTCCACTATCCATTCCTGTACCTCTGTGAACCATTCTCTTGCAGGCCAATAAGGAGCGATCAATGTCATCCTCATTCCCTCCGAGGACACGAACTTTCTCATTACTTCCCCCAGCATCTTGAATGGGGGAAACACATAAGCGTCTGCCCTTCCAATCCATGAGCATGGCATCTATGGATAGGGCTCTGGGATCGTCCCCCAACGAATAAAAGTTCAACATCCTTCTGGATAGGAATGTTGCAAACAGGTCCACTTGAGGCTTCCCCCAAAGAGACCATAGTTGCTGGCAGACTTGTGAATGAAGGGTACACTCTGTTGGAAGGACCTGGTTTTTCCTGCTCAATCTGTCTGCTCTTATGTTCTTTCCTCCTTGAACGAACCTCGTCAGGAGTCGAATCCCTCTTTCTTCTGTCCATATCAACAGATCCCTTGCTAGTTGGTAAAGGGAGAAAGAGTGTGTCCCCCCTTGTTTTCTTATATAAGCCAGAGCCGTGGTGTTGTCCGAGTTGACTTGGACCACCACGCCTCTGACTTCGTTCTCGAAAAACTGCAGTGCCAAGTACACTGCTAAGAGTTCCTTTGCATTTATGTGCCAGGCCTTCTATTCTTCTGTCCAACTGCCTGACACTTCCTTCGTCCCTAGTGTTGCTCCCCACCCCGTGTCCGAAGCGTCTGAGAACAACACTAGGTGAGGGTTCTGAAGGGACAAGGACACTCCTTCGTTTCTTCTCAGTGGTTCTAACCCCCACCATCGTAAGTGGTTTTTGATACTCTCTCCTATGGGAAAGGTATCCAATAGATCTCCCTTTCTTCTGTTTTCCAACTCCTTCTTAGACGGAACTGCAAGTGGTCATCATATTCAGCCTCCCTAGAGAGATGAACTGCTCCAGCGAGGAAAGAGTGCCCAGAAGACTGAGCCATTCCCTCGCTGAGCTTCGTTCCTTCTCTAGGAAGACAGAGATTTTTTCCAACCCTTTCGAGATTCTTTCCTGGGATGGATACGCTCGAAAACCCTGAGAATCCATCTGAATCCCCAGATAGACGATAGTCTGACTGGGGATTGTGTGAGACTTCTCGAGGTTTATGAGCAATCCGAGAGATCTGGTCAATTGAAGAGCTATCTCCAAGTCCTCTAAGCACTTTTGTTTTGTCTGCGCTCTTATAAGCCAATCGTCTAAGTAAAGAGATATCCTCACCCCCTTCAGATGTAGCCATCTTGCTACGTTCCTCATCAACGCTGTAAACACCTGAGGAGCCGTTGAGAGGCCGAAACACAAAGCCCTGAACTGATAAATCCTTCCTGCACCAGTGAATCGAAGATATTTCTTTTCGACGAATGATGCAGGGGACGTGAAAGTACGCATCTTGCAGGTCGAGGGAGACCATCCAATCTCCTGGACGGAGGGCAGAGAGAACCGAGTTGGATGTCTCCATGGAGAACTTTGTCTTCTCCACGAAGCGATTCAATGCACTTACGTCCAGGACCGGCCTCCACCCCCCCCGAGGCTTTCGGCACCAAAAATAGGCGATTGTAAAAACCTCGGGAGTGCGGATCCTGTACTACCTCGATGGCCTCCTTCTCCAACATTTGCTGCACCAACCCAAGAAGGATCCCTCTCTTTACAGGGTCTTTGTATCTTCGCTGACACTCCTCCGGTGTCGTCGTCAATGGAGGTCTTGTTTCTTGAAGGGGATGAGGTATCCTTTCCTTAGAACTTGCAGGGACCAAGAATCTGCTTTCATTGAAGCCCATGCTTCCGAGAATCCCAGAAGTCTGGCCCCTACTGGTGATTGGAGGACTGAAATCTCATTTAGCGTTCTTCTTTGGAACTCTGATGGAAGATCTTCCTCTTTTCTCTCCTCCTCTCTTCCTTGGGGCTCGGCTAAAAGTTCTACCTCGAAAGGGCTGTTGGGCAGGTCTTGGCTCCCTCTTCGAGACAGAAGCAGCTGGTCTAGGCTTCTTAGCAGAGTGTACCAGCAAATCCTGTGTTGCCTTCTCAGTAAGCGTATGGGAAATGTTCTTTACCAACTGAGAAGGAAACAGCTGTTTAGACAGAGGGGCGTATAAAAAAGAAGCCCTCTGTACTGGAGAGACTGCTTTGGTAAGAAATGAACCAAAGACAGACCTCTTCTTTAATACTCCTGCCCCGAACAAGGATGCCACTTCAGCCGATCCGTCCTGCACTGCCTTGTCCATACATGCTAAAACACTATGCAAGACTTCTGGTTCCAAAAACTGAGTGTCTTGCGTCTTCTTGGCCAAAGCCCCAAGGGACCAATCTAGGAAGTTAAAAACTTCCAAGACATGGAATATTCCCTTGAGGAGATGGTCCATTTCAGACATTGTCCAGCTTGTTTTGGCCGATGGAAGTGCATGTCTCCTTGCCGAATCCACCAAGGTCGAGAAGTCCGCTTCAGCAGATGAGGGAAGAGAAAGTCCCGTAGATTCTCCTGTGCTATACCAAATCCCTCTCTTTCCTGATAGCCTGGAAGGGGGACAGGTAAACAGAGTCTTCCCCGCCTCCTCCTTGGTTTTAAGCCAATTTCCGACCGACTGCAAAGCCCTCTTCATTGAAATGGTCGGTTGCATCTTCAAGAAAGAGGAAGACTTCGCAGCCTTCGTACTCGAAAATAAAGACCGAGGAGAAGGAGGGGCAGCAGGACTCAGAGACTCTCCAAATTCTTTTAACAAGAGGGCTGTTAATGTCTTATAATCTGTAAGACCTGCCCCCTTGTTTTCTTCAGAGTCCGAGATATCCTCCAATTCCGGTTGAGTTTTATTCGGAGAAGAGTGTGCGACCGGAGGACTCCTCTCTCGGGAATGTAAAGGGCTTGTAGCAACACTGACTGCAACCTGACAAGGGCTACGGCCGCCTGTGCGGCACCTTGAGTCCCTGCAAGGAGAAGGCCGATGTTGTTCTTTTAACCTAAGGCCTTCCTGAGAAGGACGACGGTCGCCTGTGCGACACCTTTCGTCCCTACCAGGAGAAGTCCTTAAATGTTGTTCCCTTTTTTCATGATCAATTCCTTCCCGACAGGGGCTACGATCGCCTGTGCGACACCTAGAGACCCTGTCAGGAGAAAATTGATCTTAAGAAAAATCCCAAAGAGGAGCCTCCAAGTCCGCTTCAAACTCCAATAACTCATCCGAATTGTATTCTGGATTGTAAAAATCCTTGCGCCTGCCTTCAGACGCTCTAGGCGCTTTAAGTCTTGTTTCAGCAGCTTCAGGCTTTCCAGGCGCCTTGCGCCTCCATTCGGACGCTTCAGGCTCTTCAGGCGCTTCGCGCCTCGTTTCAGGCGCCTCAGGCTCTTTAGGCGCTTTGCTTCATCTTTCAGGCGCTTCAGGCTCTCTAGGCGCTTTGCTTTTCCTTTGAGGCGCTTCAGGCTCTCCAGGCGCTCTACGTTTCCTTTCAGGCGCTCTAGGCCCTCCAGGAGTTAAATATTTCCTTTCAACCACTTCAGGCTTTTCAGGCGCCTTGCGCCTCATTTCCATTACTTGAGGAGCTTTACGCCTCATTTCAGGCGCTCCAGGCGCTTTTCGCCTCGCCACAAGAGTCCCAGGATCTTCAGTCACTTTGTGCCTCGCTTCAGGCGATTTGCGCCTCATTTCAGGAGTTCGTCCGATTTCGGGAGTTCCAAATTTACTCCTCGATTCGGACATCTCACGTGCTTTCCTTCTAGTAGGAGGTTCAGGTATATTCCTATATATATCATCTCGCCTTGACGGCGTTTTGCGCTTGACAGTAGCCCGACGTCTGGCTGGCGCCAGGCTTCTGGCATGCGCCTCGTCCGAGCTCTCAGAGAGTTCTAAAGGACGGGATCTTTTGATCGGGAGAAATCTATCCTTCCTTCTAGGAGGATCAGATTTAAGAACTCCTACTAGCGAAGATATCTGTTTCTGCAAATCCTCCAACATCTTCGTAGCTACGTCCCTCTTTCCAATTGCCGATGCAGGAGAAGGAGCTTCTGAATACACCTCCTTCCTCCTCTTTTCCGGAGGATATTCTTCCAGAAATACTTCAGGGCTTGAGTAAAATGAAGGAGACTTCCAAGATCTCTTCGAAGGTCTCGACAATCTATCTGAACTCCATCCTTTTTTAGATGAGGAATCAGACGAAGAAAAACACTGTTTAAGGACGTCTTTCCAACGACTATCCTTGGCAGCCCGGGACGTAACTACGGGATCTGCCGAGGGGACGCCTGACCGGTGGGGATTCTCCTGAAACCTTCCCTGCGGCTTTTTTTTTTTTTTCGACCATTTCTTCTCCACTGGGCTTGGGAGCTTGAAAGAGGTCTAGGCCTGGGAGCGAGACAGAGCCGATCAGACGCACCCTCCACTTCACTGGGAACACTTTCACTGCACTTACCTTCCAGTTCTTTAATTTTTTGTTCCATATGCTTAAGCGAAGCTTTCAGACTCGCAATTTCAGATGTTGAGCTTGCCGAGTCCGATAATCGGGAAGGTAAAGCTGTATGGGAGGAAACAATAGGGTTAGCAATAGGCAATAGTCCGCTAACTGGCTCGTTAGAGACCGACCTACTTACACTTTTGGAAGAGGCTTTTCTAGCCCTATCTCTCTCCAACTTTCTTAGGTAGGAATCAAGCAACTTCCATTCCTCTCATCAATCCTCCTTGCACTCATCACATGTATTCAATTGCGAGCATACATTACCTCTACAATTTTTACAAGTGGTGTGAGGATCCACCGAAGCTTTCGGTAGTCTCACAAAACAATTCTCATTCACACACACTCTGAACGAAATCAACACGTCAGACATTATGAGAAATTCCAATTCCAAATCCAAAAAACAGTCCACAATAGCGTATGCCAAACCAAAGATCCAATACGTCACCAAATAGCAGTCCAAAAGATCAACGGCATAATGAAATTCGAAAATCAAGTCAGGAGGAACTAGCAAACGATGTTACTAGTACCGCGACAGAAAAATCTGGCTTAAAACGGTAATAGTTCCTATTCCTGCCACCCAGCGGCAGGCGGCGGGATCACCTGACCTACCTGTAGTGTGTGCCGCGAAATTTGAATTTCTGTCGGGGACGACGGAGTCTATAGCTAAGTATATATCTGGCAGGGAAGTTGAATGTATGAAAATGCATAAATAAAGGTATAAGCCGTTGTTTATCTTTCCGTCATGGCTTATACCTTTATTTATACACCTACTAGGTATATTTAGGTATAGAGAAATTGTGGATCAAGTTTTGTTGTGAAATTACACTACCACAGCATCAAACCAACGAAAAATGCTGGTTCTGCATTAATCTACCTAGTATGAGTACCTATTGTTCACGCTCCCCTGCTAGTCTATTCCAAGGTATATAGAATGGGTCAGGTAGAGTCATTTGTGGGGCGTTGCAGCTTATCCTCCCAAGAGCCGCACCTCCTGGAGGTCAGGTCAGGGCGAAAAGTCACTCAGCTACTATTTCATTCAAATGTAGATCACAGGTCACTTCAGTCGTCTCTGCAGTGATTTAGTTTAGTTTTACATTCTTCGAATAGAACCATAGTTTTGATTTTTTATACAATCTAAATTATTATTTAAATAATGCCAAACAGCTGCGCCGTGTCTGGTTGTTATTCAAATAGAAAAAAGGAGGTATTCTTTTTCTGACACCCTCGTGATGAGGAAACAAGACAGAAATGGGTTCATCGTTGTAAGAGAAAGTACAACTTTAACCCTGCTACTCATCGCATATGAAGTAAACATTCTGAAGAATGTGCATATAAGAGAGACCTGCAGCATAAATGTAACGCATAAATGTAACAGGTACACAACGTATGAATGTCAGGAAAGCAGTGCAGCTTCTTTTGGAAAAACATCTAAAGTTTTAGATTTCATGGAAGTCAGGGAAAGCACTAGGGACTTTATAGAGCTTTCTCACTCCTGGTTTGATGCATTCAATTCAAGGGTACCTTATGACAGAAAAAACTCTAGGCATGCTTATGGGGTAAAACATACAATGGAGAAAACGCACTCAAACTAGGCAATGGAGTATTATAGGACTTGGCATGCCATATTGAAAATTGTGTATCCTTGCCTTTTAAAGTGATAGTTTTTTGTTTTTTTGTTTTTTGTCAGATTTCGGATGTCTTTTAGGATGAGAGTTCTGAATGGCAAAATTGTATCGAATAGGCAAAGAAAAAAAGATGCGTAAATTAACTAAATTATGCCGTGGCAATTCTATAAAAGAATTTTTTTTCATTTTTGTTAAGTATTTTTCATTTCTATTATGAAGCCAGACACTGTTTTCTGTTATCTATGTATATTTTAGTTTATTAAATAATATATTATAAATAAGCCTTTGTAAATAACTATCAGGTCAAATACTAATCGATTTTTAAAGTTCTGTCAACCATAATAATCTAAAGCTTCTATTATATATTAGAAAGCTAAACATTATCAATCCACAATTTGGCTGATCTATATTACTATTCCGCAGTGGCCTAGACTATGGCAGTTGCGGTTTTTCTATGCGGTTTTACCTCCTGAACAAGAATTTTAGGTAATATTTATTCGAAAGACTGTAAATAACACCCAGAGGCCAGTACTAAACACGGCGAAATACATCGGATGCCCCAATCCCTAATGGATGTCGTATTTGCAGTTACATTCCTTGCAGTCCGTGCGGAACTGTTCTTTAGAATTACCCACGATTTTGTATGTGAACAGTGATTTATATGAATTCAAAAGAACACCAAACGTAGGTATAGAAGATAACAGAGTGAAAAGGACATATGACACTTACAAGCCTATTCCCCATTACCTTCGACCCTAGGTGCTTATGTTGTTCCCAAGGTAGTAGGGGGAAACACCAGCGACTACCAACCCTTATCACGGTGGACAGGTCTTATTCACTCGATATTTAAATGGTGAAACAAGAATACAATTACAACTCCAAGCATACCATTCAAAAGATTGAAGTTTCATCAACATGTGATATATGAAAGCCCCATACGAACTAAAATAAGCATGTGACTCTTTTCGAAAAATATGTTTTCAAGGCAGTTTTGAAATCCAATATGGCGGCTACCGTGTGGATATACAGGTTCTGATCAGTGACGACAACCATCTTTCCCAGCCTTCCCAGCACTCATTTGAACAAAGTTAGCGTATATATGTAATATTTATTGATCTTACTCAAGATAGCAGTTGTAATCAGCACAATAAAACAACATTTTTGTTGCCTATATTACTGAAAGTATGAAACTTTTTATTCCCGGGGTCATGGTTTGAACTGAATTCATTTTTACCTTGTAATCGGTGGTTTTTATCCTTACTGCCATCACAACTGAAACTCCACAGTGCTTATTTGATTGTTATTATACACATTTTGGTCTCAATTCCCTCCACATTGCACTTTAAACAAGTTGCTGTTCCTGGTTCTTAAGCGAGCGCCACAAACACAGTTATGAGCAGCAGATGACGAAACTGCAAAGTTTTATTCCCTAAATTGTTTACTTTACTCGTTATTTAGTTCAACTTTACTTCGTTATTTAAAAATTTTAATTTAATTCAAGTATATTATCCCTTTTTTGCAACCAAATTACCCCGAAAAATTACAGATATTTCTAAAGTAGATACAATCCAATGTTTCTAACGTTTTCGTACATCTGGATGCCAAAAACCATAGTGGAACGAATACGGATAAGTGGATTATATATTTTTTTTTTTTTGTTTTTGCTAGCACTTTTCATTGATTTCAGTCTATATTAGTATTTTGAATTTCTTTAATAACCGTATGCCAGAAATAAATGTAACCTTTAATGTTTGCATGCTAAGAATGGCAAAATCATCGTTGCCACATTAGTGGAGGCTTCACACATACGCCGATTCATTATTATAAACTGTTTCCTGAATTCTAGTTGTCATAGTAATGCAATAATGGTAAAATTGCTTTAATATTTATGTATATACTTCCAATACATAGCCTAATTTCACCAATTTCAACGTTTGTGTGTAGTCTTATCACCCAGTTTGGAGGGTCAAACACATACCAAATGGCAACAGAGAGAGAGAGAGAGAGAGAGAGAGAGAGAGAGAGAGAGAGAGAGAAAGGAACGAAGAAGGAAAGGGGTGGCGATGGAGGGGGGGGGGGGGGGGGGGGGGGGGGGGTGGGGGGGGGGGGGGGGGGGGGGGGGGGGGGGGGGGGGGGGGGGGGGGGGGGGGGGGGAGAGGGTAGGTGGAGCTTTTTACGCGTGTTCGTATCCATTTCTGCATAATGGAGTTTTTCGTTTCTTGGTACAAGGACAAGTGTCGTTATTCTTTACGATTAGTGATTCACGATACCCTTATAAATTACGGCACTGGGTGTAATGCACTATAGCAAAATCTCGTTCTGATAAGAGTGTTCGTTGTTACAGAAATAGGTATTGCCTAAAAACGTGCTTGCACTGTCGCCAAAACCCATAGTAGGTATGCTGCTTAGTTGTCAATCAAGTTT
Source organism: Macrobrachium nipponense (assembly GCF_015104395.2). Lineage (NCBI taxonomy): Eukaryota > Metazoa > Arthropoda > Malacostraca > Decapoda > Palaemonidae > Macrobrachium > Macrobrachium nipponense. The sequence goes on from NC_061105.1 coordinate 29,728,605, forward strand.
TTTGTAATCAAGTAATTTTCACAAGTTAGCTATTGAATAAATTTGTATTTTTCTCAATCAAAACATATGCCCCTCAATGCTAACTTTCCTCTTTTAATGACTTTCTGGTCATTGCAAATTCCGCCCCATAATTTCTTAAGGTGCGAAAACAAAGGCCCAGGGACCGAAAACGATTGCGTCACACTACGGCGATAATCCAGCAGTAAAACAATCATATATCCAAAAAGTAAATAATAAAGATATATATGCGCATTACGATTATAACAATTACATGAATAGCTGATAATCTGCATGAATAACTGGTAAACTGTTCTGCAAGAAAGTTGAGAAAAGCAATTATTTACAATAGGTACAAAAGCCAAGATGTCGTGACGTCATAATACAGGACTTAAACGAACGTTCTAATTCCAAAAAATAATTACTTAAATTTGAGTCAGAATCGAGTTACTTTTTCAATAACGAATATTTTCAAATTAATCATCATAAATATGTAAAATATTTATGTTTTACTATTTATTTAAAAAATTATCCAAGTGCACGCTTCGTCGTCGTCTTCTACCAAAACAGTTGTTTACTAGGGTAGATCACCACGGCAGGCCAACCAGGCCACCTACATTCAACGCTTGCCACCCTCCGAAAAAGTACATTATAACGTGTCCTGACACCCGAGATGGGCTTCAGTCGCGACTTGTTGTTGGTGAGAAACGGAGCTAAAGACCTCTACTCTCCTTTCGAAGTAAGTATTTTCTCCAAAGTTAGAAATTAAGGCCAAATTTTAAGATTTTAAACAGAGGGAGTTACTGAAAGAATGGGCGTCCCCACGGGCAGTGGAAATCTCACCAAAACGCTTTAGAAATTTTTACTTACAACTAAAAATGTTTCGAAGATTGATGCCATCTCGATGTTTACGGAGTCGCTTGTGTCAACAAACTTTCCATTTCCTGTGATAAATCCGCACACCACTTGTACCCACAGACGCTGGAGCACTTTTATCACAACAATCGAAACACGATTTCTCACCAACAACAAGCCAGGAGTAAACAGCTGTTTTGGTAGAAGATGACGAGAAGCGTGCTCTTAGCTAATTTTTAAATAAGTAGTAAAACATCAATATTTTACATATTTTTATGATGATTATTTGAAAATATTCGTTATTGAAAAAAGTAACTCGACTCTGACTCAAATTTAAGTCTAATTATTTTTCTGAATAGAACGTTCTTTTAAGTTCTGTATTATGACGTCACGACATCTTGACTTCGTACCCATTGTAAATAATTGCTATACTCAACTGTCATTGCAGAACAGTTTACCAGTTATTCATGCAGATTGTTATCAGCTATACATGTAATTGTTATAATCGTAATGCGCATATATATCTTTATTATTTACTTTTTGGATATATGAAGATGTTTTACTGCTGGATTATCGCCGTAGTGTGACGCAATCGTTTTCGGTCCATGGGCCTCTGTCTGTTTTCGCACCATAAGAAATTATGGGGCCGAATTTGCAATGACCAGAAAGTCGTTAAAAGAGGAAAGTTAGCATTGAGGCATATGTTTTGACTGAGAAAAATACAATTTATTCAATAGCTAGCTTGTAAAAAAATACTTGGGTTATAAAAACTTGATTGACAACTAAGCAGCATGTCTACTATGGTTTCAGAGACAGTGCAAGCACGTTTTTGGGCAATACCTATTTCTGTAACGAACACTCGTAACAGAACGAGATTTTGCTATAGTGCATTACACCCAGTGCCGTAATTTATAAGGGTACCGTGAATCACTAATCGTAAAGAATAAAGACACTTGTCCTTGTACCAAGAGACAAAAACTCCATTATGCAGAAATGGATACGAACACGTGTATAAAGCTCCACCTACCCTCTCCCCCAACCCCAACCCCCCCCCCCCCCCCCTCCACCGCCATCCCTTTTCTTCTTCGTTCCTCCGCCTTCCTTTCTCTCTCTCTCTCTCTGTTGCCATTCGGTATGTGTTGACCCTCCAAACTGGGTATAGACTACACACAAAACGTTGAAATTGGTGAAATTAGGCTATGTATTGGAAGTATATATACATAAATATTAAAGCAATTTTATCATTATTGCATTACTATGACAACTAGAATTCATGGAAACGTTTATAATAATGGAACGGCGTATGTGTGAAGCCTCCACTAATGTGGCAACGATGATTTTGCCATTCTTAGCATGCAAACATTAAAGCATGCAAACATTAAAGGTTACATTTATTTCTGGCATACGATTATTAAAGAAATTAAAAATACTAATAAAGACTGAAATCAATGAAAAGTGCTAGCAAAAACAAAAAAGCAAAAAAAAAAAAAAACAGTCGTTCCTCTGCACTTTTCCGTATTCGTTCCTCTATGGTTTTCGGCAGCCAGATGTACGAAAACGTTAGAAACATTTGATTTTATCTACTTTAGAAATATCTGTAATTTTTCGGGGTAATTTGGTTGTAAAAAAAGGGATAATATACATTATTAAATCAAAATTTTTAAATAACAAAGTAAATTTAAAACTAAATAACGAGTAAAGTAAACAGTTTAGGGAATAAAAACTTTGCAGTTTCGTCGTCTGTCGTCGTCTGCTGTTCGTAATTGTATGGCGCGCGCGCTTAGAAACCAGGAACAGCAACGGGTTTAAAGTGCAATGTGGAGTGAACTGAGACCAAAATGTGTATAATAACAATCAAATAAGCACCGTGGAGTTTCAGTTGTGATGGCAGTAAGGGAGTCAAAAAACCGCCGATTACCAAGGTAAGAAGATGAATTCAGTTCAAACCAAAATAACCCTCGGGAACTAACAAGTTTGCCATACTTTCACTAATATAGGCAACAAAATGTTGTTTTATTGTGCTGATTACAACTGCAATCTTGAGTAAGATCAATAAACGTTACATACATACGCTAACATTGTTCAAATGAGTGCTGGGAAGGCTGGGGAAAGATGGTGGCCGTCACTGATGAGAACCGTCCATGCAAAACGTAGCCGCCATATTGGATTTCAAAACTGCCTTGAAAAACAATATTTTACGAAGAGCTCACATGCTTATTTTAGTTCATATGGGGCTTTTCATATATCACAATATGTTGACAAAACTTCAGTCTTTTAAATGGTATGCTTAGAGTTGCAATTGTATTCATGTTTCACCAATTAAATATCGAGTGAATAAGACCCGTCCACCGTGATGAGGGTTGGCCTGTCGTGATATTCTACCCTAACAAACAAGCCGGTTAGGGACAGTGTTCCGATTGTTGTGATGAAAGTGCCCCAGCGTCTGTGGGTGCAAGTGGTGTGTAGATTTATCATAGGAAATGGGAAGTTTATTGACACAAGCGACTCCGTAAACATCGAGATGGCGTCAATCTTCTAAATATTTCGAGTTGTAAGTAAAAATGTTGAACGCGTTTTGATGAGATTTGGACTGCCTTGTACCACCATTTCACTACCCTCTGCTTAAATCTTAAAATTTGGCCTTAATTTCTAACTTTGGAGAAAATACTTACTTCGAAAGGAGAGTAGAGGTCTTTAGCTCCGTTTCTCATCAACAAGAAGTCGCGACTGATGCCCATCTCCGATGTCAGGACGCGCTATAATGTACTTTTTTTGGGGTTGCACACGTTGATCGTACATGGTCCACCCCTGTACCATGCGGTTTTCTACCCTAGGTACTTGCCTTGATCGCTCTCATCCTGTCCTCCAGGCCTATTACGGAAATACCCCACAACTACCCCAGCGACCAAAGTGACTGTACCTCTCTCCCTAATTCTATGTACCTTGGTCTATTCTACCTAATAGGTACCCCGTTTGTGATGGGTTCTTGGTTCCTCAACAATGACCAGGTTAGGACAGCCTACGCTTATCCGCCCACAGCTTATATTAGTCAAGAGGTTGACTTTATACTAATGAATCCAAATATAATCCTTAAAAAACACGTCAAAAAACCACGAAATTGCACTAATATTTACTGTTAACTTACCTAAGGTCGACAACTTGTTCACAAATAATAAGGTGAGGCGACTCAAATCGAACATCCGTACAGTTTGTTTTGTTTTGATTAACAATTCTACGCTTTAAAAATTAGCGACAAGGATAAAAATGTTTAGTACAGATTCATAAGCATATTTGTAATTCGGTATGAATGTGAAAATTTATGGTTATGGAAAATTTTTGCGATACAAAACGAAATACACAGTTATATCTGCAACACACTTCAACAGAAATACTACCCTGATAAAACTGTCACAGAAACACAAACTTAAGCAGGATGGTGGAATATTCTGTTTTCTGAGATAACGTGTCATTTACAAACAACAACAACTATGAGTGACGTGGTCTAACAAGTAGTTCGCCTTGGATAACTTTTTTCTCCGGCAAAAGGGAGTGGCGAACGGGGTTAAATGGCCAGTTTTCCTTAAACAATAAAAAATAATCGTGGGATGGCCGTAGTCAAGGCAGGAAACGAGGCTAAGATGAGATTTTGCTCTTTTTAGTTAACTAACAAGCACTGAACTATAAATGATCTCATTCACGTCATTCATATTCTTTGGCTGTACAACAGTTTGAAATTTTACATGTTAAAGAAGAGAGAGAGAGAGAGAGAGAGAGAGAGAGAGAGAGAGAGAGAGAGAGAGAGAGAGAGAGAGAGAGAGAGAGAGAGAGAGAGCATCCATATTATTAATTCAAATAATAGGTAGGTATACGGTTTAGCGTCCTGTGCAAAACGAATATTTAAATCTGCAGAAAACATTCATATTGAAATAAATGAAACACTGCTTAGCGTAAAGTCTGTAAACAAATAATATGTAATAATGGAAGTTCATTTTAAATACTGAATGAAGAGTACGAGCCACTTTTGAAGTCTTCATGGTACCCAAAAGCCTGAGGTCTTGTAGTTAAACAATAGTTTACATATGATATAGAAGCAAATTCAGTAGTTATTACTGTTCATTTCAATTAATGACTAATAACATGACTTTGATAGCTAATTTTCCGTCAAGAAGTATAACAGAAGGAATGAAAATGAGTTTAATAGCGGATTATGACGTATGTTCACCTGCACATTGTTAAAGTATACGTAAATGGTAGAGGTAACTTACTACCCTTATCTACCTTATGCCTAAAAATATTTGGGGAAGAAGACGGAGATTAACTTCCAAGGAACGGATTAGCCACGCAAGCAGCATCTCACAACGCTACATGTTCGAATGCCACGGCCGTCATTCCAGTTCTGATTCACTCCGTCTTGAGAGACAGATTGTCTCAATAGCCCCGTGAACCCAGCAGTGTCCCTGCACATATTCCCTGGATACTAATTAACTAACTGTGGCCTTCCTACTCTCACAGGGTGATCAAGTAAGGCAACCATCGCAAAGTGACACAAACTGCCCACTTCTTAATGACTGAACCCTCAATCTAGTTCTGATAGGCAGAAGTACAATTCTGCCTCTGAAACAACTAGTTCAATGAAGAAGGTGGACTACGTCATTGAGGTGGTCCCAAATTGCATGCTTGCACAACACCTAACATGGTATGTCTGCCTATACAAGTGGTAGGTTGGCCAAGATACCAGCTACCCATTGACATGCTGCCACTAGAGACTGCAGTCCCCTCCGGCACATTCTGTTGTCGGGGACTACGTCTCTGGTCATGGACTTTCTCTATGCCTGTACCAAATATGAAGTCTTTCACATTCATTTCATTACATATCTTTTACTTTTGGCATACAATGGATAACACTTCTTTTTGTTATGCAGGAGAGACTCACTAGCCTAGAGGGCATTTCTTCTAGGAGAAGACCACTCTGGAACAAACCCCTGTTCTTAAACCTTGGACGGTGTCATATCCTTTCCACTGTTTTGGACTGGAGTTCCAATGCTTGGGGGTGCACTCCAGCACACTTTCCTGTCAATTCCCTTTTCCTCTTGTTTTCCAAATGGTGAACAGTTAATAAACGAACCCACACACCATTCTGGCAACCATCTTGACCTTATATTCACAGATGCTACAAAGACTGTATCTTGTGGAGTAGGTTCACTGGAGGGTTCATCTGATCATTGTTTGGTTAAGGTTGATGTCAGCTTTTCAAGAAATGTATTCTTGAATCCCAAAGCTGATGGGGACGGTAGTCACAGAGATCTTTATGAAGCAAAGTTTATAGAGGTTTGTATATTACTGAGCGTTAAAATTATCACCTTAAGACTATTACAGAGGAAAATTCCTTCTAAAATCGTTGGGTTTGATCTTAAAGACATGCCATGGTTTAATGCTACATGTACATAAGTTTGCCTACCATGAGAAACAAGAAGCTTATAATTTATGGAGCACTATATTCAGACTTTCTGTGGCATAATTTTATTGAGAGCAAAAGTCAAACTGAGGTTGTCTGTGAGTGACCCGAGGGAGCTTATAATGAGGGTGTGAGGGAGATTTTGCTCCCCAGTGATGAGATGAAGGTCATACGTGGTGGCCTATCCTCAAGTCATCAATCTTTGGAGTTGATTTAAGTATGTCTCCCCTAGTAGGAGCTGATGGAACTGCTGTATATTGCCCTAAACAGAAGGCAAAACTTTTGGTTGAAGACTTCGTGAACAAACAGTGTGGGAAGTTCTGGGTGTTACCTCAGTCATGTTTTCCAGAGCCAAAGTCGTGACCATTGGCCTTCAAGTCTTTGCTTCTGGGCCTTGACAGTTATGGCAGCATAGACCCTAATGGGATCTTTCCCATCACACTCTCTCTCTCTCTCTCTCTCTCTCTCTAAAGACTGCTGATTTCATTGCTCCTAAAATTACTAATATTCTCTGATTAGTTGGCCCTACAAGTTTTCTGTCAGGTTGGTGGAAGGAAAACATTGCTGCAATACCTAAGGGACTAAGTCCATCCCATGCCCCATGAATATAGACCAATTTTAGTTACCACTGTTTATTCTACGGTTTTTGAGAAGTTGTTCTCTAAGCATCTTTGTACATTTGTTGAAGATGAAAACCTGCTAACGGCATTGCAGTTTAGGTTTTGTAAAAGCCTTGGTACTTGTAAAGTATTCTGGTCGATATCCACCATCTTACAGATTGCTCTTGAGGGTCTAGACGCACACAGTGGGTCTAGATTTTACTGCAGCCTTTAACTGTGTGGATCATGTAGCACTAATCTACAAGCTTTGATTATGAGGATTTGGTGAATTATCATTAATATTTTAACTGAATTTTTAACTAGTAGAACCCATACGGTCTGTGCTGAAGGCATGTATAGTAGCTTTGGTAATGTCATATCAGGTGTTCCTCTAGACGGTGTTCTTGGACGTTTACTGTTCCTTATCCATACTGGTGACACGTGGCAAGGTCTGGGGAACAAACCGATTGCATACGTCAGTGATGCTACTCTTCTAGCTGTTGTTCCTTTTCCTTTTCCACTCCTTACGTCGGTGGTTGCAGAATCCCTAAATAAAGATCTGGCATGAGTGTAGCAGGCTTTGGGGTGCGAAGCTTCACCTTTCTGAAAAATTTAAAGTATGATAGTTTATCGATCAAGATCACTTTCGCCTTTGCATCCTAATTTGAATTTAAATAGTAGTTTTAAATGTCAGAGACCGTTTCAAGATTTCATGTGTAACACTTGATAAGAAATTGTCTTTTGAGAAGCATATATATAATAATGCTTCATCTGTTCACGACTGTGTTTCAATGGAAAATGTCAGACTTGAGCGAGGGTTTCTTCATATATGAGTCCTACAATAAGCTATGTCATTTACCACGCGATTCAATCTTACTGAAGGTGTTGACCAAAATAAGAAATCAACGAAAAATTTAAACAATAGCACCATATTCAAACTTATGCTAATATGCTATGGTAATTTTAAGTAAGCTAATGGCATATCAAAGAAATGATTAACCAAAGGCTTCAAAATTACGAGGTAAAAGTTGATATCATCATCATATATAAAAATTCTACTTTAAAGTCTCATTACCAAGTTTTCTTAACTAACGTTCTTGCTTCTGTGCGCATAGATTGGTTGATTTACCTTTATTTTGTGTTACTCCTCAACATTTTCTCACATGAATAATAACAATTCAATAATAATGATTACAATAATAATACATTTTGAAGCTTTGCTAATTCAATGGTTCAAAGAGTCTATATCATCGGAGCTTCTCCCAAGTTTTTCATCTTGTATTAAATAATCTTCCTTTGAGCCCTGGGTTAAAAAACTAAAATAGATAAGCTCCCTTTCAGCGAGATATCTTTTCAATTAAGTCCAATCTTTGCCGGGTTCTGATGTATCTCAAGATAAGGAGATAAGGCAGTGTATTAATGAGCAGTGGCCTATCAGCAGAGATATATTCTGCCTCGAAACTGAAAGGAATTAATTCATAAAAAATCTGAGTGGTATCTATGAAATCAAGAAGATAAAAAAAAAGTTGGTATACACCGCTGTGGCGGGATCACAAGCTAAAAAAAACAAGTGGCAAATCCCCCCCCCCCCCCCCACATAAACCTAATCACTCCAGATGTCAAACTCACCCTCTGTCACACTTTCCTCTTTACACTACAGCATACACGCAAGACAATTGACCTATACCTACACAAAAACAAAAAAAAATACAAAACACATGTACTTACCAACCACTCCAGATACTCCGGGCTATCCTGTGCTGTCAACTGGTCAAGGTCACTGAGACACCGACAACAACAACAACAACAACCAAGAACCACAACACCACAACCCAACACAACAACACCCAAGGACCACAACCCCACAACTCAACAACACAAACACCCAAGGACCACAACTTAACTACATAACAACAAATAAGGAACACAACCACAACTCAACAACACAGCAAGCAACAAAAAAGACTACTGCACAACCAACCACCAACACAAAAAACAACAACACAAAAAAGGCAACACACACCCACTAGCAACACCAAGAAATCACAACAACAACAAAGACAACAGCACAGGCACAACAACTCCAAGCAAACAGCACTAACTTAACAACAAACAAAAACACACATCAATAACACACAAAACCCAACTGACTTCCAGTGCCTTCAATATACTGCTCCCGACACTACTGACTGTCACCAGCTCTCACCAAAGACTGACTAAAAAACACAGAAACAAAACTCCAACAGCTAACAGCACCAGCAGACAACCCAGAACCCACCAACAGCCAATTCAGTCGTTAACCATCCAACCACCAATTACCCTCTCTCTCTCTCTCTCTCTCTCTCTCTCTCTTCACACACATAGACGTTGTCAAATGGAACTCCATAACACCTCCATACCGTCACTGTATAAAAGATTTTGAAATAGAAAAATGATTAGTCACTAACGTGCATTTTTTGCTGTGCTTCACAAAGACTGGATATAAAAGTAAGTCGTTGCTATAACAAATAAAAGTCAGATTCTTTGTAAAGAGCAAAATGTTTTACATAAATGGGATTCAGAACATTCACTTATGTTACTGTTTTATTTAGAATAAATAAAAAAGGACAGAAAAGTTAAGCATTTACCTTTTTCATCAACAATCCATATCTTCATTAGAAGATGAACCCTATTCACATGGAACAAACCCACAGGGGTCACTGACTTGAAATTCAAGCTTCCAAAGAGCATGGTGTCCATTCGAAAGAAGTAACAGAAAGTTGGGAAATACCGAAAGAGTAGATCAGCTATTAGAAAAATCGATAAATTAGCAGATTAATAAATAAATAAAAATGTAAGTAAAATATTAAAATACAAGTTGAACTGTATTAGGGTAATAATTCCTTGCAACTTTGTTTGAACTTCTGAGTTCCAATAGCTGATTGCAAGACATCCTCTGGGAGGCTGTTCCATAGCCCAACAGCGAGAATCATTTACTGCATATTGGAGCTCCTGTTCCGCGAATTTGGTTGCTCTCAGCAGGAAAACTGGATCAGGAACCCATTGTGATTGGGAAAGATCTCTGTTGAATAGGAATGGTTCCAGTGAAAATTCGAGTCACATTCAGCCTTAATTGCCAAATCATGAATGAACTGTCTGTGCAGAAAACTTCCTAAACGTCTAGTTGCTGCGTATAAGCGTGCAGGAGAAGGAAAATGGGAGTCATCTAACCCAAAAAGATCTGACCTAGCCGAACTTGCAACTTACGTTACTGATTCAATCACTGTCAAAATAAAGCACATATATGCATTTTTAACTTTTCCAGGAATATACTAGTTTCCTGACAGTTATGCTTTGATCTTTCACAGTTGTGATATCAGGCTACAAAAGAAGATAATCTTTTACAGACATTGTTACCAGTGTAAGAAAGTGGCACGTCATCCTGTTTTGCATTTCAGTTTCTTTTCAGAACATGTTGGTAGGACCTCAGTATAAATCACCCTCTTACATGTCTTCATTCATTCCAAGTCTGCAACCAAGTAGCACCAATCAGTCAGGCAGTTATTTCTTATTTCACTACTTGTCTGTGCCTAAGTACAATATCAGTCCGTTTTAGAAATCCTGACCCTTTTCAGTATCTAGCTACAACTACGCACGATCTCGATCTCTTGTTGGTAGGTTATCAGTCTATGAATACCATCTCTTTCAAATACTAAGTGCAGCATCAGCCTCAGTCATGTCAGCCTCTTTGCAATATTTTTCTCTAATTGAGTAAAGCATGTTTGGTCCTTTACACTGCCTGTCTGCACCTCACCTAAGTACAGCATCAATCTGTCTGGTATTTCTGTCTCATTACAGTAAATAAATGTCTAATCCTAATTACGGAATCTGACAATCTGGAAGTCCTCTCTCTTTTCAGTTAATCTCTAACCTAAGCTATGGCGGGATCACAAGCTCAAAAAACAAGCTGCAGAATCTTACCCTCCACATATACCTAATCAATCCAGCTGCCAAACTCACCCTCTGTCACACTTTCCTCTTTACACTACAGCATACACGCAGGACAATTGACCTATACCTACACAAAACAAACAAAAAACAAACACAAAACACATGTACTTACCAACTCCAGATACTCCAGGGCTATGCTGTGCTGTCCGCCGGTCAAGGTCGCTGAGACACCAACAACAAACACCAAGAACCACAACCCAACAACACAACACCCAAGGACTACAACCCAACAAATCAACAACAACACAACAACAACCAAGGAACACAACCACAACTCAACAATACAGCAAACAACCAAGGAACACAACCACAACCTCACATATAACAACAAAAACTCAACAACACAACAAAAGAACACTGCTCAAACAACACAATAAATCACAACAGCACAGGCACAACAACTCTAAGCAAACAACACCAACTTAACAACAACCAAATAACAAACAAAAACACACGACTGTGAGAGACAGTAGTACTGCCAACACTACTGCCTCTCACAGCTTCTGACTAAAGACTGACCAAAAAACACAGAAACAGAACTCCAACAGCTAACAGCACCAGCAGACAACTCAGAACTCATCAACAGCCAAGCCAATCCAATCGCTAACTACCCATTCAGCAATTACGCCCTCTCTCTCTCTCTCTCACACACACACACAGACGTTGTCAAATGGAACTCCATAACTCCTCCATAATGCACATTAGACAGTTGAGGAGTTCTGTATTTTTTTCGGCTCCTGTTCTGCATCAACCTGACAGTTAAAGAGCTCCATCCATTTTCAGTAACTGTCTGCACCCCAAAGCACTACTCAGGTAATAGTATCTCTCTTCAGTAATTGTCCATTGAGATTGCCATTGCATCTCAATAGGTCTGCATTGAAGTACTGTAACGATCTCTTACCTTGGTAGTTCTACTTCTTGTTTTCAGTAAATGACTACAATTAAATATAGAGTCAGTAAGGAATCCTATCTATTTTGAACATGTGTCTAGGCCTACCAGCATCATCGTGCGATATCACCAGTCAGTCACCTGACTATTAATTTTTTATCTGTAAGTGTTTCAACTTGAGTACTAAAAATATGAAGAAGTTTAAAAACTTTTTCAATATTGGCGAAGTTCAATTGTATCAAGAACTTTGAAGCAAGGTATATTTATAAGGTACACAAAAGTTCAGAGGCGGATTACCTTTCATAATCCTGAATACTGTAAACTGGAGAGAAGACAGACATCCTGACAGATGAAAATGTCATCCATACAGTATGTCACCCAAAATTGTAACTTTGACTGAAAAATTAATGCAGTTTAAAGTAAACGTGGGAAGTCAGAAAGAGAGAGAAAAAACACAGGTCGAGATCTTCATAATATCTGGGCTTCTCTCCACACTTCTGGTTTCCTTATTTAATAAAAACGGTCTCTTGTTTTGGGGGGTTAGTTTTCAGTTTTTTTTTTTAAGTCTGGCTGGATGAGGACAATCAGTTGGTTTCCACACAAATCAAAGATCACCTTTTTCATCTCCAAACGGTTTAAACTAAATATCTTTAGACGAATGAACAGTGGAAAAATATATTATGATGACACTAAAGAATTTGATTTGTTTTTTTGGTGACACCTGTTGTTAAAGTTCTGGGAATTCCATTGCTGACAATTGTTCCATGATAGAGCGTTTTAATGATTATCTTCATAAGGAAATTTCAAAAGTTTTTTTGCTCATATTTAGAAGTTATTACAGAATATGACCCTGATTTACTGGAAACTAGGCAAGGATTATTTCCAAGATATTGAACATGAGACAAGAATCTTAAGTTGGACTTCAACAAATGTCTTACTTAAAATCTGGGACTTCGGACCAGAAGGTGTTGAAGGCAACCAAATTATGAGCAGTGAGATCAAAATCATATCCAAAATATTGGAATTTGAAGTATCCGAAACTTTGATGAACATTATCCCAAAGGACATGAAATGAAATCAGAGGATTAGAGGTCAACCCAGAAACTTACTCAAGGCAGAAAACACTTAACATGAGTGAGATTCCACGCGTCCTTGTTCCTCAATCTTTGTAATTGCCACTGCACAATTTAAGATAAAGCATAAGGACTAATATCTTTTTATCTTTTGTCACAGGTCCATATTAAGGACGAAATTCATTCTATTGACTGAAGACAAAGCATTATCATTAAAGTAAGAAAAAATCAGCACAAAACAATGATAACGGGACATGTTTGACCAAAAGTTTTGTAAAAGAGACAGTGACATGATTCAGGCGACGAAGAGGAAGGCAAAGACTTCCACTCTCAAAATACGCGAGAAAAATAAATAAAGATGGAAAATAAAAGCTCATAAAAATTAACTACCTTAACGGGAAAGAGACAAAACGAGAAGGAACTCTATCGCACGAACGAGCGAAACAAGAATAAAATACTAGTACAATGATGACGGAAGAACAAACACACACACCCACCACCTCTGTAACAAAGGTGGCTAACGGGCCCCAGTGGGAGATCCAGTTGTATCGCATATCTTCCCGGGAAGGAAAAAATGAGTATGAAGTTATAATTGAATTACGGTATAGAGTACCAGAAGAAACCTACACATACAATGAAATTTTAGGGAGCTGCGGTGTGTGTGTGTGTGTGTGTGTGTGTGTGTGTGCGTGTGAGTAGAGGGAAGGGGAGTAGCAAGATTGTTTTTGAGCCGACGCAAAAGAACAAGAAAGAAAAAAATAACGGCTGAACGAAGGGAAAGAAAATAAAACGAACTATTTCGTTGAAAGAAAAATTGCCAAAGCATTTCATTCGATATGAACTTAAGGCTGAAATAAAATGGCGGGAGGGTTGGAGAGCAGGATGAGAGTTCTAGAACCGACGCTAGATTTACCAATAATAAAATTCTATCCGTACATGAAGGGAAATGAAAGGACGCCATTATTTTCAGGGAGAATGGTTTAACATAAGGAAAATGAACAATGCCAAGGAAATGCGCATAAAAAGAAGGAAAAAGGAGAAATGATGATCTTATCAGAACACAAAAACAGGAGGAACAAGGTGGAAAGGCCACATTAAATGAAGAATGAAAATACAGCAGAACGGGATGGAGCCCTTCTGCGACAGGGGAAAAGTGAGGGGAAAATGCAAAATGGACCAACTGAGTAAGTCACAGAAGAAAGAGAGAACAAGAAAAGCAAAGGGGAGGAAAGTAGGCCAGAAACGTGGAAAGAATTGAGCAAACAAACAAACAAGGGCAGGAGTGCCACTCCACGGCTGTTAAGGGTGACAAGTTTGATGCCATCTAGAGAGAGAGAGAGAGAGAGAGAGGAGAGAGAGAGAGAGAGAGAGAGGGCATAACAGTAGAAAATTTGAAGTCGGAATGATTACTCGTGTACAAAAACAAAAACTCGACCAGGCGCTGGTCCAGATCAGCATCAAAGCATAAAAAAAAGACAATTCCTTTTCTTTTCAGGTGGGCACTCTGAAGGCACCGACCTCTGCCAATTAAACATAACAAGGCGTGATCCGACCTACAGCTTACTCGGGACGTGTGCAAGATTTTCCGCTCACGCATAAGTTGCAAACATTATATTGCTAACTTTTAACATGAATAAAAACATGCTAAAATCTACGGTCAAATAGCCTTGTTTCACCAATGAAAATCAAAATAAATATGCTATATTTTATTAGAGTTAAAATTTCTGTATTGTTTAACACGTACATTATTTATTTTTTACATTTTCATTCTAATAAATAAATCATAGATAACCTATCTCAGAATTCCAGTATCTTTAACTTTTTGCAAAATAACTTTTCCAGACCTTTTTAGGCCCTTCCACAGACCTTTCCCCCCCCCCCCCCACAAATAAGAGCAACAACAAAGTAGTTTGTAAGTTTACTCCCTGAGTAAGCGAAAAGAAAATACGGATCCTTAACTGGATCAATATTAAAAGTAACCAACTCTTTCTCAGGGTCATTCCACTAACCCTCCGTAAATTATTGAAACTCCATCCGTAACATTTTGGGATATAATAAGGAAAATAAGCCCTGGATTAGCGGATATAATAAGGAAAATAAGTCCTGGATTAGTGGATATAATAAGGAAAATAAGTCCTGGATTAGCGGATATAATAAGGAAAACAAGTCCTGGATTAGCGGATATAATAAGGAAAATAAGTCCTGGATTACCGGATATAATATGAAAAATAAGTCCTTGATTAGCGGATATAATAAGGAAAATAAGTCCTGGATTAGCATCCGAAGTTGAATCTATGTTAAAATGCAATCAATTCCTCCATGGCTTAGAGTCCTATCAACCTTAAAAATTGATTGAAATTCTTCTGTAACTTTTTGAGATATCAACACAGACGGACTGACGATGGTGAATTCACGCGCTGGGAGAATAAAACTGATATCTTACCGTTACCATCAATATTTTCTGCCTTCCGTTGCTTTCCTTTCTTTCCCTCATCCCTGGATAGAAAATGCAATAAGTTGCCCAATCCGTCGGCCTCTCCACGTGGGAATCACGACTGGAACAGATACATCAGGCTACACGCCCAGAGATAGGAATAAATACCGAAAACATATTGTGTAAAACATGAAAAGCTACAAAGAAATAACGAGCAGAGAAGTTTCAAATTTTTCTCCATTTGTTTAGGATAAAGACCAACCAGTCTCTCTCTCTCTCTCTCTCTCTCTCTCTCTCTCTCTCTTGACAGTCTATAAAATGATTGCCGATACCCACCCGTCCGATACGGCGCGTAGCGTTCCCCTGGAAACAGAAATATCCTAGGCGAGCCGATAAGACCCCTTCCCCTCTCCCCTACCCATTCTCCCTTTTTCCACTTTTCCTATCTGCTCTCTCTCTCTCTCTCTCTCTCTCTTCTTATTCTGACCTTCCTTTCTATTTCTATACACTACTTTCGCTTCCTTGTACTCCTTTTTTTTTTCTTTTTTTTACTCCTGCTCTGCCTTCTGAGAGCCGCTGTTCTCACGAGGATATCTAATGGCATCATGAATCGTCTCTATCTCTCACTAAATTTTCTTATTAAACTCGTCGGCCTTTGGATTTACCAAGCATATACCTCTCTCTCTCTCTCTCTCTCTCTCACTCTCTCTCTCTCTCTCTCCTGTTATCGAGAAACCATGCAACTGATAGCGGAAAAGAAAAATCAATTGAAACGACAGGTTTCGGATAACTGATTTGCTTTTAGCTTTTTTGTTTTTTCCGAGTTATCTGTATGCCGAAGGGATGGACAAATAGTAAACCAAGGAAATCTGAGTAAAGTCTTGGAAAACTTAAGAAAAATGTAAAAATTAAAATTGAAAGTCTAAGAAAATCTATGAAAAAGGGAGAAACTTATGTAAAATAACATGAAAATTTACTTAACATTCAAGAAAATCTTGGAAACGTTAAAAGGAAAACTATAAGAAAGTCAAGCAAAAACGAAGATAAAAATGAGAAAAAAGGGGAAAATATGAGAAACAATATTCAGCCAATTCTACGAAAACCAAGAAAAAGCTAAAAAAGTTTTGGAAAATGTAGTAAAAGTATAGGAAAGTTTAAGAAACATTTACGAACTAAATTACCTGCAGTTTTCCACGGCTTTCTTCAATTTCACTAGATTGTAATTTTTTGTTGTTTCTATATCAATCACTCGTTTAGGTTCAAGATGATAAAGAATAAAAAAATAATCAATAAAAAAATATGAGGCCGTAAAATAAAACTGAAGTTTACTGTACTCTGTGTCTACCTGTGACTTTTTCACACAGTATCAAAATAACGAGAGAGAGAGAGAGAGAGAGAGAGAGAGAGAGAGAGAGAGAGAGAGAGAGAGAGATTGAGAGAGAGTTTTTTCACAAAAGGCATGCATAAATGAAAAAGTCGGGTCGGGAATGTCAACCAGGCAAAAACCTTTTATTCCATTGAAAAAATAGATAAGCGGCAGGCGGGAGAGCCCTCCAACTTCTGAATTAATAATATTCTCGTGAAGGGTAAATAAATGTTCTACAGCCCTAATGACTCTTCAGAAATGGCTATTAGGCTATAAAGGTAGCAATAACAAGTGCCATTTCTCGGGATGCTTACTTGAAAATTCAGTATTTACTTCTGTGATAACAGTGACAGAGCGATTTTGAAAGTTCATATGAAAGTTTTATATTTTCCACAAAATGAAACATTGAATTCCAATGACAAGAAGTCAATATTTCAGGAGGAAGGGAAAAGGGCAAAGAAATAACTTTAGATTCCACAAAATGATAATTTACAGCATCATCATGATGGGAAACAGGAGGAAGCAATATACAACCACAGAGAAATGTCCGAATCTCTCTTCTTTTCCCATGCAAGTCTGAAAAGATAGTTACCGAGGACTGATTAAGGTTATTTAACTTTCACATCAAAACATTTCTCACAGCCAGACTCTTGCATAAGGGAACACTTGCTTGTAAAAAGAGTGGCTAAGAAAAAGAACGCGTTTAAACATAAGCAAACACAAAATTTATGCATCATTAAACACGAGGAAGAAGGTGAACATCGAGAGAGAGAGAGAGAGAGGAGAGAGAGAGAGAGACGAGAGTTAATGAGAGAGAGAGAGAGAGAGAGAGAGAGAGAGAGAGTCATGACTTTAATGCGAATGAGTAACAATTTATGGAATCAATATTCTCGGGAAGGCAGAGTTAATCCATTTCAAGAATCAACATTCTCTGAAAACCTGTTGTAAGGCCATAAAAATATATCTAACAAGCCTTCTTTTGGGAAATATATTTCTTTATTGTGACAGGAACGAAAGTTGTAATTCTGAAGTTGATGCGATATTCCTATATTTACCATAATCTTAAGCAATAAAAGACTAAATTTAAATATTAAGTACCAAGATGTCTAGTAAATTATGGAGGAGGAAACATAATTTTAGCTATCTAAACTAAACAGCTGAGAGGAGCAGCTTTTGATTCCACAGAACAACTTTATAAGAAGCTAAGAATTAGCTTCAGAGGTCACTATCTACACAGATCACCACAAAAATTATAGTCAAGGGCAGAAAATATGAGGAATTGGCACTAGATTTGCCTGAACTATAAAATTTACTACCACTCCTCAGGGTAACAATACAGATTCATAAACAACAAGCATATACAGATGATCTTTTCTTTACAAGAGGAAAACGATTACACTGAACTCTACGACTCCCCCACCTTACCATCAGCTGGAAATAGCGAGAAATAGTCCGTCATTTCTCTCACATGTGTAATGAACCAACACTTCAAGGGAGGAAAAGAAGGAAAATGGCCTCAAATTCATCTGACATGGGAAGTCACCATTTCTTCTGGCAAGGAAAGGGGAAGAGAAATAACTACAAGGGGAAAGTAGTATTTTTGAGAGAAATGGGGAATAAATCGATTTAGAATACTATGAGCCATACATTTCACCACCTCTTCAGGGGAGGAAAGGAGAGACAAATAGCTTTAGAATTCACTAAACTATATAATTTACTACACATTTAACGGAGACAAAGGCTAAAAATCGGTACAGAATTTCACTCAACTTAATTCACCACTTCTCATGGAACAATCAAAGGGGGAAACAGATTTAGTCTACTGAACGGTCCAGTTCCCCACCCCTCCACGGTAGGAAATGGAGAAATAGCTTTAGATTTCATTAAACTGGCATACCGTTCGCGCCGTCTTCTAGCTTTCAAAATTTCTCCACAGATCATGGCGAATACAGCAGCACGACATCCAGGCACTCCTTGAGAACTCCCTAAGGATCTTCATCCTAGCATTAGCGTGGACTGCTGCGCATTTGAGATCACCTGCGTCACCCTTAACAAGGTCCTTCAGACCAGAACAAGATGCTGTCGGTCCCTTAAGCCTACTGTTAAATTCCCTACTCAATTCTGTGTAACCACCTCTAACAACCTCTAACTGTCATTAGCGCTTCATGCCACGCAGCTAGCAGGCCACCTGCATTTGGTCACAACATCATGGGAGAGGGCACAGATTCAATTTTGTCACCATTCCTTATCCTATTATGTTAGTTCCCTTAAGGTTGCGATACCTTCATTAACACCTCCGCTCCAGCAGCCAACCCCTCTTGACCAAGCTGCGGGTCATAAAGTTTTGACCTCGCCCTTGCCTTTCGCACCTAGTAGCTCCGCCAATTTCAACCTCTCTCTCCCTTGCGACGCCACTTCTTTGTTGCAGACAATAAAGACAGCCCTTTCTGTCGAAATACTGTTTTCTTCAGCACTACCTTAGAGGGCCCTCCTTTGACGAAGAAACAACGATGGGAAAACGTCCAAGATGGTGGCAACAGACGGGGATATAAGGGTCCAGGATCGTCCTCACATATCAGTTAGGCAGCGTAGCAGTCAAGCAGTAGAGCCTGTCACAATACTCTACGTCCATAGATATCTCTGGAGCCAGCTGTCCATAATGAGTTGAGAGATACTCATCCGACCCAGTGCCTTGGCTTAACATGGAAGCCTACAAGCCCTTCCATATCAGACTCAAACTCAAGACGAAACTCAAAAATTGACTAAGTTGGTGAACTTAGTCAACATCATACCACGGCTCTTGTGCGACCAGCCATTCCAGTCACACCCTGTTTACTCCCTTCATTGGTAGCAAGAAGATACAGGTTTCCTCGAACACCATCTCAACTGGCTCATTCTACAACAAACGTCAAGTCAACTGACTAAATCGGGAAATATGCCGAAAAAAAGTGTTCTTTCGACTAGAAACCACCAGTTTCTGTAATTCCAGTTGCCATTTGAAACATCCTCTCCATTCCCATTCCTAGATTCTCAATGTCAATTTGAATGCTTCCCAAATTCCCATTCCATATTCTTGAATAGTGATTGTATTTTGGCTTGAAACATTGCGAAATTGCTTAAAGATTTGCCTTGTGCTTGTGCCTTACCTAAAGTAAATTCTTTCAATATTTTAGCTTCAGTCGCTACAATTCTGACTGTCTTGTAGATTTACTGCAGTGCTGTTGTGTCTACCTGTGTACCAAGCAACGGTGTTATTATAAACAATTGCAAATTACATTTGCCAAAAGTGATCATAGAAGCTGTTTTGAGCTGTGAATTTTCTCCCTGCTGTTCTGTGTCAGACCAGTCGAAGGAAATCCTGTTTTACTTGTTAACTTTAGAGATGAGTGCTAGTTCATTTTAGCTACATCTACTCGTACCTGGTGTGGCACTGGTTAGTGTTTGTAACTCTGTTTAACGTAGAATACAGTGCCACAAGGTTCTACAGAAATTCCTGTAATATTCCTTGCAATTTCAGTGAAATTATACTGAATTTTAGTGGAAGTATAAGAGTGTTTTCTTAATTTGGAAGTTTAGTATAATTTTCATATGAAAATTATTTGACTTATTCTGTTCGCTGTCCCCATTTTGTTGGTTCTTTGTAGTCATTGATTAAGTTGTCCTGTTGCAAAGACATCCAAATTGAGCCAAGTCACTGATCTAGTCAATCAATTGAAATCTTAATCCTCGGATCCAACAAAACAGTATTTGGCACACGACTATATATATTTTTATATATCTTCTCGCACTCTTCACACTTTTTGGATACGCTGCTTGTCACTAAAAAGACAGATGCGAATGCAAAAACAGGAAGTAATTCTGATGTCCATAGCAGGATTCGAACCCCCATCCACAACATGCATATATATATATATATATATATATATATATATATATATATATCATATTATACGTATATACATATATATAAATGTGTGTATACTCAGAATAAGGAATTTCTATGTTAGTATAAAAGGTAAAACGACTCAGATGCCTCGGCTGACTTCGTGAATATAACAAACAGGGGATATGGTCACTAAATTTCGCAAGAGACGATTCAGTTCCCAAAGATAGCATCACATTCACTCCATTCAACTAAGCAACATATAATTACACGAAGAAATGTTGAGTGAAGAAAACATACACACACACACATTCAAATAAACTTGCACTTGCATACACACCCACACTTATAATATATAAATATATATCCATGAATTTTTGTTACACACCGTGAAATCTTTTATATTTACAAACATTAAGCTACAAATACCGTTTAAAATCCAATTCAACCTACCTCTGGAACAGCATACACTGATAGGGAATTATGAGTGATATTGAAGCTTGATGTTTGTGATGTTTACGTGATATATATATATATATATATATATATATATATATATATATATATATATATATATATATATATATATCGTTGTACCTAGATTTAGTATTCACGCAATACCTGGGTAACCTTACATTGACAGCAGTATCACTCGGTTTGCGCAGCATACAATTGTTTCACGTGAAGTTGTACGAAATTTGAATTTTGAGAGAACAGTCCGACGAAACACAAGAGGAACTAAAATACAAAAGAGCCCTTCCGTCGCTGATGAAAAGTCGCATTGAGCTCTGAATCGCTGTCGTATTTCCGTCGCGAGGAGAGAAAACACACGAGAAATCCTCCATTTCTCGATACTTAAGGAAGACGACGACAGTAACAGCACTCCTTTAGTCCCAGTGAAAAGGCGCCGGCGATGAAATAACGCCGAAAGGAAATACCTTCTCGTGGTGGGGCTCTGGATGTCAACGGCCGAAGAAAGAGGATCATAAAGTCAACGGAGTCTACGCTCCGCCTTTCGGATTGATGTTTGACAGGAATTTACCCGTACGTAACTCGAGAGACGCTTGGATGACATCCTGCAAAACAATGCTCTCTCTCTTTTAAGGATGCTGCAAAGTCTGTTATCAATGCCTATTTCATAAGATGAAGAAGTAGAGAGAGAGAGAGAGAGAGAGAGAGAGAGAGAGAGAGAGAGAGAGAGAGAGTCGTGCCATGAATGTTAATAAGGCACAGATCTTTAGATCCACTCCTAACAAGATGAGTGAAAGGAGAGCCTCCTACTTGCTAAATCAATATTCTTGAATAAGTTCTAAACTCATACAAAGGTTCTAAGAAATTGGGTTTTGGCTGGCAGAAATTCCTCTTAACTCCTGTTACGTGACAAGTTTTAGATTGTAACCTTGGGCATGACTTTCAATTTCGCTTTCATGTAGATAATCATAAATTTGCCATTAACATCTATCCCTTAATTGGTATAGGGTCGAGTCCAAAACAAGAAGGATGTATAGCATGTATAGCATGTATGTCTGTATATATACATATATATATATATATATATATATAATATATATATATATATATATATATATAGAGAGAGAGAGAGAGAGAGAGAGAGAGAGAGAGAGAGAGAGAGGAGACACAAAAACTAGTGAGCATTACTTTGTGCCCGAAGATGCGTTAAATACACGAAAGTACATATATATATATATATATATATATATATATATAGTATATATATATATATATATATATATGTGTGTGTGTGTGTGTGTGTGTGTGTGTGTGTGTTTACCGTAAAAGGTAAATATATTAAAAATAATGAACAAATAAGAGAGACAATCCGACGCATCAAAAGTATCCCAAATACTAAAGGAATTTTTCCAACTAAGATGGAAAATCCCTTTGAACTTCTAACTGTCATCGTGTTTCCACTGCGGAGAGGAAAACGCTCAAGAAATCGTCTGTAACTATATATATGAAGGTGAAAACTACCACTCTCTAGGTGGCTCCATGAATGTTAACAGGCGACCGTAGTGTAAAAAAGTCTACGGGAACGGCGCACCACATTAGGTAACGTAACTTCAAGAGTAATTTGCCCTGTATGGAATGGACAACTTGCACACAATAAGCTCTCTCTCTCTCTCTCTCTCTCTCTCTCTCTCTCTCTCTTAGAAGACTAAAAAGTTCGTTTTCAATGGCGTGCTCATTCAGGTTCCTTTTACTTGCAATGCCAAGACTCAAAAGCGCTCTTACATAAAAGAGTATTTTTCAACTTCAGACTTGCAAGGAAATAGGGGAAGGTCAAAACACAAAAAGAGTAGAAATGAAAAATCAATTTAAAAGAGAGAGAGAGAGAGAGAGAGAGAGAGAGAGAGAGAGAGAGAGAGAGAGAGAGAGAGAGATTTATGGCAAGAAAGCAAGTCAACATTCACAAGATGGTAGATGAATCCTCTTCAGATCGAAGACAATCTTAAAGTAAAAAATGCGCCGAAGTCTCTTCGGCACAATAGAGTTTCCTAAACAGCGCATTATGCTGTGTGAGCCGCAGGGTGTTGGCTTGTCCCATAATCGTTGCCAGACACACGATCATGGCCAACCTTAACCTTAAATAAAATAAAATCTAATGAAGCCAGAGGGCTGTAATTTGATATGTTCGATGATTAGAGGATGGATGATCAACATACCAAATTGCAGCCCTCTAACCGCAGTAGTTTTTAAGATCTGAAAGCGTACAGAAAAAGTGCGGGCAGACAGACAAAGCCACTTCAATAGATTTCTTTTACAGGAAACTAAAACTGGCTCTGAGACCCCAGAGACGACATTGAAAAGCTTACTACCCCGAATTCATATTTGCTTATTCAGTGATGAAAACAAAATTTGATTTCTAAAGACGTGATATCCCTACTCAAGTAATAAGATATCAGGGAGTAACGGACACTTCCTGGTTGGAGAATTAGTTGTATGGCCACTGTAGATACGTATTTGATTGCGTCCGTGTGTGTGTATGTGTGTTCTTTCAGTTTTTCAGTCTTATAAAAAAGCAACGACATTCCAGGGACATTGAAATAAAAAAAAAAATCACACTGAGCTTCAAAACACTGTCATATTTCCGTCCTGAGGATTGAAACACGAAAGAAATAATCTAAACCTCGGTACTTAAGAACGAAGGACGACAGCAGCGGCATTCCCCTGGTTCCTATGACATGGCACTGGAGAAGTAATAACGTAAAAAGGAAATGGTACACAATATGGCACTATGGCTGTAATCGAGCAGAGTAGATCCCAGCGTGAATTACACATCGTGTTTCTGGATTGACGCTTGAGGAATCTGGGATGAAAGCTCAAATGCCCTTTGACAACACTCTCTCTCTCTCTCTCTCTCTCTCCCTCTCTCTCTCTCTCTCTCTCTCTCTCTCTCTCTCTCTTACGAAGACGAAAAGAACGTTAAAAATGGCAAGTTAACTCCGAGTCATTTTACTGATGGCTATTGAATCACAACACTATTCGTAGAAACCATAAACCGTTCTAGAACTTTAGCGTTTAATCAGTACTGAACTCTTATGACAAGGACATTCAACTATATACAAAAAAAATCAAGATGGAAAGGAGAGAGAGAGAGAGAGAGAGAGAGAGAGAGAGAGAGAGAGAGAGAGACCTTACCTTAGACCTTACAGACCTTACATCTTGTTCGGGTTGCCCCAGGTCCCTCAGTGTGAGGCACCTCTAATGTCTACCAGAGTTGCTAGTGCATCTTCCGGTATACTTTGCATATTCCAATCTTGGATGGTCTGGGATGCAGCTTAGATATTTGTCGAGCTTATTCTTAAACACATCTACGCTCACTCCTGATATATACCTCAGATGAACTGGCAACGCACTGAATAGAGGCTGCATTGTCGATGCTGGTGCGTAGTGGATTAATGTCCTGTGTGCTTTCATTATTTTTCCTGGTATAGTTTTGGGCACTATTAATCTACCTCTGCTTGCTCTTTCTGATATTTTTAGCTCCATGATGTTTTCGGCAATTCATTCTATTTGTTTCCATGCCTGAATTATCATGTAGCGTTCTCTTCTCCTTTCTAGACTATATAATTTTAAGGATTGTAGTCTTTCCCAGTAGTCAAGATCCTTAACTCATTCTATTCTAGCTGTAAAGGACCTTTGTACACTCTCTATTTGTGCAATATCCTTTTGATATTGCAATATTCAAGTGGACTACGAACAAACGTTTTATAAAGCATAACATGTGTTCAGCTTTTCTTGTTTTGAAGTGCCGTAACAACATTCCCATTTTTGCTTCACATTTTGCCAATAGAATTGCTATTTGATCATTGCATAACATGTTCCTATTCAACATCACACCAAGGCCTTTAACTGCTTCCTTATTTGTGATTGTCTCATTATTAGGTCCCCTATTTGCATAAAGCTTTCCTTCTCTGTCTCCATAATTTATTGATTTAAATTTATCAGAGTTAAATACCATCCTATTTACCTCTGCCCAATCATATACTTTGTTAAGGTCTCTTTATAGCGCGTCCTATCTTCATCACAAGTAATTTCTCTAACTTATTCTTGTGTCATCGGCGAAACTACTCACTACCGAGTCCTTAACATTACTGTCTATATCTGCAATCATAATAACAAACAGTAATGCAGCTAACACCGTACCTTGTGGCTCACTGGATATTACCTTAACTTCATCTGATTTCTCATCGTTTGCAATAACTATCTGTTTTCTGTTGCGTAAAAATTCTTTTAACCATCTTCCTACTTTGTCCACTATGTTATCTTTTCTAATTTTCTTCGCTAATATATTATGATCTACCTTGTCAAAAGCTTTTGCAAAGTCTAGATAAACCACATTTGTTTCATTTCCGTTTTTCATATTTTTGTATATGTTCTCACAGTGGACTAACAGCTGGTTTTGTGTACTTTTTCTGGGTACAAAACCATGTTGTCCTATATTAAACAAATTATTTTTTATTAAATGTTTCATAATATTTTTCTTCATTACCCTTTCGTACACTTTCATATGTGATGTTAGACTCACAGGCCTATCATTACTTGCCTCTAGTCTTGATCCACATTTGAAAGTAGGGGTAATATATGCTAATTTGTGCTCATCATAAATCTTGCCTGTATCTATTTTCATCCCTTATTTCTGTATCATTATCTTCATTATCAATTCTAGGGGTGAATTCTCTCTTATATCTTTCTGCCAATATGTTGCAAATTTCCTTTTTTTCATTCGTTAATGTCTCCTCAATTCTTAGGGCCTATTTCTGTTCTTCTTTTATTCATCTTTTTTTGCATACGAGTACAATAGTTTGGGGTTTTGCTTGATATTTACTAGGGTTTTTTCTTCCAAGTCCCATTTTTCATTTTCTTTTGATTGTATAATCTTTTGTTCTGCATTTTCTATACTTTTTAGTTCCATCACTTTCCATGCATTTTTTTCTTTTGCAAGACCTTTTTTCCACTTTATGATTTTCTGGAACAAGATCCTTCTGTCTCTTGGTATGTATGACTGATGTTTACTTTTCTTCTTCGGTATATATTTATCCACTATTTCCTCCAATATCTTATATAATATCTCCGTATTTACCTTTATATCATCACTTACGAAAATGTTATCCCAATCTTTGTTTAATTCTTCATTTATTTCTGACCATTTTATATTTTTACTGTAGAAGTTGTATTTTCCATATCCTTCCCACTTTTTCATTTCTTGCTTATCTCTGTTTTCACTTGCTTTGGAATGGACTGTTAATTCTATGACATTATGGTCTGAAATACTCGCATTATAAACTATTATCTCTTTAACATAATTCACCTCGTTCACAAATACTAGGTCTAAAGTATTTTCCTTTCTTGTTGGCAGGTGATTTATTTGTTGAATGTTGTAATCTAGTAGTATATCTAATAGCTTTTCGAATTGCCTCTTATCTTCTGCACTACTATTACTCTCTTTTTTATATGTATAAGTACAACCAAAATCTTCTTTCCAGTCTACGAAAGGAAAGTTAAAAGTCTCCGGATAGGAGAATAGTCCAGTCCTTGTGATTTCTACATATATCATCCGACTTTTCTATTATTGTGTCAAACTCTTTAGAACTAGGGGGTCTATATATTACTATGTTCATTAATTTTTCAGATTCAAATTCTACCGCTATTAGTTCACATTCTGAGTTACTATATTTCTCATATATTTTTCCTTGTTTTTTGTCTTTCCCATATATTGCGGTTCCCCCTTGATTCCTATTTTTTCTATCTGATCTATAAGTTTGGAACCCTTTTATTTGATCATCATTACCAGTCTCTTGGGAATACCAGGTTTCACTTATATTCATTATATCTATTTTTGTTTCAATTTGGGTTAGTTCTTCTAAGAACTCTATTTTTCTTTTTAAGTTACTCGTAACGAAACCCTGCATAGTCATCACTATGATGGTTTGCATGTTATCTCCTTCATTTAATATGAGTAATAATAAGGATTTTCCCATGTCTCTTTCCTGTTCTGGTATGTTGTTATTTTCTTCATTTACAGAAATTCTGACTTTAAAAAATCCAACTTTTCCATAATATTTGATCTTCCTTCATCATAATTATTCATTTTGTGTCTGAATCTGCAATTTTCTCCGTATCTGCACCATCCCCTAGCATTGTATATACAGTATTTATCTCTTGAGCTGTAGTATCTTGGAGCTGATGCTTGGAAATTCTTTGCTGACACTCCATATCGCGGTGATGGCTTGCTTTTTACCTTTACCTCATGTTCTTTGTTCCTCTCTATTTGTTTCTTTTATATTTTGGATTTTATTATTTAATTGATTATTTAATTGATTTTGATTCATGGCTACAGGGTGCATATATTTACATTTTTTGTCGAACTTACATCCTTTTCCCTCTTTTAGATTTTTGCATATTTTTGGATGTAGATCTCTGCATTCATCTTCATAGCCGTCTAGGTATACACATTTACCATAGATTTCATAGTTGTGACATACCTAAGGGGGATGTTTGTAGTAACATCTTTCACCAAATCTGCAATTCCCTCTTTTCAAAAGGGTGCAGACTTTGTCTTTCTTGTCTATTTTTTCCTCTTTCCCATTAGTGTGCAGATCTGGGTTGAGCCTCTTCGGGATTTTATTTTGTGTTGTCATATCATAATTTATTTCTTCGTATGTATGCTGCTTGATTGCCTCATATGTAGTACGAATGAGTATCTCTGCATCCATACTCTTGTCTTGTTCTTTGTTTTCATTATTTTTTTCTGTCATTTCAGTTTTGTTTTCTTCTCTTCCATTTTCCTCTTCTTCTTCTTCCTCTTCCTCTTCTTCATCCTCTATTATTTGCACATTAAGTCTTGATCTAATAACATTGTCTATCCATGATAGACATGTTGAGCAAAATACTCTGGTATCCTTACTCATATTTTGCATGACTTCAGCACATTGAGGATGTGTTGGAATGTTGCATGCAGAACATTTTCTGATCAAGTTTTGTGGATTAACTATGCTATACCACACCCTACACAGCACACCCTACACAGTTTGCATGCATTTGGCATTCTTTTTCCTATTGCATCAATTAGTATATTCACAATGTTCACCGTATTCATTTTGTTTGTCGGAATATGTTGATTGATGTCAATTTTCTTTATGAGTCTCTTGACCACTTGGATTTTATTTGGAATGCCTTCAATTATTTTCAAGATGTTTTCTGTTGATTTGTTCCAGTTTGAAGGATCATATCCTTATAATATGTCTATAAATGCTTTTGTACCTTTTTGATTAGGGCTGTTATTGATCTAATAGATGAGAAATGCCAGCTCCCTTCCTGCTAGCTCATCATATTGCATATCTGCTAGACACGCAAGATTTTGCCATTTTTTTCCACAGTTGGAACTTACTGCCATCTTGATCTGATTTACAATATTTCACTCGATAAACTAACTTAGTAGACACTTTATCCTACTATTTTCACACTAATCTTATCGCCGACAGTTCACGAACACTTCTAGGTATTTTTCGATTTCTAGACGTATGTTAAACGCGTGATATCTGTTGATTAATCAGACTGTGCACAGGTACGTCTCACCAAGCAAAATGGCACACTCTCTCTCTCTCTCTCTCTCTCTCTCTCTCTCTCTCTCTCTCTCTCTCTCTCTCTCTATATATATATATATATATTATATATACAATATATATACATTATATATAACATTAATGAATATTATATATATTATATAATAATATAATATATATAAATATATATATATATATATATATATATATATGTAAGTATGTATGTGAAATGCAAGGGCACGTGCTGCTAAGCAAATGTTGCTCTACTATCTAATTAATTTGACATCATTAGATCACTGCAATGCAATCAGACTTGAGAAACACGAAAATGCTTCGCGTATCCCCGGTAACAGAAAATTTAAATTTCAGAAAAATCCGTCAAAGATAAAAACCTGCCAAAGAGACTTTTCCGTGTCGATGAAAAATCACTTTCGCCTGAAATCGGTGTCGTTTTTCCGTCCCTTAGAGAAAAACACGAAGGAAATCTTCTGTTCTCTATACTGGGAAAATGTCGGCGACAGTAAACGTGCTCCTTTATTGCCAGCGAAGGGATTCTAGTGATGAAATAACTCCTAGAGGAAGTTTCTCTTCGCGATGAAATGATGGATGTGAACTGCTGACCGAGCGGCGAGGCTTCGTCAAGTCTACGTAAATTCCACATCACGTTTAGAAAAAGAGTCTGGGGAAGGAATTTGTGCCGAAGGCTCAGACTTTTTTATGACAACCGACAACAAATGCTGTCAGAATTTCTCTCTCTCTCTCTCTCTCTCTCTCTCTCTCTCTCCTACATAAAAAATAATGATTCACAACACAAATAAAGGACCACACGCACCACTGAATGGCAACATGGGCGCCCGCACATAGGGGCAAAGGTGAGGGGAACATGTCCACTCCCCCTTTAATCATGGAGAAAAATTCAATATAACTTTGTGTATTTTTTTTCATCGTATCCTGACATCGTTATTCCACTGCACACACATATATATACATACATACACACACACAATATATATATATATATATATATATATATATATATATATGTATATCTATATATAATATATATAATATTATAATATTTTACATATATATATATACAGGGTGTAACACAAGTTTATGCAAATATTTTGGGAATGGAAGAAAAAGTAATTTTAAGCAGGAATTGTTCTATAAACATATGCATTTCAAGGCTTCGTTTGTAGGTGAGGGGAATTTTAAAATAATCGTTATCATTGGTGCAGTTTTCACATGGCGAGTGGGTAGCGAGAGGTCGGATTGGCAGCCCTCGAATGTGGGGGGGAGTGGTGGTGCTATATAGAAGGAGGATGGGGAATTAGGCTGATGTGAATAAAGTACCGCCCAATAAAAAGTATTATTTAGGTTTTGAAGAAAACAATGCTTGCATCATTGAATTCGTCTCCCTCCCTATCAATGGTATTCATTGGACACCGATTAAAAACAGAAAAGTAACCCTAATTGAATCTCCCATCCATCAATGCTCATTCATTAGACTCCTATAAAAGATTTCAAGTGTATTTCTAAAATTGTCTCCCTCTCCATCTAAAGTATTCAATGGAAACATTCATAAACGTAGACCTAGTCATGATTCCTTGTTCAACAACTGAATGTTGCTCAGCAACATTTACACAACTTACTTGATACGTAATTACAGCCATATGTTACGGCTGTTAGCTAATTGTTTAAATTAGATTACTTGCAAGAAGAAAAATCATATTTAAAAGACTATCAATCCACTTGATTTGTTCACTTCAACCCCCCCTCGGCCCCAACACATTCCAGGCTACTCCGATCTTCATAGCGTGAAAGCAGCACTAATGATAACGATTATTTTATAATTCCCCTCACCCACAAATTAAGCCTTAAAATGCATAATGTTTACAGAGCATTTTCTGCTCAAAATTACTTTTCTTTCATTCCCCAAAATATCTACATAAACTCGTGTTGCACCCTATATATATATATATATATATATATATATAGATATATATATATATATACTATATATTATAGATATATATATATATATACTATATATAGAACACACACATTAAAGATATGCAGGCAACTGATACTGTTTTTGAGTGTTTGCCTGCTTGATACCAGATACTATCCATATATTATTATATGTATTGAGATTTGCCCCCCCCCCAACCCCTCCCCCGAAGATATGATGCGGGTGCCCATGAATGGCAAATAGTTCTCGACTCAAAAAGCCCACCTTACAGCAAAGACTTTTACAAAAGGAGCTGTCAGTTACGCAAAGAGAAACTATATATAGAGAGAAAGCCAGGTTGAAGAAGAGAGTTGGAAGACTGATATGAATGTAGTAAGAAAATATTTATACTGTTGGTAAACAGATGGAATCAATGGAAGCATCTTAGCGCAAAAGTGATCTGACCTACGCCAGCAGTTAATTATTTATTTAACTGCCATTGTTCCCTGCGGCTATCTCCAGTCAGTTTGTCTGTTCTCCCGGGTTTATTTGTTTGTTTGTATGTTGCATGGAACCAGTGATTATTCAGCAACGGGACCAACGGCTTTACGTGACTTCCGAACCACGTCGAGAGTGAACTTCTGTCACCAGAAATACACATCTCTAACACCTCAATGGAATGTCCGAGAATCGAACTCGCGACCACCGAGGTTGCAGGTGAAGACAACCGACCACGCCACTGAGGCGCTCTGTTCTCCCAGATGAACGTTCCCCAAGTTTACTTACTCTGGAAGAACAGCACATCGTTCCTACGTTATGGTGAACGGTATAGCATTGGGGGGATTAAAATTTTACTTCGTTAGCAATGTTTTCAAATTACAATATCAGCATTCTTTTACAACGGCTATTTCATCTAATTACATAAAATCAGTTTTAATCTGTCCTCCCCTTTGTGGTTTCAATGTTGGTAATATATGTTCTTTGTGGAAAAAGCATTAAGGAAGAAAATAATCGCGGACTGTGTTGACATGAAACTGGCAATTCATAAACATAATGCCAATAATAAGAATATGAAAGGCAATACCATTAAACCAAACCGTTCTATCTTATTAAAAATGCAGAGGGTTTTTGTTTTTGTCAGCTGATTTTGTCATTATAAAAGGAAACGTCCAAGTATTAAAATATAAATGCCACAAATCAAATGACTATTATTATTATTATTTACAGTGAGCATAAATTCTCAAATAAACAGTAAAAAATATCAGGAGGTTTTAACAAACAGACAATAGATAGATGTCGACAGCCAAGGTGAACAAAATCATCTAAAACCCTCAACTCAGCAATTATCATTAAAGCAGCTTTAATAACAATGTAAATATGTTGACTTATTCACGAAGATTCATTCCCCTCTTTTATTTTTCCCGAGGGGAGAATTGTTCAGAAACATTTTAGCGATTTACGAGTCGTAAAAAAAGGGGAGATCTGTGAAAATGTTAATGATTAGTCGAACAATCACGGCGATTTTTAATTTAAAAAAAAATTAAGTTTCATGTTTTAATCTATACGAATCGGAATTTAATCACTTGAGCTAGATAAGTTTTTTTTATCGTGGGTATTACGATGAGAATGACGACGATATAAAATTTCACAAAACAAGAATACACTTTTAACGACTTTTTTTTCCTTTTGTTTTGAAGGGATAACGCCAGAAGGGTGCAACCTTCTGGATTATCTGCAATAGCAATCGCAAATTCTCCTGATCTCAGCAGACGTATATTTATACAGACAAACATATTATATAGTATACGTTTTTCTGTTTCAATACACATCTGCTTACGTAAAATCACTAAAGATCATTGCCAGGGCCGACGTTATAATATATATATATCATATATATATATATATATATATATATATAAGATATATATAAATATATATATATTTGTATGTATGTTACAAGGACTATGTGAAATCCAGGGAGTTCACGAAATCCCTACGGCATATGCGAAATAACCAATTCGCTTAGAAACATTTGATCCCAAAGAGCTATATTATGGTACTCAACACTGTAAAACAGTGAGTAGTTCACCTACACTGTTTCGCCGTGTTTGGTACTATACTCTGTTTCTTTTTTCATCTGTCCATCCGCCTGTGGTTTTTTGTATGGTAACACTGCGTCCCGGCCTTTAGATAGTTACATTCAGCTTACATTCAACTATTATAATAATAGCCAATTTCGGATATTAACGGTGTAATTCACATACAATAAATTATTAAAACACTTTTCAGTTGCAAATGTACACCCAGATATCCTTTTAACAGGATCCATACAGATCCTGCCTTTTATTTACCTAAAACTTACACATAGCGTAACTATCTAAAGCCCGGGACGCAGTGTTACCTTACAAAAACACCACAGGCGGATGGACAGATGAAAAAAAACAGAGTATAGTCCCTTGGGGTTCAAATGTGTTTCGCCGTGTTTAGTGCTAACCCACGGGGATCAAATGCACTTAGGGACATTTGATTCCCCAGGGGTTAGTACTAAGCACGGCGAAATATATTTGACTCCCCAGAGGTTAGTACTATACACGGCGAAATACATTTTGACTCCCCAGGGGTTAGTACTAAACACAGCGAAGTACATTTGACTCCCCTGGGGTTACTACTAAGCACGGGGAAATACATTGACTCCCCAGGGGCTAGTGCTAAACACGACGAAACAATGTAGATGAATCACTGTTTCACTGTGTTTAGTACTAGCCCTCGGGGTTCAAATGTTCCTAAGCGAATTGGTCATTTCACACATTCCCTAGGGATTTTGTGAAATCCCTGCTTATTCCCTGTAACATATATATGTATCATAACGTCGGGCCTGGCAATGATCTTTAGTCACTTAACAGTCAGAAAATAATTGAATTAATAATTGTACTATATATATATATATATATATATATATATATATATATATATATATATATATATATTGTTATGAATTTTCTTTGTTAAGAGACAATAAATTATTGTTATTACTCTATTTTTAAAACAGGTCCTCCGTTCAATAAATCAATTGCCAGTCCAGACAAAGATTTATTATACACAAGACTTCAGGTAACTAAACACTCAAAAGGGGGAGACAAAAAAAAGAACATGTCTAAATTTTACACTTATTTAATAACAAGTAAAATTCAAAGAAATGTCCTCGAAAACCTGCTTGAGGAACTAGAAAAATAAGCACCCAAGCATACACAATAAATGTCCTCACATACCTCAAACTCCTATCTAACTATTATACCGCAGAGTAAGAGAGAAATGTCACAGTAGAAGAACGAAATCAACACTCACCCACGTGTACACGATAGGTGGAGAAAAAGCTAAGAAACTTAACACTAATAATTGACGTTTCCTTAACAATAATAATATTACAAAAATAATTAAGATACACCTTATTCCATCCAAACGATATATTATTAATGGTTCACCAAATATGGCGAAATCTCACTGAAACTGCTTCAAAACTGTCTACAAAGGCTCACGCGGGAGCCTCCACTTGATGCTTGGAAGCAATACTCAAAACATTTAAGAGTCCACTCACGTAAAGGGTAAAGTATATAAGGGCAAAAGGGGATGCTCACCCTTCTCTGGCCTCAGAAGGCCTCCTGACGATTCCCGGAGGATACAGCAGTGCACTCTTCGTCGTCGTCGATGCAAGGTCTGGGGGACCTTACTCACATGGGGGAAAAAATAATTGAAAGCCCACAGACAAACTCGCACAAGAGGACAAGGGACAAAAGCGAGCGTCTCAATGTCCTGTCCGTGACCAGAAGGCAATGTTGCAGAAAACAGTGACGAAGAGTGTGGCATGAATAGGTGATGCTGAACCTCCCTTCGGGGAACCGTGACGATTAACCTTCGCATGATGAAAACCTCTCCCACATCAAGTAAGGTTGACGAGAAAATAACAGCGTAAAACCATCAGGCGAATGAGGCAATCACTGAAGACGATCCTCCACTCGTTGAAACTTGAAAAGACGGAAACGAGCGGATACATAAAACTATATAACAACAAAAACAAAACCCGTGAGGGGAGCGAAAAAAATCAACAAGCAGTTTCTCGAGAC
The DNA here is from genome assembly GCF_015104395.2 of Macrobrachium nipponense. Classification (NCBI taxonomy): domain Eukaryota; kingdom Metazoa; phylum Arthropoda; class Malacostraca; order Decapoda; family Palaemonidae; genus Macrobrachium; species Macrobrachium nipponense. The sequence continues at coordinate 29,763,308 of NC_061105.1, forward strand.
TTGTAAAAAAAAACAAAAATTTAACCTACGTTAAGAGAAACCAAAGCAATAATTTAAGATAGTATTACAATATATATATATGTATATATATATATATATATATATATATATATATATATATATATATGTATGTATGATTATATATACAAACATATATATATATATATTATGTCTATTATATATATATATATACCATATCTATTAATAAGAGTATATATATAATATATATGCATATATCTGTTATAATATTATATATTATATCTCTATATATATATGATCGGCATTATCTATATATATATATATATATATAATATATATATATGTATATAATCTATATATCTTATGTATATATATATTTATTTTTGGGTATGTAATACATAGATATATTATGATAATATATCTCTATACTATATATATCATATATACATATAGTATATATATATAAATATCCCTATCATATACTATTTTATATAGTATATATATATATCTATAATATACCATATATATATATATATATTATAGTATTATATTATATAAGTATATATATTAGATATAATAATATATATCATTAAATGTTGTATATATACATACATATATATATAATATATATATATATATATATATATATACTCTATATATATCATATATATATATTGTATACTATTCTTAAATTATTGCTTTTGGTTTCTCTTAACGTAGGTTAAATTTTTGTTTTTTTTTACAAGTCTCGAGAAACTGCTTGTTGATTTTTTTCGCTCCCCTATATGCATATATATATTATATATATTATAATGCATATATATATCTATATATGATATATATATATCATATATATATTATATATATATATATTATATTTATTTATTGCAATTATATATAATTATTATAATTTATTATATATATTATTATATATATATTATTATATATATATAATATATATATATATATATATAGAATGAGTAATTTACAGAAATATACAGTGTCAGTTAAACAATACCACTAATGAAGGAAAACCTATTTAATTAACTGGAAAATATACGTAAGCGAATAGGGCAATAATCCTCGAATAAGATTAATAAAATTAGTATACAACTAAAATAAACAATGAATAATGTATCCTACAACAAATGCTCAGATAAATGCACGCACACAGAGTTACACGGACATAGAAATGTCACAGCAATAAAAGTTGACAGCCTCAAGTTGCGAGCAAAAACAGCCAGGTCAAGTAAAGGAGAGTGCTGAGGATAATTGATGTCGCAAATGATCTTCTACAACAAAATCATGACATTACTTGACGCCAGTGCCGTAGGTTAACATGAAGAGATTGCGAATCAAAATCTCTGGCGTAACGTCACATTCCCAGTCGCTCATTGGGGTTTAATTGGGAACCTGATTCCTACCTAGCTATTTGCATCTTACTTGGGTCTTTCGGTTCTCAGTAGTTTAGAAAATACTTTCAGCACTGGAGTTCCTGAGAGATCTGCATATCCAATTCTTTATTCCCTTTGTGGGATCTTAAGAAAAAAATGAATACCAGCATGAGTTGGGATACTGAAGAAGTTTACGTCGAAATCATTTTTGCCGTGGAAAAGAATCTTGTTTACAGGATAAAGCTTCTGAGAACGCTGATGTATTTAGCTAAAATTGTATTTAGCTGAAATATTTACTACATTGAGTTTCAAGGAGCCGAAGATTCCCATATAGGATGAAAGATCCCACTTCGTTACTAATGACGCATCAAATGGTAAGGTCAAAGGTTTAAAATTTAGGGCTAATGTAAAATGTCAATATACCCTACAACTTATTAATACACGCATACGTGAAGATTATCTAAACCTGCAGCACAAAAATACTATCACAGCACTGTCATATATGAACAGAAATAAAAAAAATATAAATGCATATATTTATATAACCTACTTATAGTAATTATTTTGGCTGTTTTCAGAAATGAAAAACCCTATATTTATTATCTACTCCGTCTTTAAAAGTCTGAAAATAAACAGTTATTCATTAAAAGCTATGTCTGAATTTTATTAAGAGAGCGGGTGGAATATGTCAATGGAATGTAAACGTTAGGCTTAGGGCCAAGACTGGGACCTATGAGGTCATTCAGCGCTTAAAGGGAAATTGAAAGTAACCGGTTTGAATGGCGTAACAGGATGAAAACCTCGCACTTGCACTGTGAAACAATTGTAAGGAGAGGGTGAACAGAAAGATGGAAGAGAGAAAATATGAACGGAGGTACTGTAAAAGGAATGATAAAAGTTGCAGGTAGGGGCCAACGGGAGGCTGCAAGGAACCTCAAGGAATGTCTGCAGTGACCTCACTGTCAGAACTTCCCCCTTAAGAGGAGGGAGAGAGGGTGAACTTTGGTTCTTTCTTCTCTCCGTGGAAATGCATCATTCATTGAGCGCAATCTCATCACAAAATGAAGCTTTATTAAATCCACCACTTATGCGGCAGCACCACAAGCTTTACCATAAGGATGAAAATAGGATAACTCAATCGGAAAGTTCGCCATTTGTAGGAGTTAATAATATGGATAAATTTGAAAACTCCACTTTCGGAACAATAACAAAATGCGCGGCATAGACTGTCAGTATTATATGAATAACATCAGATATGACGATTTACTTAATTTAAATATCAATGAAGCACAATCTTTCAAAAAAAAAAAAAAAAAAAAAAAAAAAAAAATTCTGGCAACAATATACGTTTATATAAGATATCCTACAGCTTATAAAATAGTCTCTATCATATTCATCGTACATATAATGCGTAAAGTAAGTACTACAGGAGGTATCCACGATCTCATGCTGCGTTGTGAGACGCTGTCGAGGAACTTTCAGTGCCCTGTAAAATGCTCCTTGGGAACGAAAATTATGGATGCTATAAAGTCAAAATGAAAAAGCTGCTAAAAAGGTGTACCCGAGGAGTTATATAATGTTTGAGATATTTCACATAGCTCTTGCCACACAAGATACCAGACTGTGATTATGAGATGGCTGTTCCACTCTTATTATTTTTATCATTACGTGTCAACATAAATGCACATTCATACTGGAGACGTCCTCCAGGTCATTGACCCAGTAAGAAGGGTTCAGAGAATGGAATGCTGTTGCGCTAAAGAGAGGAAAACAGCAAAAGAGACTACACGGATAAAAATCATGAAGGAACCAGGGATGGACGATTAACAAAGGATTAATACTTGGGCATAAACAGCTGTCGAGAAGAAAGGAAGGTAGTGGTGCATGGTACTTTGCAATAGAGCAGAACAGCCTCTCTTAAAAACAGATGACACTTCCCGGTAGATTTTCACATCTTTGTGTGAAGGGTATAAAAACAAACCTGTGTACTAAGCAGTGTGGCAATGTAGCACCTCACCAGAATAGGGGTGAAGTCGCTCAGTGAAACGAGTAGCACGCCCTAATCCCAAATAAGCAGGTATTAGAGGTGAAGTGGATGATTTTCTAACCAGCATTACAAGAACAGCGGAACAGAGAACCAAAGATGCAATCAGTGGCCAAATGAGTTAACCATTAGGGACAGAGCTAAGGCAACGAAAAAATGAACAGACGTCAAAGTATTTAGATAAAAAGACCTATATAGGAAGAACTTACCTATCCTGTCCGTTGTTTCAACTTAACTCAAAAGTATTCCAGATGCCAAGTCATCACCTGACGCGGGTAAATGTCCTTGGCAGCTATGGCCAAAGACATGAGCCACTGTAAACGGGAACATACAGTCCATCTCTGTGGAAAGCGAAGGTCAAATTTATATAAGGAAATGAGTATAAAAAAGTGACTGAAAAGAGAGAGGGAGAGCTATAAGTCTTGACTTTGCCAAGTAAATTGCCTATTATTATTAATATAATATTATGAGCTTGATGGGGCGCTATGCTGTGCTACGACCCGCCGTTGCCCGTCATGTCTCCCCTACTTTCCGATCGCCTACGTACCCGGCCCCTACCCGGGCCGGACAAACAGGTTTGCAGGAGGAGGGTGGATGTGTCATGTCTCCCCTACCTTCCCGATCCCCTATCTACCCCAACCCCAATCGGGCCGGACAAACAGATTTGTTAAAGGAGGGTAGATGTGTCATGTCTCCTCCCGATCCCTTACCCACCCCAAACCCAACTGGGCTGGACAAACAGGTTTGCAGGAGGAGGGTGAATGTGTCCTGTCTCCATTTTCTTCCCGATCCCCTCCGATTTTATTATCATTCTCTCATATGACAGGAAAAGGCCAAAGAGTTAAGTATGAACCGAATAAAATGCCCAAATTTGAAAAAGAAAACAACAAACTGGAATAAAATCGAATCAATTTAAATAATCACAACAAAAAGTGATAAGACAGATAACTTGAAACCATAATTTGAAACTTAGATACTCATCGAAAGCTCGGTTTATAGGTGAATTAGGTCTGCAGAGTTGGTTACCAAAATAAGAGCGCCTTGCGCATGACGTCACACGAAAGAACGAGTGTTGCCATATTTCCCAAGTCAGTTGCCAGTTTCTTTATATGTTCCAAATTTTTTATTCACAAATAAGGGTAGTTAAAACATCAAATTCCTTAAAAACAACACAAAAGATCTATTCAATAGAAACATATATTTCATGAAACAGGTCAAGACAAAAATATTTTCTAATCTAAAACTTTTTTATTTTTTTATCGGACGACTTCCTCTTTTTGTTATCCTTCTCAATCATCTTCTTTAGTTATCCAACCCTAAATTTTGAAAAAAGAAAAAAAATATTTCTTTGCTGGGAACATCAACACCTTTTGATTTCATTTCACAGGCAAGCATTTTTATACAATGTTTCCCCTCCTAAGACTTTTGCCATGATGGGATTTGAATACAACTTTCATAAAGCTTAATTGTAAAAAGAAATTTCCAGATGGCATATAGAGTTGACCTTGTTAATCTAATTGATCCTTGTTGCCATTATAGACAATGAAACTTGAAACTCAAACCTGCTAAAGGCCAAAATTTGATATAATCTTCTTAAAGGTTACCCTGACATAACTAAATATCGGATCGTTCAATAATTGAATGGAGTTTTGCGAAAAAAAACTTTCGAAAGGAAGATGAAACCACTTTTATCCTTCATTTTGCCAGCACAAATGAAGTGACATTCGGACTGCAGGGAAATTCTAAAATCAATATCCTTGTAATGAATGAGCACCGAAGACAACCTGAGGACTCACAACGAAATATGTGTCTTTCTTCTTACTCTCATTAAAGAGAATGTTGCAAACGCTTATAATATGACATATATATCAATGTTTGTGACAAAAAAACTCTATTGACATCAAACAAGACTAACGCATAGTCTTATTTGAAAACTGTTGGACCAAAAGTGCATCAAGAATCAGAGGGTCCCAAATGCAGATGAGCTTTCCAGCTGTGGTGAAAAATAAGATATGAAACGTCAATCGTCTCGCCGCTCCGTCAAGGATTAAAAGGAATGAGGGGCGACAGCAGAGTCAAAGTATATAGGGGTCTGCTCAACTCGGAAGTGGGGGTGGAGCTAATACTGTGACGTCACAAGAGTAACACTGATGTGCTCCTCCATTGAATTACTTAAAGAGGCTTTAGTTTTTATATATTTAATCCATATTGCATGGTTTTTTTAAATCTTGATAAAATCTGTAAAGAGGTCACATGCTTGATGTTTTTTAATACCCATACAAAGTATATAGGGTCTGCTCAACTCGACAGTGGGGGCGGAGCTGATACTGTGACGCCACGAGAGTAACACTTACCGTGCTTTTCCATTGAATTACTTAACCCTCTTACGCCGATTGGACGTATTAAACGTCGAGTCAAAATGTCTCCCGTATGCCGAATGGACGTACCATACGTCGACTCAAAATAGTTTTTTAAAAAATTCGCGGAAACATACTTATAGGCCTACCAGCCGAAAACTTTTGAATCACGCGCCTTGGGGGTTGCTGGGAGTTCACGGATCGAGGTGTTATTTTGTTTCAAAGCGCGACCCAAGTGCGCATGTGCGAAATCCTTCCTTCTCGCTCCAGCCAGCATCATCGGAGCATCATCCGACAGCGATCTTTTGCCGCAATCGTGTTTGACTGAGCTTGTGCGAGACTTTGAACATTTGTGTTGGTACAGGACGTTCATAGAGATGTCTGAACGTCGTATGACACGCGAAAGGCGCGTTTTACCCGTCGGAAGGGATCGTGTTAGGAGAGTTTTGGACTTGGATGCTGGCGAAGGACCCAGCACCCAAACTGACCTCGCTCCTCAACGCCGTTTTGTGCGACCACATGTCGATGAAAGTGCTTCTAAAGTGTCTCATTTGCTGTTAGTAACCCCAAGGAAGCATCGGGCCATCCTTAGGGGCATTCGTAGGAATTTGGGAGGGCTCAAACCAAGGGACATTGACGAATATTTATCGGAGCTCGATCGAGAGCATTTGGCAAGTCCTCATTTTGATGGCGGTTGGTCATCCAGTGACGAGGACATAACTCCCGATGATAGTGATGACGAGGAATATTTGCCCCCAATGTCCGTTCGAGGCTCACATCCCGAAAGTGAATTCAGTAGTTTTAGTGCTTATGAGGGGGAATCTGAGGAGGGGGAGGACGATGATTTAGGTTCTAGTTTTGTTGCCGATGATGATGATACAGAAAGCGAAGGCTTGAGTGTGGGAGATGGGCCAGTGAGGGGGGTTCGTGTGGGAAATCGTTCCCGCGCTCGTGTGCGTGCGCGCGCGCGCGCAGGGGCACGTAGAAGGTCGGATAGTCGCGCTAGCCAAGGTGATGGTCGGTCGTCCGAGAGCGACGATGGGTGGACAGAGGACCCCACACCACCTAGCATGCATCCATTTACGGCAAATCCTGGGCTCACCATACCTGTTCCCCTGACTCCTCTGGTTTTGTTCAGCTTTTCCTTATGCGGGAATTGCTGGAGTACCTGGTAGCAGAGACGGCGGACTACGCCAGGTATTGCCGTGATGAACTGCGCACGACATTATCATATCACTGGCGAGGCTGCAACCTCCCTGACATGGCGCATTTTTTGGGGCTCCACGTTTTTTTTGGATTGATGCCTGCTGCCAACGTCAGGCAATATTGGAGGCGTAATTTTTTTTTTAAAGTACGCCCAATGTGCCTGGCGTTATGCCCCGTGATACTTTCCTGGCGTTGGACAGATATTTCAACGCCTTCAACCGAAGGGCCATACCCCGGAATAACTCTGATCGCCTCATTTTAGTGTGCAGAGTGTTGGAATATATTCGTGAACGCTGTAAAACTCTCGTGATTCCTGGAAAGAACCTTTCTTTAGATGAGGGGATGATGCCTTACAAAGGACGTCTAAGCATCAAAGTGTATAACCCAAAGAAGCAGAAGAAATATGGCGTGAAATTTTTTTTTATTTCCGAGGCCAACACTGGCTACGTCGTGGACTTTTCGGTGTATTCCGGGGTCTTCTCCACGATGCGTGAAACTGTTTTCGGGCTTGTGGATCGTTTCCGTAACCAGGGATACCACCTGTTTATGGATAATTATTATAACTCTGTATCCCTGGCCCAGGAACTGTATGAAGCAGGTGTTCACGTCAGTGGTACCCTTTGGTTGGTGCGTGGGGCCCCGAGAGGTTCGCTAGCCATCCTCAACATCTGGCAAGAGGAGAGACACAGTGGCGGCGGAAGGGAGCTGTCTTCGTCATCTGTGGAAGGGTGTCCGACTCGTCCCCATGATTACGACGAGCCATGAACCTGTCCAAGAGGAGATCGTGCAGCGGAAGAAGACGCGTCGACAGGGCCGAGTTGTGTATGAGCAGTTTCGTGTAGAGCGCCCTACCGTCATTGGGCACTACAATAGGCACATGGGAGGAGTTGATCTCTTTGATCAACTCATCCAATATTATCCCTTCGCCAGGAGAACCAGGAGATGGACCCAAAAGCTCCTGAAATACATTCTGCAGTTGGCCCTCCAAAATGCCTACATACTCTACTGTGGGTACTACGGTCCCGATCTACGTAGGATGAGCCACTTACAGTTCCTCGAGGCAGCCGGGGAAGCCCTCATCAACTTTGATCCCGATGAGTGGCCTTCCATGTCTGCCCCCCTGCCCCGAGCTGTAGATCTGCCCGTAGAGGAAAGGGCAGACCTTAGGGGTGCCTACTTCGGTCATCCTGCTGCCGACGCCCCTGCTGCCGACGCCCCTGCTGCTGACGCCCCTGCTGCCGCCGCCTGCTGCCAACGCCACTGCTGCTGACGCCCCTGCTGCCGCCGCCCCTGCCGCCGCCCCTGCTGACGCCCCCGCCCGCGCCCCTTCTCGTCGGGTAGTGGACCCTCCGTGTCGGCTGATGCCAGGGGATCACACACTGGAGCTCCTAGAAGGGCGCAGGCAGAAACGGTGCCCGGTGTGCCATATGAATGGCAGAAGGAGAGACACCCGGTTCTTCTGTCGCACCTGCAAGATAGCTCTATGCAGGTTCGGGGAGTGTGACCGCAAATACCACAGTGCGGTCTTCTATTGGAGTGCGACTCAGCGGCGGTCAGGGGAGGGAGCACGGGACCGCGCCCTATCCCAGCGGCCGTAAGGGTGCGCGTCTCCCTCCTCCACCTGTACCTCGTCATGTCGAGAGGAAAAAAATGCAAGACTCTTCAATGGAGGAGGGAGAAAAAAAGAATAGAACGAAGAGTCAGGATTAGGAGTGAGTATTCTGCATTTGTTTTATATTTATTTTTTTATTTATTTTCAAGTTGTTATATCTCAGTATCTATGCATGAATACGATATTTCATTGTATGCAAAAAGAAAAGTGTCACCTGCATTCCTTTTATTTATGTATTCGTACCAGAAACGGAAAATGTAATAAATAAAGAACACTACATATATATATATATATATATATATATATATATATATATATATATATATATATATATATATATATATATATATATATATATCTTTAATTTTTTTTTATGTTGGTATTTTTGAGTAAGCAAAATACATAACAGTCTAGTAATCTTCATTTATTTATCTTCATTTTGAAACAAATTTGAAGTCTCTAGAACAATATTGTGATTTATGGTGAATTTTGAAAAAAATATCTTTCTTCCCTCCGCGCGCCGCTTAGAGGCCGAAAATATCCGAAATGCGTAAATCGCATTATCCTAATATTTGCTCCTTTTCATATTAGCCGTTTAATGAGTGTTTCATAATATCAAAAATGTGCGCAAATTCATGAAGAATACAACCAAAATTAATTAAAGGTTGTAGCTTTTCTTATTTCTGAAATATCTGCATATAAATTACGATAATTGGAAAAAAACTACGTACGGTCAACTTTGACGCGATCGAAATGGTCGAAAAACGTAATTGTAAGCTAAATCTCTTACGGCCTAGTAATATTCATTTATTTATCTTCATTTTGAAACAAATTTGAAGTCTCTAGAACAATATTGTGATTTATGGTGAATTTTTGAAAAATATATCTTTTTTCCCTCCACGCGCCGCTTCGCGGCCGAAAATCTCCGAAATGCGTAGATCGCATTATCCTAATATTTGCTCCTTTTCATATTAGCCGTTTTATAGAGTTTCATATATCAAAATGTGCGCAAATTCATGTAAAATACAATAAAAAATAATTGAAGGTTGTAGCTGTTTCCATTTCCAAAATATGTGCATATAAAAAAAATATAAATAAAAATTTCGACATTCGGTCAACTTTAACTCGTCCGAAATGGTCAAAATCTGCAATTTTAATCTAAAACTCTTGCAGTATCATAATATTCAATCATTTGTCTTCATTTCGAAACAAATTAGAAGTCTCTAGAACAATATTGTGATTTACGGTTAATTTTTGAAGAAAACATTTTTTTGCGTCCGCGCGTTACGAATTCGTACATCACTTTGTGATAATATTTTTCTGGTGTTGCTTTTATTGTTTTACAATGTATTATATATCAAAATGATAGCAATTTAGTGTAAAATACAACGAAAAAAAAAGTAACTGGTTAGCTTTGACCATTTTCTGCACAGCGTGATTTGAATACAATTATGTATGAATTTTTTTTTTTTGCTACCATATATCGCATTATTTACATATGATAATGATATTATTTTTCATTTCTGATGGTTGCATACTAAACTTCAGGCAATGACAAAAAAAGGAGCCAAAAATTAACTCTTAATCTTCAAAACTAAGTGCGCTGTAATTTTTTGAAAAAATTATTTTTTCCGCTTCCGCGCTCACTCCAAACCGGGCCCGGCATACGGGAGAGGTTTTGATTTTTAGGGCTTCGGCGTAAGAGGGTTAAAGAACCCTTAATTTTTATACATTTAATTCATATTGCATGGTGTTTTTCATAAAATCTTGATGATGAAGTCTGTAGAGAGGTCACATGTTTGATTTTTTTAATACCCATTCTCTCATTTAGTCACCAAGCCCTGTTTTATTGCACAAAATATACCAGTTTGAACACACATAGCTACTCCAGCTTTCTTCATATGTTTATTCTTTACTTATTTAGTTATTTACCTATATACTGGTTTGCTGTATTCTCTTCAAGTCCATTTTTTATAACACGACAACTCTCTCTCTCTCTCTCTCTCTCCCTCTTAATGAGAGAATGCCTTGACGAAGTTTCTTGGCTTCACCTTGGAATGTTTCTTCCTTGGTGAAGCCTTGAAACGGGCAAGAGGGCTCTCGAACTTGGGGAAATTTTCCCCAAGTCTCGAATCTAAATTTCTCTCTTTAGTCTTTCACTAATTCCTTTTTTTATTTCGACCTCTTCCTATTTTTAGAATCCTACTTTCTTCTTGCTGTCCAAACCCTATTAGTAATATTTCTTTTATTCAATTTTTTTTTTTTTTTTTTTTTACTAGTAAATAGCGTGGATATTTCCACATTCGTTACATCATGCAGGTTTGATGAATGGGAGAAGGGATCACGGTTGGGAGGGATTTTCATTCAAAGCTATATGTGAGAGTATAGGATGACGTCAGCCGTCCCGAAGATGGTTTGGACCTTTTGGCGGAACTGTTCCCGGAGGTTGGGTCATCGGAATCCAGGGGGATCCAATCTTTGGGAATAGGACTCTCAGTCCCAACTGGCGGGTTTAGCTTACACCTGTGCCTCTGTATCTGTTTTGATGCGATCCTACGGGTAGGGTATGGAGCGGATCATCTGGGAAGTATGCTCTCACTGTGCCGATAGTGGAGAATGTAAATGCCCTTTACAACGTATGATACTTTCTTAATATTCTCAAACAGGTAAAACAAACAAACAAACACAAAACATTTAAACAAACAAACTAAAACGTTCTTATGGATAATTCGGCTAATGACCCCCCCTCCCCTGGATTTGCTGACTCTCCACCGGCACTGTTGACGACTTTAGCGACTTCAAGTAATGACAACTCGGTTGACGACCAGGGAACTAAAAAGGGCATTTCCTCCAGTTCCAGTATTTACACACTGGAACCATTTATTCCTTCATCCCCAGGATGCCAGGGGATTAAAAAATCTGGCAGTGCAAATGAAAATTGTAGTCTTGTATTGTACGGGCATTGCACTTGATATGAATTATGAAAAATTGTTCACTCATTTTAAACCATTCGGAGAGATTGAAAGGATGAAGCTGAAACTCTCAAAATACAAAATAGATTTTGAAGCATATATAACTTTTCAGGATCATTCCAAAGCTATGGTTGCCCTTTCCAATATCAAAAGTGGCAACATTTGCGGATTTTCTGGCTGTGCAAAATTGCATAATATTCAAAACGTTTTTGATTCTGAATTTGACTATATTCCAAAGTACTCTGACTTGTGTGATGCCCAGAAAATTGCTCCCAGGGTATTACCTGAGCCAATTTGGTATGTTGCTTCGTACAAGGAAGGGTGCAACAACATCATTAAGGGATACGAATGCCTTGAGAAGAAAGTTGGTACCATTCCTCAAGGAAATTTGAAGCGTTTTGGATATAATCTATTAATTAAGGCTGGGAATGAATCCCAAGCAGTATTATTGAGAAATTTTAAACCTTCTGATTCAGATAGCATTGGGAAAGTTTATCCTCACAGCACCTTCAACCAGTCAAAAGGATTAATATATTGTAGAGATTTATATGAGTTTTCTGATGAAGACATACTGAAGAGATGCCCCTCTTCTGTTTATAAAGTTAAAAAACTACCAGGAGATAACAATGCCATCTTGTTGATATTTACCACACCCTATCTTCCAGACTATATAAAAGTCAGACACTTGAGCATTGCTGTCAAGAAATTCCACCCACGACCTATGCAGTGTTACAAGTGTTATGATTTTGGTCATGTTAATGCACCAATGAAAAAAGATGCTTCATTTGCTCCAAATTCCATAATGCTTCTGAATTCCACGATACCTCCAAAGATTGTGTATCCGAAAAATTTTGTTATCATTGTGAGGGAGCTCACTCTCCGAACTCAAGACAATGTCCTCTGTATAAATTAGAACAGACTATAATAGATACTGCTAATAATGAACATATCACCTATAAAGCTGCAAGAAAACATATTTTAATTAATAATTCGACTTATGCGAAAGTAGCATCCAAGAATCAGCATTCAACTGATGATATACAAGTTTCTCATTTCTTGTCTGGTGCAGAATCAAGGATTCCTGATAACTCTACTTCTTCATCAAGTCGATCAGAATCCAATTCTTGCATTGACGCTGGTATTCCCAAATCATTACCAAAACGCCAGCATATAAATAGAATAATTGGAAAAAAGAATGACACTACTACCCAAAATCAAACTAAAAAAGAAGAGCAGATTTCTGTACAGAACAGATTCAACATACTTGCCACTGATGACAGCACCAAAGAGACGAAAGAACTTTCTGAAGTGGAGATGGTGGAACTAGAAATCCCAAAAGCAAAGTCAGAAAGAAAAAAACGTGTACTTGAAAGTACAACTCCTCCCAAATCAAAAAAAATCGAATAATGAGATATGCTTAACAAAACCAGCAGAAGATACTCTTCAAGTATACGTACCTGAAAGGGCTTCTACCCATGTACCAAACCCAAATGAAGCAGAAATGGTAACATTGCTTCAACTCCCAACCTCTGAATCTGAACTTAATGTTTCAGACAATCATATTACCACCCATGTGATAAAGGCCGAAGTACACGCAAATGCACACGGTTCTCAAGAAGCGGAAGGAATCCTTACTAACAATGTACCCCTTGAAGAAATAAATCCCTCACCAGTTTTAGGCAAAACTAGTAAATCAATGATATCCCATAAAACACCAACAGGGCATAAAACAACCCACAAAATGTCCTGTGGCTGTAATGAATGTTTTTTAGACGAATTCAATGACCTTAAAAATATAAGTATACATAATATGAATAATCTAATAGACAATTTTACTAAGAACAAAAATAAAAACCAGTATGGTAAATTAGAAAGCCACAACACTGGTTGTATGTGTGTTGACCATCTAATAAAGAAGCGTGCAACAGGCACCCTTCATCTTGAAAAATTTCTAGAAAAATTTAATCACAATCCAAAAGAAATTCTGGAAACGAATCGAAATCGAAGTAACCAACAGGGAGCCATAGCTAAAGAAGCAAAACCTAATTAAAAAAATACTGCTACTGCAGTTAAACAGAAACCCATTCCCGGCAAAATAAGCAGAAACAATACTCTACCTGGTGATATTCCACCTCCACTACCATAATGTACAATTCATACGTAATCCAATGGAATGTTAATGGTCTTAAAACCCGTTTACATCAAGGGGAAATTCAAAGACTATTAAAATATTATAATCCAATTACAATATGCTTACAGCATACAAATGATACCGTTCAATCAATAGGAAATTACAATTTAGCATCTCATTCAGTTCCTTCTGCTAATACATTAGGAACTGCAATCTATATTCATAACAGAGTAACTTACGATGCTATGTCCTTTAGAACCTCAGAATTTCAATTATCTGGAGTTAGATTACATTTAGATAATAACTCCTTTAATATTTATAATATGTACAATCAACCCTCTTGTAACTATAATTTGCAAAATCTACCTAAAGTATTCCCCAAAAGGCAAGAGAATTTCCTATTATTAGGAGACTTTAACTCCCACAATCCCATCTGGGATACCAATTGTGTTGATGTCGACACAAATGGTTCAAAGGTCGAACAGATGATGAATGATCACAACCTCTGTATATTAAATGAGGCAGAGAGTAGCACTTACTACTCAAAAACTCATGGCACCTATTCGTCAATTGATTTAACACTGTCCCAATAATATTGTTGATAGGTTTGAATGGAATGTCCTAGATGACCTGTTTAACAGTGACCATTTTCCTATTTTGATTACCATTTTAGGACATACACCAACTTCTCCGATCCAACGGTATAATACAAATAAAGCTGACTGGGATAAGTTCAAGTTTTACACTAGGCAAGTGCCTGCCTTTGATTATTCCCAGGATCATGATAAAACAAACGACGACTTTGTGAATTTTATCACACAAGCGGCTGATAAATCGATGCCTCTGACTGGCACTCGACAGTTGAAACATTCGGTCCCATGGTGGTCAGACACATTAAACCCAGCTGATAAACGAAAAGCATGCAATTGGAAGAAAATTAGAAACCCTAAATAAAAGATTCAAACATTTGAGTACAGGTCCCCTAGTGTTAGGGAATACAATAAACAAATTAGTTGACATAGCCATAGAAATTAGTGTATTGAAACCATATTTCAATAAGATTTCTGCTAAATTTAGGAAGGAAGTAATTAAAGGCAAGATAATTTCATGGCAAAAATACGTGTCAAGCATATCAGATAATACTTCTATGCAGAAGGTGTGGCAGAAATTTAGGAAGATTAACGGTTCTTACAGCAGACCAGCAAGACACGCATTAATGCATAATGGCTCATTAATACATGATACTCAGACAATCTCTAATATTATCGGTCGTAATATTGAAAACATAAGCAGTATTGATAATTTAGATGCCCACTTTCGAGCCCTTAAAAGAAGAGAAGAAGCAATACCATTGAATTTTGTTTTGATACTGTAGAAGATATTTACTACCATAAAAGATTTACTGAAGAAGAGTTGGAATTTGCATTATCAAACTGTAGCTCAACAGCCCCTGGAAAAGATAATGTAAATTTTGATATGATAAGAAATCTAGCCCCTTTAGCCAAGGCCTATCTATTGGATTTCTATAATCATCTTTGGACCAAACATCTATTTCCAAAGGCATGGAAACATGCAATAGTAATACCAATAGCTAAGGCAGGAAAAGATCCTAGTAATCCAGATAATTACAGACCAATTTCACTAACCAGTTGTGTTTGTAAATTACTCGAAAAGATGGTTAATTATAGATTGAATTGGTGCTTGCGTCGTAGTAATGTTTTATCAAATTCTCAATTTGGCTCACAATCGGAGCGATCCACCTTGGACTCTCTTTCACACCTAGAAAATTATGTACGTAGAGGTTTTGAACGAAAACAGATCACAATAGCCCTATTTTTTGACATTCAGAAGGCATATGATACAACATGGAGGTACTCGATTCTAAAATCCTTGCATCATAACGGTTTCCGAGGACATCTTCCTATTTTTATCAGAAATTTTATAGATGGAAGAATATTTCAAACTCGTATTGAAAATATTTACTCTGAATATTTTAAGCTTGACTGTGGTGTACCCCAAGGCAGTGTTTTAAGTGGAACACTTTTTGCGTTTGTAATTAATGATATAGTAGATCAAATGCCACAGGGAGTGCAAAGTAGTCTTTATGTGGACGACTTTGCAATTTACTACTCATCCAACAATCTTCGTCATTTGCAAAGAATTCTGAATAATGCCATTCGAAAAATACAAGCTTGGACTGCGTCTGTTGGTTTCAGACTTTCAGCAGAAAAAACTCAAGCAATAATGTTTTATAGGAATAGTAGATGGAAACAGAATCAAGATATAAATCTTACTTTGGGCAATGTACAAATCCATTTCCAAGATAAAGTAAAATTCTTGGGACTGGTTTTCGATACTCATTTGAATTGGAAAGCACATGTATCTTACATCAAATCTAAATGTAATAGTGCTCTTAACTTAATGATGAAATTATCTCATACAATATGGGGTGCAAGGTGATCAACTTTACTGATGATATATAAGGCATTGGTCTTATCAAGAATAGATTATGGAAGCCCAATATATGGATCAGGATCTGAAGCAACTTTGAAGTGTTTAGATCCAATACATACTCGAGGCCTGAGAATTTGTAGTGGAGCGTTTAGATCATCCCCAAATCTCTCGGTTTTATGTGAAATTGGAGAACCCCCTTTGTCGTTGCATCGGGATTTTGTAACAATGCGGAGTGCATTGAATATTCTATCTACAAGTTCTCCTACAAAAAAGCTCTTTTTTCAGAGTGACATTTTTATAAATAATCATGAGCCACCATTCCCGATTAGAGCAAATAGGCTGTTGCAGTCAACAAATATCAAAATGAACATCATTCAACCATCTCTTTTCCCCCCACCTTGGATCATGAAAAAAACAAGAATATGCTCTCATCTTTTTCATTTATCAAAGAAATTTAGCTATACCCCGAGTCACCATCAACAAAATGCCATAGAACATATTCAAAGGAAAGGTCCTTACTACGCCATATACACTGATGGCTCTAAATCTTCAGTTGGTGTAGGAAGCGCTGCAGTGTCTTTGAAGAAAATGAGCCAGTTATCATTGCCAAACGAGTCTTCAGTATTCACCTCCGAGCTATATGCCATTTTACTAGCCATCAATATTGTTAAAGCACATGAAGAAAGACTAAATTTAAAATTTATCATCTACTCGGATTCACGAAGTGCCATAGAAGCCCTCAAAAGCTATTCACATAAGAACCTGTTGGTATTAAAGATTAAAGAACTTTTAAACAATTTTTATCTTGAAGGGGTAGATATTGAATTATGTTGGGTCCCGGCTCATGTAGGAGTTGTTGGAAATGAAAGAGCAGATACTGCTGCTAAAACAGCCGTCAACCTGCCTCAACGGAATATTAATCTCCCCGTTAGAGATTACATAACTTTATTAAAAACATTTACAATGGAAAAGTGGCAAAGATTGTGGAGCAACGTATCTCAGAATAATAAATTAAGACAATTAAAGTCAACTGTTTCTCCATGGGAGTCATCTAATCAATACGACAAAAAAACTGAGGTAATATTGACTCGATTAAGAATTGGCCATACGAGATTGACCAATGGATTTTTAATGTGTACACCTCACGGCACTATTCCCATGTGCAGTGAGTGTGATACTTTTTTATCTATTAAACATATATTTTCGGTTTGTCGGGTTTTTAAGCGAGAAAGAGAGATGTTTTGGTCGGAAAACATTTTCTGACATTTTTACTGAATCTAGTAGTTTTTCTGTTTTTAGAATTGTAACTTTTTTAAGGAATACACGTTTAATTGATAGAATTTAAGTTTTTACCTAAGATTTTTATTTTATTACTAATTCTTTTTAAATTACGTAGATTTAATATATAGTTAATTCTTTTTATCGCTTAGATTTCATATATATATTTATTTATTCATTAATTTTTTCACTTAGATTGAGTACTATATTTGAAGATAAATAGATATATATGTATATATATATAATTTATTTATTTTTTATTTATTTTTTTTAAATTGATAAATTTTAGAATTATTTATATCCCGATTTTTTTCGGGCCAGCCCTGTGAGAGTCAAGTTTGACTCATTGGGCTGGTAAAACTCCTTTCTTTAATAAAATAATCTCTCTCTCTTTCAGGTAGTAATATTATCAAGATTTTAAATAATTCTTAAGAAATATATTTAGTTCTGTCACTGTGTTCATACCTCACTTTGAAAAGCAACTTTTTTTATGCTAAAGGTTAGAATGATAGATTAATTATATTTTCCAAATCTTATTATGAATACCTATTGTTATGCAATAAATACAAAGAAAATGTGGATACAGGCAGTGTAAAAATATGGCAGTTGCATTTGCACGACTTGACCACAAAAAAGAAAACAATATCAAAAGTATAAGAATTGCATCATATACGATATACGGTATCAAAGGAATAAATGATGAAGACAATGATACAGGGAACACATTTCCAGCAAATTTCTCATTAGCACTTCATATCACATAAATATACTTCCGAACACATACGTTTACATATAACACAAACTATACATAAAGGTTTTAATTATGTATGTCTCAAACGATTATATTTTCGAAAAAGTACAAAAGGTATTCGTCAATCTCGCTGGATGTATCTGATGACGTTTCACAAGGGGCGGGGCTACATTTCAGATCTCCCACGAAGGCTTAATTTTTTATAATTTTTGCGTGCGTAGATAATTTTTTCTGTGCGCGATTATGGGTTTTGAAAATAATTGTAATTGTAATGTATCACATATCTATTGAAAGGGCATTCTTTGTACATTTACATGATATATGGCAAAATGTAATAGATAAAAAATTATGTAAGAAAAATGTGGTAAATATTTACATAAAATTTAAAAATTTTGGTCCGTCTTTGACCTAGAATTCCTCGAAAATTTTTTAGAACACCTATCCATTTTATTTATGCATTTTATAGCAAATTTTATCTGCTTTTTAATCCACTTTTCAGTTTCTTTCTATCACCATCCCTTAGTCAGATACGCTACGAAACGTGAATGTATGTAGGTTGACGGATGAAGTAATTGCACATTTTTGTGTGCGTAGATAATTTTTTCTGTGCGCGCTTGTAGGGCTGGAAAGTAATCGTAATTGTAATGTGCCATATATCATTTGAAAGAGCATTCTTTGTACTTTAACGTAGTATATGGCAGCATGCAATAAGAGGAAAATTTTTAGAAAAAACTGCCATTGCAAAAATAGTTATATGAAAATGTTATCGTAAATATAGTTTCATAAAGATATGGTCCTTTTGTAACTAATGACGTTTCACAAGGGGCGGGGATAGCTTTTAGTACAGCCTCGTGAGCAGACCCTGTATACTTTTGACTCTGGGCGACAGTACCGGCAATCCCGTACTTCCGGTTAAATGGCACCAGCGGCGGAACCACTCCGAAAAGCAGTGCCGCCTAACTCTGGCACCGTGAGTGTTAACGAGCACAAAGCGCACTTACGTCTACGGTAACTCCATAGCAAGTTTCGGAATGACGCGTGATAAGGAATTTGTACTGAATGTTTCAAGATTGGCGGCTAAGTGATCTCTCTCTCTCTCTCTCTCTCTCTCTCTCTCTCTCTCTCTCTCTCACACACACACACACACACACACATACACACAAAACCGGAAAGAACTTCACAAATGATATGATAATTTAGGCTTATTTTACCAACAATGATTCGATAAAACGTTAAAGGAACCGTAAACCATTTTTAGAAGCCTAATCGAAAATAATTATCGTCGGATTCTTCCACGTGGAACATTTAGTTATGCAAACAGAAGAGAGAGAGAGAGAGAGAGAGAGAGAGAGAGAGAGAGAGAGAGAGAGAGAGAGAGAGAGAGAGAGAGAGAGAGTCGTGCCAAGATTGCTAATGAGGCACTCTTCTTTGAGCCACTTCTAATACGTAGAGTGAAAAGAGAGCCCTCCCCACAACTTACGGAATCAACATTCTCTACAGATCTGAAGGTTCTTAAAAATAGGGTTTTAGAACATGAAAATAAAGTTAAAAAGCTTACTCTTAAGGAATAGTTAATCAGCATTTTCACATTCTATTCACCGATAAAACTGAAGGGACGAATTTCGATGTCTACTTAACCCCACGGATATGAAATGGTACGCTGAATTCATGAGGAAAGCATTCAAAATGTCTGCAATTTGCGCAGAAGTTTCTTCGGCGCAATTGAGTTTTCTGTACAACGTATAATGCTATATAAAACCATTAACTATTGACGGGTAGCGTTTCAGTTTCTCTCTAGATGCGGTAGAGTGAAGGTTCGTCCCATGCTTCTGGAAAGTACTGCCAGATGCACGAGCCATGGCTAATTTTAACCTTAAAATAAAAACTACTGTGGTTAGAGAGTTGCAATTTGGTATGTTGGATGACTGGAGGGTGGATGATCAAAATACCAATTTGCCGCCCTCTAGCCTCAGTAGTATTTTAGATTAGGGCGGACAGGAAAAGTGCGGACAGACGGACAGACAAAGGCGGCACAATAGTTTTCTTTTACAGAAAACTATAAAAGGTGGGGGAAATACCTTTAGATTCCGCTGAAATGTATAACTCACCACCTCTTCAGGGGGAACTATTGTAGAAACAGCATTTAGATTCTAATGAACTAGACAACTCATCACCTCTTTAAAGTTCCTCACTGGACGAGTCCGTTGCGTAGTTGCCTACCAGTCTAGTAGCCCGAGTTCGCTCCCAGCTGTAGCCCGCACAGATTAAGAGGAATGTACTTCTGGGGATTAGAAATTCATTTCTCGATATAACGTGATTCGGATCCCATAATAAGCTGTAGGTCCCGTTGTTATGTAACTAATTGGTTCCTCAGTAAGTAAATAAAAATCTAATCCTTCGGGCCAGCCCTAAGAGAGCTGTTAATCTGCTCAGTGGTCTGCTTAAACTAACCAGACCACCTCTTCAGGGGAAGGGAAGGGAGAATAATAATTTGAAAAACGTTGTAGAAAGGGCTTTCAAATTTACCTGGAGTACATGACGCCAACTCTTCAAGGAGGTAAAATGTTAAGAAATTATTTCAGATTGCAGCTGATTAGACTAACCATTTCTACATTGGCAGAAAATTTAAAGGAGGAGCTTTCCTGTTTTACTGAACAATGTAACTCACTATCTATTCAGTATAAGGTGCAGAAATTTATGCTCTATTGAATACTGTAAACCTTAATATTTCCATTTGATGAACAAGTGAAAACACGGACGATAGGCATCACTACATCTTCACGGGAATAAAAGGTGGCGAAACGGCCCTATAACCTACGGAACTCTAACACCTAACCCCAAGTTCACGGGAAGGAAGGTGGAGGAAGAGCCAAGCTGTAAGAGGTAATTCCCTTTAACCTGGCATCAACACTAATGTGAACATAATTACTTATTCAAAAAACAATAAGTTTCCGAGAAAGAATTTGTTGATCACCTTTTAACAATTTAGGGGAAGAGTAAGCAGAAGGGACCACTTGAAAACTTTAATGTTGGCTTAAACAAGTGTGTCGAGTTTTAATCAAAAGTTCTTTTTATTTCCAACGGTTAATAATTTATAGTTTATGTGAAGCTAAGGTTAATCAAGTGAGCTTGATTAAAAAACTTGTAAATGAAAACGAATATGTGATTAAACTTGGAGGGTAATTGGAATTGTTTTTCTTTTCCCTTTCCATTTACTTACTTCGAATTTGTTTAACTGTTTTGTCGCCAGCCTTTTGAAGGAGACGGGTGGAATAACCCCACATCAATTATTATTTTTGCCACCTTTGTTTCATCGTTGAAGCCATTTTCGTTTGTTGTTTGATGGGATGTGGTGCAGGTTTCTCATCGGTCTTTGTGAATAATGGATGTCTGGATATTAAATTTTTGCAATTTTATTTACCTTGGAATGCACTCTTCTGTTGGGCTGTCTCGATAGCCATTATTGTCATTAGATGCCGGGACCTCTCTAACTTTTGTTGATGGACTTCCGGCTACAACGATGCATGAATGTCCTGTCCTCGTACACACTGATGACCAGTCGTTTCTTAGTTTCATTGCAAAATGTCCTTCATCAATGATCTTTTATCTTCCTACAATTGTAGGTTTTAGAACGCGATGCAGGTATAATCAATACGAATTATGACATACTTAGACGCCATACAAATAAGTAGACACATAAATAAAGTGTAGATGTAAAAACAAAACAGAATGAGCCTTATTGGCGTAGTAAAGGGTTATATGAGCATAGTGAGGAATTGGTTTCTTCACGCGTTCCTAGGGTTGATACCTACGTAAGATATACTGAAGACACTTTCCTCAGGGGAAATGACGAAGATGATATCGACCGTCTGTGGAGTCTGCCATACTTGTGAGAGATGCAAATGAGGGAGCTTTCTTTCCTTGACACCTCATAACCCAGAGACACAGGGTTCACATGAAACTTACCCGCTCGTCCGTGGCGGATCTAGAAATCTTTCATAGGGGCACTTAGGATTATCATACATACATACATACATACACACACACACATACACATACACACACTCACACACACACACACACACACACATATATATATATATATACATATACATATATATACATATATATATATATATATATATATATATATATATATATATATATATATATATATATACACACTATATGTAACAAGTACACACATACGGTACATATATATATCAATATTTATATGTGTAAGCGTATGCACATACACACACATATATAGTATATATACACATACATACACAGTAGTAGTAGTAGTAGTTGTTGAAATAATCACTAACTAAGCAAATTTTGACTACTAATAAAGATTTATTGAAAGAAAACAATGTTCTATTATTCACATCCATAAGGGGCGGGGTGGGCACGAGACCAGGTATCCTCCCCCCCTTAAGTTAGCCACTGCAGCTTGTCTCTGTTTCCGTGGACAGAGCAAATTCCCCGACGGGTGTAAGAGCAGTGACGTCAGTGCCTGTCAGGGAGCAATAAACCTGTTGTTCCTTCACACACAATGCTCTTCGAGTGCTCGACTGTCCTACAAAACAAGTCCTAGGAATAATACAGAAATTAGGCACACCCTCAACACGTGGCATATTCATGGATCTCCCAAGATATGACATTAAAATTGAAAATCTTTCTCGGAGAGTTCATGCTTTCTCAATATCGATGAGATGAGCTCAGCTTCGGGGACATCATCGCCGGCAATATTACCCCTCGGACCCAGAGGGAAATCCTTGAAGGTCATCATTTGTTATAAGACTACAAGTACACTGAGGCCTCTAATGACAAATACTTAATCATGTCTCATCTCTTCACGATACTTTGAAGACGACTTTAGTTTACGCATTTCAATGGCGCTTCGAAAGGTGGCCAAGCGCCTACATTTATATGACTCTCCAAGCAAATGTTTAGCCAAGAGGTGGCCAATAGAAAGGGCTAAAAAGAGACAATTAGACACAGTCCAATTCATGCTGTCTAGTTTATTGACAACTAATAAAATAAGATACGCTTCTCATTCCCACTACAAGATTCTTAACACCCACATTCACCCTGACTGCAACGCTGGAAACCCATCGCGGGACACATCCCCAAAAGCAGCGTTCCTCTCCTTCGACGGTCACTGAGATGACACCACGCACTAGTCACATCACAGTTGGTTTGAAACAAGATGGCGCCTGACAAGTAACTGGAATGAAAAACTAGATGACGTCATTATGACTGCCCTACACATACCGACTGATCTTATCCATAATTCACTGTAAATAAAACGGGAACGCCCTTTGTCTTGTAATACTTCATTTAAAGCCTTACTTTTCGTAGATTTGTGGATTTGTATCAGCGAAGATGAAAAGGACCGACTGTCTCCACATCCTCTGTGACACGATTTACGTTTCCAAGGAACATGAAGAAAATTGGAGAGGGTGAAACATACTATTAGTTCTGCTGACACAGCTATTATTTGTATTGACATTCATCACCATTCTTACTGTTATTATTGTTGTTATCGTTGTTGTCCACAATGAGTATGCATTTAAAAAAAATGTAAATCAAATTTCATGAAGACAGAACGACAGAGCAAAAACATCACTCAAGTTCAACTGATTGATCTGACACGGCAATTGCCATTATGCAATTAAACTATGATGTCAATATTTTCACTTCTTCATTAAAGTATGGAAAAGTAGTCAAAAGACCTTTTGGCGATTTTGGAGGAATACAAAAAAGAACCAGTAAAATAGTTACTGTTAATGTTCGGTTAAAAATCGTGTTGAGTTTTAATAAAAAAAAATGTTTGTATAACACGTAGCTGAAATTAATTAGGTCACCTTGATTGAGAAACTCGTCAAAGAAAATTAATCCAGTAGCAAACTGGAAAGAAAACAAACATTTTGCATTTAGTTTCCTGATTTTTCTTTCTGCAAAATTTCTACACGATTTTAAACACAAGGATGACGATCGGTTATACTTTTCATTTTACTAAGTTATATATATATATATATATATATATATATATATATATATATATATATATATATATATATATATATATATATATATATATATATATATATATATATATATATATATCCCTCTCTCTTCTTTCTTTATTGAGTAACTTTAAAAGAATATCGTCCTTAACTACGTACTTCGAATTTATTGTAATGATACAGAACGAATTACGTACATCTTCTGTATATATTCGTCCTTACCTAAAAGGACAAAGGCTTTCTATCTCCTCACGAAGTTGTTTGGCCTGATAATTGTCCCAAAACGTTTAAACCATTGTTTTACCGAACAGACGTAGATGATACATTTTTAATATTTAGACCTGAAGCACATATACCCGTTTCTTGATTATTTCAACTCTAAACACCAGAATATTATATTTACTTTAGAGGTAGAGAAAAAAATACTTGAGGTGTTCTTGACGTGCTTGTAAGTAATAACAAGTAAAAATTAAAAAAGTATATCTTAGTTTAACCAGACCACTGAGCTGATTAACAGCTCTCCTAGGGCTGGCCCGAAGAATTAGATATTTTTACGCGGCTATAGGAACAAACTGGTTACCTAGCAACGGGACCTACAGCTTATTGTGGGATCCCATCATCCTAACCACATTATATCGAGAAATGAATTTCTAATCACAAGAAATAAATTCCTCTGAGTCCACGCTGGCCGAGAGGGGAATCGAACTTGCGATTACCGAAACGGTAGGCGAACACGCAACCCACTGATCCAATGAGGACCAATATAACAGGTAAAAAAAGCGCCGAAGTTTCTTCAGCGCAGTCGAGTTATCTGTACAGTGTATTATGCTGTATGAAACTCTCAGACACGGCCAGGTGGTGGCCTGCGCTGTTGGCCCTTATAGCAGTCAGACACACGATCATGGCTAACTTTAGCCTTAAATAAGATAAAAACTTTCGAAGATAGAGGGCTGCGATTTCGTATGTTTGATGAGTGGAGGGTGGATGATCAACATACCAATTTGCAGCCCTCTAGCCCTAGTTTGCAAGATCTGAGGGTGGACAAAAAACAATGCGGACGGACAAGTAAATCCATCTCAATAGTTTCCTTTTACAGAAAAAGAAAAAAGTGATACCGTTTCGACATCCGTAAACAGGAAACCAACATTTACAGTGCTCACAACTAAATTTTCTTCTTTTCTAAACGTAATTTGGATTCTCTACACTCGTGACCTGTGCTTTGAATATTTGTTCAAGATACTTTTCTCTTCGTTACGAATTTCAGCTTAGAAAATAAATGCTTCATAAAAATGATCTTAATATTACTTTAATTTGTTGGAAAACCGCTGGAAAAGTTAATGTTCCCTGGTGTTACTATTTCAAAAGCCAGTCGAACGGTGCCATATTTTTCTGCGGTAATCAGAATTTTTCTGATAAAAATAGGCAAATGAAGTTCCTGAGAAAATTCTGCCCCAAAATAGAGGCAATGTAGTATTTAAATCTAAGTAAACCACTGGTAGCTTTTTGAAGTTCAAAGACATCGTTCCTTCAGAGCTACGATCTTATGTCTATAAATATGAGAGTAACAGCAGTAATGCCATTAACGCGGGAAAAACATAGCGCCAAGCACGTGTAGGATGGTCTGAAATTCTTGGAAGATATACTACATCAGAACAAAGGGGCTTCTAACAAACCCACAACACAGTGCCATACGTGATCTTTCATGAAGTATTGGTCACCGTTTACGACTAGATTCTTTTTCCATCCTCTTCAGTCGAGTGGCTCC
>NC_061105.1:29794282-29869282 GCF_015104395.2 Macrobrachium nipponense
CTGAAACCTAAGGATATCAAATTCCAGCTTTATGATGTAAGTCATTGCGGTAAATCGTTTAATTTCTTCGTACGAGCACCAAAACGGCGAGTTGCTTGACGACGCTATTTAAACTAGGCTTGGGGAGAGAGAGAGAGAGAGAGAGAGAGAGAGAGAGAGACTTAGTTTTATAAACTTAAAGCAAAGGAACATAAAATACGTGTCTAGGAATAATAGAAAATCACGGAGGAAGACACAGAGAATGACTTTGCTGACATCGAAAGAGGAAGAGGAATTACTTCACAATCAATCGTAAGGATTTTGAAAATTATCTTCTTAGCATCGTCTGCAACACACTCTCACTTAATAAAATGCAAGAGTTATTACTGAATCGGATACGATTTATTACCGCAGTCTTAATAAGTAATGATGGTTTCCCCTCACAATGACATAGTATCTCTCTCTCTCTCTCTCTCTCTCTCTCTCTCTCTCTCTCTCTCTCTCTCTCTCTCTCTTTTCATGAAAAATTCTTTTCTTAACACTCCCATAAATCAACCTTCCGCAATTTTTGCCTAAGCTTAAATACATATATGTTACACATATAGATAGACAATTAGATAGATAGGTAGGTGAGTAGACATACAAATAGAAAGATACGTGGATAAATAGATAACATAATACCAGGTTAATCATGCGACCCAAAAATATCATTAATAAACCTTAGCTCAAGTGTTATACCAATGGCCCATATCCGATTATGATGGACAACTGAAACGAAGAATATTTATCTACTGAAAATATATCCTGCAATTCGGCAATTCTTGTGAACTACTCCAGCTCAGTCCAGCAGTCAGTCCTTTCATCCATCAGAGTGTCAGTTTATAAACATTGAGAAAATTGTTTATAAATCTCTAAACGCCGGTCACTGGCTCGTGTTGCCAGTGGTCGCCAATGGTTTTTAAACGGCATTTCTCAACACGTTTTTTGAATGAGTTAACTGCGTAACAGGATAATAATTACTGATAGATAACACGTTGCAAAAGCAATCCCTTTCTCACATCAGTTCTTTTTTAGGAGCTTTTCTATAAAAAAAATGGTTTTGAGCCCTTTAAGCACATAAAGAGAAAAGCTTGAAAATAGTTAGTAATGGATGACATGTAGAAGACGTAATCTCTTTATCGTACGATTATTTTTTGTGGCTTTTTAAAGGACAACCTATCTGGAAAGGCCCATTTCACTTAATCATCACTGCTGTAAACTTGATCTCTTAAGATGTGGACTTTTATTAAGAGGCATTACTTAGAAAGAGTATTACTTCACTTAAATCCATATTTTGGAATACCTTATTATGCTTCATTAGGCTTTCTGAAAAGCAATTGTTCTTTGAGTTTTTTTTTATCTTTCTTATTA
Organism: Macrobrachium nipponense; assembly: GCF_015104395.2. Taxonomy (NCBI): domain Eukaryota; kingdom Metazoa; phylum Arthropoda; class Malacostraca; order Decapoda; family Palaemonidae; genus Macrobrachium; species Macrobrachium nipponense. The sequence goes on from NC_061105.1 coordinate 29,795,672, forward strand.
ATGCGTTAGACAATGCTCTTGGTATGACGTCCGAAAATAATAACAACCTCTCTCTCTCTCTCTCTCTCTCTCTCTCTCTGTATATATATATATATATATATATATATATATATATATATATATATATATATATATGTATATACTGGAGTAGATAGAAAGATACTTTTTTTTAATTAGCATATAGGTTTACGGTGTGATTACATATGTATGTATGTATATGCAATACATTATATATACGCATGTGTGTGTACGCACGCGTGGTCGAGTCCCCTTGTTCCTGCGATTTAATTTTTTTCTCTAGTGTCTGAGTAAAACATTTTACAAGCAATGACATGAGTCACTGTACTGGAACGTAGCGTAACGTTTTCTTTTTTACTGTACGCTTGTTTGAAATATTTTACTATTTGTAGAGTTAACAAAAAGCGTCTTTCATGTGAAAAGAATGACTAAAGGGAATGCAGCTAAAAATGAATTTTAAGAACACTTCCGTTTGTGTCCTCGTGAAAGTCAAGCAATGTAAAAAGAATTTTAGCAGCGTGTTCACTCTTGCATTCTAGTGTTTCCTCAAATGAGAATTCGGTCTGCAGGGAGAGAAAAATTCATTTAAATTTTGACAAAATCAATTACCACAGGCATACATCCATGAATCATTACCTGCTTATGTATTAGCCACATATGAACATTTAGGCGCTTCTTCCTTCATGAAAAAAAAAGCATTTTACTGCCTGAGAAATTTTAATTCTTTATATAAAAATATATATAATTATTTATTTTTACTTGGATATACTAAATATAATTTTACCATTACAGTAGGACAGACTTGAATGTTCGCTGCATGTGCTGACGTAACCCGATGCATAGATTGATCATTTGAAGCTCAAAGATAGATAAACGTAGTTTATGCATAAGAACCAACCGTTGTGGAGGGAAATAGACAGATCATTTGAAGAGGAGTCCTTTACCTCCTTTCCCACATCCTTTCTTCTATCTTGCTGTTCAACCTCTCTGAACAGTTCGTTACATTTACATGAGTGCAACTGTGAGGTTTCTCCCAGTTCCACTTATGATTCTCATAATTCATCTTTATTATAATAATAATAATAATAATAATAATAATAATACTTTACTTAGAATATGAATTCATATAGAATAATTTTAAAAAAAGTATTAGGGCCAAGAGCTTCCATTTGATTTATTATTAGGCAAACAAATTTACAGAAAAAATACAATTATCACAACCAAAGTGGGAATGCAACCCTCTGTGTCTCTTATAAATAATCATAAAAAACTTTATAAATGGTCATACAACTAGATCTAAAAAGCGAGCGCAATTAAGTTCAAAAACATATTATTTTCCATTTAAGTAGTAAAATACTGCACAAATCATTCCAGATATAGAACATAGAAAAAGAAAGTTTTACCTATCGGTAGAGTATTTTGTGCCATTCATTATGCAATGTAAACAATAAAGACGCAACACTGTCTTTTAGCAATCGTATCAAAGCATTACTTGATTTCTTCACTCTTTGTTTTAAACTAAATAATGCACGGCGCCGGATAACACCAAGGCGAGGCAAACCCAGTGTCACCAAGACTGGAAGCACTATTAGTCTTCCCAAAGTTTATTGTGTGTAATTACACTACAGTGATGAACAATAAACTGTCGTACAAAAAGTTTGGAATAACTGAACTTTAGTTTCATCATCACTAAAATTAAATGTTCAATATTATGAGCATATTCTCTCTTACACAGAGCTTTCGGAGCTGTTGTTCGATATCTTCATTACTTTTATTGTTGCTATGTGGCCCAGATACGAAAATGAATTTACAAATTGTAAGAAGTCACTTCGCATGGAAATCCTTGGGTATTCCTGTATCTTTTTGAAACATGAAAGAATCAACATGCACACAGTTTTGCTGGTGTTGTATAATAATACATTTCATGTTCTATGGCAAAGTCTTCACAAATTTTCAGAAGTTTACGAAGTGCTCTGGCAGTAGGGGCGATCATAACTAGGTCATCCGCATAGCTAAAAATGATTAAAAGCGACATCCCCGATGTGACATCCTATTCTGGAACCAGAATAGGATGGAACATAAACGGTAAAAAGGTACGGTGACCGAATACCTACCCGTCTCAAGCCATTACGGCTACCCAAACAGCTAGATAATTTATCCCATTGAACAGCAAAATTTTAAAAGTTCAACGAATAGGCAATTAACCTGACATAATGTTCAGGTACCTTTCGCCACAACAATTTATCAAAAGTCTCCAATAATTCACCCGATTAAATGCTGCTTTGGCATCTAAAATGCAAAATATAGAAGCGTATTTTGTACGTGGTAATAATTGATTAACATTTTTAAAGCATAAACACATATTCTGTGTCTAGATTTGGTTTAAACCCAAACTGGTACTCACTTGTATTCCGTTGTGTTTGTTAATATTACTAATTTTAGCATTTTAGAAATGTGTAGCAATTGCGACTGGCCTTTAGTTTCATTTCAACCGAGGGGTCTTTGGTTAAATGTTTTAAATGAGGAACTATTATAACTCTCATAACAGAAGTAGGCAAAAAACGAATTTATAAGGAATGAATTAAAAAAAATTGCATATCAATAGGAGCAAATAGTCTGGAGCATACTTACAGACTTTCCCAGGGATGCAATCAGAGCCCAGTGCTTGATTGGTGGACAAAGAATGAGCAGCTTTCTTCACCATATCAAGAGTAATAAATTTAATGTTGCCATTACTTATTTCAAGATTTTTTTTCTACAGTATTCCTAGTGATGCCATCTTGAATGATATTCAAAACAGATTGGAAATACTTTTCCCATAAAAGGAGAACGGTTTCTTCGATTTTAGGGGGGGATATTTGTGCATTTCTTTTTAGTTAGTAATTTAACGTATGACCAAAATAGGTTTCATAATCTTAAGCCTGGTTCACACTATGCCAGTAATTTAGTCAAGTGGCGAGTAATTTAGCTACTAAACGTGTCTGAACACCAAACAGTTTAGTGATTTAGTGTTTAGTCGATCCAAAATGTTCTATTTTTACGGTCAAGTAGTAGCTCCGCTCACTTGTCATTCGTCCACTAAACCAGTGAGAACACTTGTTGAATTTAGTAATTTAGTGGAGTTCATGAGTTGTAGGTTGCCGCAGAAATGGCACTTCGATGGAATAAAGAGACAACACTAAAATTTATTTCAAAATATTTACAACATGAGAGCTTGTGGAATGTTAAATGTCCACAGTATAAAAATAAACAAATCAAGCAAAGTGCCTACGCTGATTTGGAGAAAACCATGGATATATACCTGGATTTGGAGAGGAGATAAAAGCGAAAATCAAGAACATTAGGTATTTTCCATTTTTATGCCTCCGTAAACATGTTAGTAATTTTTTTCCAGTTGTGATAAGGTTAAAATTGGATAAAAACGGCTATATGTTTTGCTTTATTCATGTAATTACATTATTATTCTATATTTGTTTGTTTTCTTTTCAGATCAACCTACTCACAAGAATTGAGAAAAATCAAGGAATCCAAAAAATCTGGTGCCGGGACGGACTCGGTTTACACTTCATTGGTGAAATGGTTCACCATATTAGATGAATGCCTAGGGAACATGAATGCAATAATAATGGAAAGTGAAAGCAATTTGGTAAATACATATATTTAATTATGTCTGAATTATAGTATTTCCTTACAATTCTTAATGTATCATTCTTGCCTGCCAAGGAACAGAGCCATCTTCCACAAAGTAATTGGCATATCTTTCCCGAAGATCAGTAGACTGACCAGAAGAACGGTTGCTGAAACATGTTGGTAGTGGTTCCAATCCTTGAGGTGCTGGCACCTCTCTCCAATTACCGGGGATGACAGTTGCTTCATTGAGATTTTCTTTGTCTACTGTGGGCTTTGGTTTCTCAAACACTCTGAATCTGGCGGCTAGTATACCAAATGAGTTTTCAACTATTCTCCTAGCCCGCAACAAACGATAATTAAAAATCTTCTGCTTTAATGTTAATTTACTTCCTGGGAAAGGTTTAACAGGTATTCTTTCAAGGGAAATGCATTGTCGCCAACTAGGAAATGACCTTCTGGTAGCATACCATTCTCTAAAGATTGATACAAACTACTGTTAGGAAAAACTCTTCCATCAGAAACTCGACCATTACAACCTATGTCTATATAACTGAAGCAATATTTATGATCTACAACTGCCATTAAGACAACACTGTTTGATTCTTTGTAATTGTAGTATAAACTTCCTGAGCTATGAGGTGCTTTTATAATGACATGCTTGCCATCTATTGCTCCACAGCATCCAGGAAAATTCCATTCTTTCTGAAAACCATTTGCAATCATTTTCCAATCTGTTGTACCAGGAACCTGAAAAAAGTAAAAATAAAGTTAAATTGTGGTTTCAATTTAAACTAATATATTATAGTGGTGAACGGTAGGTACTAATCCCATTGGTATGTCCACCAATTTACATTCCCTCCCTTTATATTATAATGGCTCCTAACTTAAATATATACCTATCAAAATACTTTCTTTTTTCCAGATTAACAACGATGGCGTACATATTGCAGAAACTGAACACAATGACTCTGTAGTGCAGGATAGTTTAGTACATGACCCAATACCTACACCTGCTACAAAAAAAAACGAAAGTGATGCAGCTATCTAGTATGGTATCCCAACTGAAAGACAGTAACTAAACTACTCGCCACTTGACTAAATTACTGGCATAGTGTGAACCAGGCTTTAGAGACTAGACTCTGACCAAGTGCTCTCACTCTTAACTGCTCCTCATGCTCTTGACACCATTTAAATGCTAGTTTAAACCTAGAACGAGCCTGTCCCATTGTTCAGCGCCTAGGGCCGTTCTCGGAGACACATTCATCCTCCAGGAAAGGAATGCATCTCGAGCAATGTCATGGGCTCAAGAACGAAATCCAACGAGCCGACACAGCTTTGTACCTCCTTTTAGTGCCAAATACTTTTCCAGTGGCCACTATAGTAGTGCACAGTTCAACATGTCCGTCATGTACATAGAGTTTATGATCAACGGTATGACAGCACTGATTAGAACAAAAAAGAACGTGCATGTCAATGTAACCATTATAGAGCCTTGCCTGTAAAAGACTGAAAAACATTTCCTTTAGAACTTCATTGCCAAAATCCCAGTAAATCATCTCCAAACTTCGTTTACTGGCAGCAGAGTACTTAGGAATTTGATTTACACAGACAGTCGTGGTAAGTGGTAAATGATCATTAGACTGAATGCAATCTTACTCAATATGGCAATTAGCTATAGACAGTGTAAGTCCCTCAAAATACAGTGGTCAATCCATGTTCTAGACAAAGAACCAAGATTAACGTGAGTGTAGGAACAAGCTGGCAACTTACAAAAGTCAGCCAACACCATACCATGGGAGGCACAAAGCGAGACCAATTCTTCATAAAAATGTGTATTAGCAGCAGAGTTCAAGTCACCAAGAATGCAAATATTCTCGTGTTAATAATCTTCAATTGTATGTCAATATTTTCATTTTCATTAGTAGGCATATACACATTAACAATTAAGATGGAAGTATTTTCCAGCTGAAGGGACAACCCCAAAATCCTACCAACATCATATTCTACATTGAAAACGCCGAAAAACTGTCATGAATATTTTGTACAACTGATAATTTACTTTTGTATAACCATGTTTCTTACAAAACAATTATAGATGACCTATCACACAAGCCTCTGATGTGCTCGATAGCGGTCTTAATACCATGACAGTCAAAGTTTGTAACTTTTAAGTTATCCATCAACATTAGATAAGTTAAAATACACCATATATTCATTTGCAGTCAGTTACAGAGATTAGTAATCGCTTCTCTCTGCTGGACTTCTGAGTTCTGTTGCCGTTAAAGCAGCTCTTCTGGTTCTCGCTGCTGGTACGTAAAGCAGGAAGTTTGAGCTGGCTAAAAAGGCGGGACCCTCACCTCTTGCCACGAGTTAGCACTAAGCAGTACTGCACAGGACATCTGACGACAAAAGAAACCCTCTACTTTCTTTAGACTTTGGTTAGGCCAGGAGTACATGAGCCACTCAGTGGCGTCAGTGCGTGGCGGGGATGTGGCTTCCTATTGTATCCACTGTTTATAAGCTGTGGAGAGGATCAGCAACAGTTCGCCACAGTCGCTTGCTACAGACACAATGGGAAGCCACATCCCAAGACACAACGCACACCGACGTCACTCCGTGTCGTCACAGAGTGGCTTGTGTACTCCTGGCCTTATTGGACGGATTTCGAGTGGTAATCTTCTCCACGGTAATTTCAGCATTTGGGAAAAGATCGCTGACATAAGACTTCATTACTTCTGGAGTTGTATCTGTATGTAGATTCGTGACAAAGACTTTAAGCAGCGGTGGTGCGATGGTCTTTTTAAATGAAAAGGAGACATATCTAATTGTTTACCTCCACTATTTTTCCTGTCGTTCTTTGAGAGTGGTCGGAGAAAACCTTCCCTGTCCTTCAAGAAGCGGCCAACCCTTCTCTCCGTATCATCACTGCCACTGTCATCCACTGATTTGGTCAACCCAATTCGGGCCTCAGTTACCACTTTGTTGATCGATGATTGAAGAGACTGGTCAGTGTCACTGCTACTCAGTCCGTTGCGTATAGCATTAACCTGATTCATATTTTCCCTATCAGGCAACGTTTACGATACTTTTTATGTCCGATGAGACTGTTGCATTGAAACGTGTGATGGCATCGGTTCTTTTAATCAGTTTGAACTCATCAATATTTTTAAGTTCCATACAAAGCAGCTTTCGTAAGTCCCAAGCAACGAACTTAGGAAGGTCGTCTGCTTCCTGCTGCTGTAGCCAATCACACATACTGGACACCATTTTATCAACAAGCACGATGTAAGACTCTCCGTTTTAGTCCAGTATTTTCCGGCTTGCCTGATCCGGAAATATGAAAAATGGAAATATTCAAGAAATAAAATAATTAAAATCGTACTGCTGATGATCACTGGTGTATATATTAATGGCGGACTCAAACCCCTTGGTGCTGGCTGCAACATATTATATGATATTCAGCAGACCTGGATATTCCGCCTTCTTTTTGGTCTAATATATTAATGAGCATAAGTATGAGTAGTGTCTGTAACTTAGAGAGAGAGAGAGAGAGAGAGAGAGAGAGAGAGAGAGAGAGAGAGAGAGAGAGAGAGAGAGAGAGAGAGAGAGAATATAAGCATTACTGAAGGAGCTTCACAAACTGACCTTCATGAAGTTCTCTCTGAACTGACGTGTTGACTTTGCATTAGTTAGGCTCCATTCACGCACACCGGATCGCAAAATCTCTTTAAGCTTCCGTTTACGAGAGAAATGCTAACACTTTCTTTGCGTTATTGGAATTTTAAATGTTACTGATAATTCATATCTGCTTTTTGCTAAGGTAAGTTATAATTTCATGAGTACAAAAGAGACCAAATATCCATATCTCAATTTATTCTTATCAACTCATGCGAATTTCATGAATTACAATGTCATCGTACCACAAGGTATGCTATTTGTTTCGCGCGTGTTCCATAATTTTTGAACTCTGTAACTAACTTCATTGGATTTTCATACCTATTACCATTATAACTCGATACAACAGAAATACATAAAGTTCACCTGAAAAACTTTGTGTTTTGCTATCATCCTACGATTAGTCATGCCCTTAGGTACTCCTATGCGATTCACAGCCGGTGTCCCGGTGTTTTTCCGGAATAAAATTTCATCCACGTACCTGACACAGATGACACTTTGTCACAGGGTATCTTAATCCATACCTAATTTTTGATTGTATTCTGTATTACGAAAGTTGCACAATCCTGGTAATTATAAGAGTAACACTGACGTCTTGTAAACATTGCCAGTAAACTCAAGATGAATATCTTTCGAAGATATAATGAAAAACTTATGACGTCATTAACTTGCCTCCTCCTCGATGGATAATTGGCTATTCGTGAAAAAGTCTCCACCTCTGGCAACAATGAAATACAACCAATACTCCTTGTTTACACTTTGCAGTAGTGGTAGCAGTAGTAGTAGTAGTAGTAGCAGCAGTAGTATATAGGATTTATGCCTTGAGGTCGAGTGCTAGAATCCCTGAAGAAAAGGGTTTCCACAAGTAATCCGAGAAATTGCTTTCTATGCTATCACTATTTCTCCATTGAAAATTATATAGTTAAAAATCAGTTAACAAAGTGAAGAAAACTTTGGCATTCGTCGTAACTTCTTTGATATTTTTCATAATATGACAGTGACGATCATTGTAACAAATAGACAACTGCATAGGATTAGATTGGATTATAGAATTTAGACTTCAAGCCAAGCACTTGGACCTATAGATGTCATCCAGTGATGTATTATAACCCATGGCTTTTGGGGGGGGGGGGGGGGCAAAGCAAGTTTTAATGTTGTTCCGCAAGTTATATTTTAGTAAGAAATCAACAACTATAATAATAATAATAATAATAATAATAATAATAATAATAATAATAATAATAATATCCTTTATTTCGGCTCAGGGCCATATACAATGAATATACAAAATACACAGTAACATACACAATCTAGATATATGAGTCAACATGATAGGAAAAATGAGTAATCGGCACTTATCCACAAAATAGCTGAGGTAGCATCAAAGATAGTAGTCATAATACTGGTAATAACAGTAATAATATTGGTGAGAAAAAAAATGCATTGAGAGTTATAACAGTTAGTGCACAGATTATATAACTTAAATTTCAACTAGAGACCTTAGGTGGTTACAGTAGTCAGGTCCATAGGGCTAAATACGAAAATTGAATGTAGAAAAAAAAACTTTAACTTGATAGTAATCTCAGTAATAATGAAAAAATAAAATATCAGCAATAAATATAATAATGACAAAATCTGCAGATGACATCTTGCCAATACAGAGATTAAGTCCTTTAGGGGACAAAGGCCTCATTTTCCACATCTTTCCCACAATTTAGATCTTCTAGCTTCACTCCTTAGGATGCTTTGTATGAGCGAGTTGCCGCTGTTTCTCACTCGGGTTACCAGACTGGACATTGTTCGCCTTACAATGATTTTTAAATTGTCCAGGTGGTTTTCTAAGAACATCTGTGTGGCGGAGTGGTAGCGTGGAGTGTTTGTTAGGCGTCTCAGAATGTCACTGTGCACAACAGTGATACGTCTCATGGTCTCTCGGGTATAGTTCGTCCAGAGGGAACACCCATAGATACTGTAGCAGTACGAGCGGAAGAGCAGCAGTTTTACGTCTCGGTGACAGAAGGCAAACCTCCTTGCAATCATGTTGTCAGTTGCACATAGTTTAGGACGCCTCTGTTCAATGTCGCGCACAAATTCCAGCCGATGGTTTCCGAGGAAAATTTGTGGTTCTGCAATATGCTTAAGCGATCAGGGGAGCAGCGACATGCACTGGGTCTTGGTTTCGTTGTAGATTGTATCAAATTCCTCTGCATATTGGCGGCAAGTGTCGATGAGTTGTTGGAGGCCATGCACTGATGGGGAAATCAGAACCATATCGTCGGCGTAACAGAGGTTGTTTATAGTTGTTTCATTGACAGTGCATCCGATTGGGAGTGAGTTCAGTTTGACATTCAAGGCATCTGTGTACATATTAAACAGGTATGGAGAGAGAATGCCCCCTTACCGAAGCCCGTTTAGGGAGCCGAAGGTGTACGATAATACGTTACCCCATTTGCCACAGAATTGCTGTGTGGAGAACCAGCAATGTAAAATGCCAATTAGATATAGGGGTGTGCCCCTTTTATGCAGCTTCAGGAAGAGCTTCAGGTAGTTTATTCTGTCAAATGCTTTTCTCACATCTACAAAACATAGGAAAACAGGAGAAGCTGATGATAGGTAGTAGTTCAGCAATTCTTTGAGGATGTAGATGCAGGTGTCGGTTGAGTGGTTTGCTTTAAACCCGAACTGATTGTCAGTGGTGTGTAGAAAGGGGAGAAGTCTCACAAGAAGAACCGACTCAAGTATCTTCGATGCGATCGTTGTGATTGCAATTGGCCGGTATTTGCCAGGGTCAGCTGCATCCTTTAGCTTGTTTTTGATTAATGGTATCAAGTGAACTAAGAGCAGGGAGTCTGGAAGAAACTGGTGAATTATGCACGCATTGAATAAGGCAGCTAGCAAAATGTAAATTATCGGATATCAGAATTTGAAAGCCTCTGTGGGAAGACCATCACAGCCGGGCGATTTATTATTAGGTATGCTGTTTATGGCATCGCTGATGTTACCTGGCGTAATACGGTCTGCAAAATGAAATTGAATGTTGTCATTAAGGAGGTTATCTACATCCCTTCGGGAATCCTGATCATTTATGCAATTCAGGATATTGTTGAAGTGATCACCCCACATCCTTGCGATAGCCTCGTCTCCAACTGCTTCCCCTACTCTCTGTGATAGCTTTTTAGTTTTGGGATTTAAGGACTGGATATCTTTCCAAAGACGAGGGTAATCACCAGATTCTAGGTTTCTAGACATTGCATCGGCTCTTAGTTGTTTTTCATTTAACCTGCAGTGCTTAAGAGCAAGTTTGAATTGCGCTCTCGCCTGCCTCATTAGTAATGCAGTGTGTCCTTCCCTCGGGCTACCATTTTGCCTCCACAGTAAAAACATTTCTTGTGAGTATGTATACAGATCTTTAACCAAGTCATTCCAACCAGGTATATTACGAGAATTACCTTGTCGAAATCTATAGGCAGTCCTGCCTGAAGCAAGCATAGCGAAGATTATGTTCGAATAGAATTCATTCAGATCCCTCTTGTGGTGGTCATTTCTACATTTTGTGTTGGTACAAAGTAAGGTGTCTGCCGGTTGAACTATTGACCTCAACCTGGTTTCTGTGGTCGCCCTAAAGTATCTGGTTTTCAAACTCTCAGTTAATTGCTGGTGGGCGGTCAGTTAGTGGGTTCACGGTAGGGAGGGATGGGGTACTGAATGACACCTGTAATGTAATGGGATGTGATCGTAGCCCGTTGCAAGATCGTAGCGAATATTGCAGGTCATAATAGAATCATGAAGTTGTGGAGATGTGATGCAGTGGTCCAGCCAGGAGGTTGTAATTGCTTCCGCTCTATTATGTACATATGAGTAGGGGGAGGGAGGGAGGAGCATTACATCGCTAATTTGGAGAGCATGATTTTGACAGAAGCAAGTAAGTTCATTATAAAATTGTTTTGTGGGGTGAGAATTAAGGTCCCCTATTATACAAATATGATCAGCAGGAGAATCTTGAATAATACTGTGTAACTCCCCTAGGATCATGCAGTAATGATCAAAATTATTGTTATTTTCCCATGGCATATAAACATTAATTATTAGGATTTTAGAGTTCCCTACTGTCACTTGAAGCCCCAGCAATCTGTCACTCCTGTAGGTCATCACCTTTATCATATTGTCTAACGATTTGTGCCACAGGAAAGAAAGTCCCCCTTTCGGGCGACCGGCTATGATTTGATCTGTAACTTGCATCAATGAAGTCGAGAAGGTTCTGAAGTCTTCATGAATTGAATCGCAGATGGCAAGGTCATGTGGCCAGAGGAGCGTTTCTTGCAATGCAATGATGCCGTTGAAATTTTTGCATTACATGTTTAGGAGAGGAATGTTCCGCTTGAGGCCAAAAATATTCCAAGAGATTATGTTTAATATATCCATGGCTACTCACGAAGATGGGAGATGAATGCGCTGATCATTTGGGTGGATGAGGGGTTAGCCAGGGGGAGTGGGCAGTCACTTGCTGTGGGCAGTTGGCTGGTACTTGCGGTGGAAATGACCCTGGTTGGAGTGACAGTAAGTTCCCCTGGGGGTGGTTGGTCCCGGATTAGGTTATATCTTGAAACTAATATATTAGGACCGAAATTCTCGCCTTTAAGAACGTCGAGGTGTTGAAATAGGCAGGTAATCCTGTAAGCCACTTTATGTTTACTTCTGGATGGGAGTTCGTGAGAGATAAGTGGGTCAGAGAGAGTAAGAAACTTGACTCTCCACTATGGCGTCTAGCGTCACCGATGAGCGCAGATTGTGAATTGCTACGTGACATCTCTTCTCAGGTGTCGGGCGAGGTGAAACACGAATGTTGGGCTCCGGTCAAGCGGCCAAACGAGAGGTTCTTCTCTTCTTTCTGCTTGTTTGTATCTGCCAGCCGCCAGACGCCTCAAAATCACTCTCATCTGCATCTACGATGGGGGGTTGGCGGGGAAAAATAGGGTGGGGAGGATCACGAGGGCTGGTAATCATCACCAGAGGTCCATCTTCCACCGGAGGCACTGGGGAGGGAGGGGAGGTTGGGGGACCAACAGTCCCCTCAGAATGGCCTACAGGTGAAGGGGGCACTTCCGTGTTGCTGGGAGGCGAGGAAAAACTGGATGCCACATTCATAGGAGTCTGGTGGCTATCTGTGCGATTGTCTATCGATCCCTGCACTCCTTTGATCGCATCCCAGATCCTTGTGAGATTATTTGTTTCCACCGTTTTAAGACTGTCTAAGGATTCCTGTAGTCCTTTGATCACGTCCCAGATTCTTGATAATTTATCATTTGTCTCCTCGATTTTTTCTGAGTTTTTTCCCATTATTTTTGAGAGGGATTTTGCTGTTTGGAAGGCATTTTTCTGCCGTGTGGTACACCGCAGGTAGGCTTAGGTCAGCAGGCCCCTTTGGAGGCAGATTGTAAGGGTCATCGGCATAGATTTCCACCAAGCAGGTCCTTAGCCACTTAGTGATATATGATATTTTTTTGTGTGAGGACAAGTTCTTCCCGGATCGCTCCTTGAGAATGCTCTCTGGTATCAGATCTTTGCATTTTGTATATGCAACGTTGATTTCCTCATCGGAGAAGGCATCACTAACAGATTGTATAGCGGACTCAGCGTCGGAACGGTTCGATTGGTATTGTATATAGTAAAGACAAATGTTCGCGGGTATGGAACTTGTGTATGGGGCACAGGCACCGGTAGGTGCCAGGGTCACTTGTGCAACAGTTGGAGGTTGGTCGGATGACATTTTTGTGGTAAGGGAAGGGCCAAGCACTAACACACACACTGCATTCTTTTACCCATTTCCCAGGACCAATGGGCCTCGAGTAGCTGTGATTTGAAAGATTTCTAAGGCACTGATTGGAGCAGAAAGAATATTAGAATATCTGCAATTGCACAACACTCTCCGGCTTACACGCCGGGTATAACGTGGGGACACTATTAACACATTGCTTACTATAAAAGGTATAATCACCAAGGGCAAAAAACCCTTCTTATCTGTGAAGAAACGCGAGAGAGACCTCCAACACGTCTGCCCCACAGGTACACAACAAGAGCATATATCATTTTTTTTATGCCCCTTATGGAAGTCAACAAATGACAAAAATTGAAGAGATGTGTATGTTGTCAGCCTGGGTCTTGGTTGGCAAAAGAAGGCCAACATTCCATCATAACACTCTTAATTGACATGAATTTGGCAAAAATTAGATAAAAACTGGTCAAGCCCAACAGTCTTCTGGAACGTCTTCTCATTGAGCTGTCATTTATGTGATGGCTGTTCTGGTTTCCTTGAGAGTTGCTGATCCCCTCTTGTTGCTCTGATATCCTGAGCTGATGGTCAATGGGATTAACCCTTGTGGTAAGTGAGTGACTTTAGGTGACCACTCACTTACCACAAGGGTTAATCCCATTGACCACCAGCTCAGGATATCAGAGCGACAAGAGGGGATCAGCAACTCTCAAGGAAACCAGAACAGCCATCACATAAATGAAAGATCAACAACAAGACGTTCCAGAAGACTGCTGGGCCTTGACCCAGGCTGACAACCTACACATCTCTTGAACATGGGCCACAGATAGGGCCTGAAAGTACTCGAGTGTGGAGTAAAATAAAATGTACACAGTGATTTTGTGGGTTTCTTCTTCAATATTCATTCACTTGTTTGCCACGGGCCTCCTCACTTCTAAACAATTGTGCAGGTCAAATCACAAAAGCTGTCCTGCAACCACGGGGACAAATGACTTGAATCCTGGACAAGGTACGAACATTCACTCAAAATTTCAGAGACAGCTGTTTGTCATCATCACCTAATGGGAGGAGTCGGGACGTCATATGTTTACGTCCCTTATAACTATGAACCCATTCATTAGAGTGTCCTGCCACTGACTTCGGCTGCTTTATTTTACTGTTATGAATATAATTTTTTCTAATATAAGTAATAAAGAATGCTGCCGAAAATTAGGTAGGGATGTAAAGTATACTATGGCTAAGGTTTAATCCCATTGACCACAGAAAAATATCTATTCCGGAAAAACACCAGGACAAAGGCTTTGAATCTCATAGTAGTGTTACTTTTAAAATTTAACACTTGAGACAACTAGGAAGACTAGTTATTAGAAAATATCGAAGAAATAAGAGTGGACGTATCTATAAGATTCCATGTGGAGAATGTAAAAAACCTGCGTAGGACAAAGTGGGAAGATGCTTCTTGTTCTATTGAAACAACATAAAGGGTAAGAACAGATAACATATCGAATGCATTATTTTTTATAAGTGAATAACAACAATTACGGGATTGACTGGATAGAATTCTAAGGCGCTGAAGTTTTGTTGGAACTTGAACGGGAATCCTGATGAGGACTATAATTTCATGAAAGCATTCTGTTCTTCATTAACCTTCACATTCTCCTGAGACACACACACACATGTATGTATATACATATATAAATGTGTGTGCGTATCTACAGGGGTACATATATATATATATATATATATATATATATATATATATATTATATATATTTTTGTATATATGTGTGTGCGTGTCAGGAAAATGGTGAAGGTAATAAAGAACCGAATGCTTTCATGTATTTATGATCCTCATCAGGATTCCCGTCCAAGTGCTAAGTAAATCAGGAAAGATATAGAAACAGGGTGTTTCAAAATTAGAGGCCACCCCCTAAAATTGATATGGACAAAAACAAAAGCAATTCAGAACAGGTATTTACTTAAGTTTCTCTCTGAGTATCTAATATTTTGTGTGGCCTTCATCTGCCTGTACCACAGCCTGCACTCTTGAGGGGTATGATTTCAGCAAATCGCAAAAAAGCTGACTCTCAAACTCCATTTCCCTGAGTACTTTGGTCACCTCTCTTCGCAGGTCGTTGAGGCTTGGTATACCATCATAGTTCACTGTGCACGCTTCAACATGATCCTTTAAGATACTACTAATGTTTTCACACACATTAAGGTCAGGAGAGATACCTGGAAATTCACTTGACGAGAAGAAAGCGATACCATTGCTTCGAAGCACTTCCTGTGTCTGAAGAGCCTTGAAACATCGTGCCTTATCATGCAAAAATGTGACTTAAACAGATAACACATTTTCAGGATCTTTGAGGAAAGGAAATACTCCACCAGTAAGCACAGTTTCTCTGAAGTATTCACCATTCCATGACTGTCCTTTTTCTTTGATGATCCACATTAACCGTTTGGCTGTGAAACAGAAAAATTCTCAAACATTCAGGAAATTTCACAACTTGGCGATAGCACACATCATTGTTGATATCATCCAACCTTGCAGCCCAAATGATGTCACTTTATGATTTGGCTTCCTACCTGTGTAAATGAAGAATTCATCTGATGTGGCAACATGGAGAAAGCCAGCTTCATCCCAATCTTTAAGAAATGAACCACAAAACCATGAAAGGTCTTCTCTCTGTTGCTGAGTGATGTTGGGCTTGCTGATAACATGAAATGTCAGTCTTCTATCTGTTGCTGAGTGATGTTGGGCTTGTGCTATATCTGTGGGTTGCTTCCGGCCTACTGCTCACCATGCGCACCCTCTTGCAACTGGGTACCAGCGCCTAAATGGGTCATGAAAAAGCAAATGGGGTCAGCAACATTAGGCCCACAGACATGTTGAGAAACTGGAAGGCTGTAAGGTCGTACCTTTCATGCGTTTACTCCCTTCCAAAGAGAGAGAAAGACATATGATTTATGTACACTCACACACACTCCTATATATAATTCATATGTCGAATTAAGGATACTCGCAACAATGCAGAAAGCCGTTACAACTTTTGCCACTTCAGTCTCTTCCGCAGAAACCATATTCCTAATGCATCGAACCCTTGACATACAATGCATTTTCGTGGGTTAGATTAAAAAACGGTGGGTGAAAGGACAAGAGGAAGAGCTAGGAAGTGCAAGACAGACGGAACAAAAGGGAGTGAAGTGGCGTTAAGAAAAGGGAATGAACAACGACGGTATGCATAAATGGTTGACACAATGATGGTGAGCATCCTAGGCAAGTGTATGAAGAAGCAGCATTCTAGTGCGAGTTTTCTGCAAGATTATGAAAGTGACAGTGACCTTTGAGTCGCCGTGTCTCCAAACCACGCTGTCTCAAGATGCGTCCACACTACAGTAAAGCATGTCATAAACACGTGACGGAAACCTTTTGCGCTGTGTGGACGCACCCTCAGGGAGCGTGGCTTGATCCAAGTATATTCATATTATTAAAACTATGGAACAGTAGGTTTATATTAATGGCGGTATTTCCACCAACTGAAAAACTATATATATTATATATATATATATATGTATATATATATATATATATATATATATATATACATATATATATAAAGGATTTTTTCCCGATGCTGACATATACCCGCACATGGCTATTTCCACAGCAGAGAGCGGATTAAAAGAGATCTATTGAAAGCGGACGCATACATTTGCCGTCTTTTCATAAATCCGGAAATGAAAAGTCGGGACTGATATTGATCTCGTTGTTTCCATGGAGGAAAACATCTACTCGTGAGGTCAACAAGTCCGTATGTGCATACATCTATTAAATGGCTGTCAGTTATATATTACCTACATAGATCACACTTTGAAAGAGGAGGTAGTTGGTGGAGATGAAATAAACTGAAAACTATCTGAGGAGATGAAATTAATAGTACACTGTTAAGCTGCATCATATAAACAGATTTTAAATCTTACTGGCTAGTTCTTTTTCTCTCCCTCACGCAAACAAACAGACATTAACACAAAGACAATTGGCCAAAGCCAGGGTATACTACGTGACTGCTGCTTCACCTATGACGAGCCTAGCAGATTGTCTTCATGGCTTCAAGATTGCTTTCGTGTTGCGTGGATTTTGTAGTATGCAACAAAGAAAGAATCCTATGCGTCATATGCTAATTATTAACGGGTAAGTGGTCAATATGGCGATACACAAACACCAAACGAGTTAGACAAGAGGACAAAGGTGACCTTTATAGGGATTATATTAAAAGGACGAGTATGAAAGAGATATATATAAACATTTTGTTTATATCAATGTATTTCTAATTTTTCAGACCATGAATAAACAATTGCCGAATTTTCTTGACTAATAAACTATCTCACTGATTACCTGCAACGACCATTTCTAACAACTTGCTTATTCTTCTGAACTCCTTACACACACACACACACACACACACACACACACACACAACACATATATCTTGCAATTCCACAATGGTCCCGTGGGTGAAGTATATAAGAGTTCCTCACGTGAAAATGAAAGAAGGAGGTACCAAGACTTTCAACTTTTATTCCAAAGTCATCTTCAGTACCCTGAAAATGACTTTGGAATAAAAGTTGAAAGTCTTGGTACCTCCTTTCATTTTCACGTGAGGAACTCTATATATATATATATATATATATATATATATATATATATATATATATATATATATATATATATATATATTAAATTTCATTTACGTATGTACCATACCTGTCTATATATGTGTATGTATACGGCATATGTATTTATGTATGTTCTGTCACCCTCTTCCCTGATGTCGAAGTATGAACAACAACAATAATGATGATGATTATAATATTAATAACAAGAATAATGACAATAACAATTATGAATATTAATGTAATTATTATCATTATGATTAATAATATCATTATCAACACTTTATGTGGTCGTATGCATAGGAAAAACAAAGTATGTTAAATAATGGATATTTATTCATCGGATAAATACTAGTCTTTATCCATATAAACCGTAAGACCGTTTGGGAATTTTCGCGGGTATCAGAACGATACTTCATGTATCCTTGAAACTGCAGTGTAACAATGGTTTTCACAGAAACTGTGTAAGACTTGGTGCATAATTCAAATCAACATAAACGTGGATTGTGCCATGGAACTGTATTACAAAATTAATATTCTCATTGAATGCCCATTCCTTAATTGTAGTCTACTTGGGAGTTTGAATGTGTGAAGCAATTTAAGAATTTCATATACTACTGTTACTACTACTACCAACATCTGAGTCTTCATTCATAAAGTATATGGGCGGGGTATCTAGTAACGTACGTCACTACAGTATCAATCAGTGGGAGGGTCTTTAGTAATGACGTTATGCTAGCCTCTATGTACGAGCCTGCTAGATTTAGCTAAGTTTCCCTTTAAATTTCCCTGATTTACTCTGATAAGTGCCTTGATTATCAAAATCAGACATCGCTGCATATTTTTGCCAATTAGGCAGTGCCTTTAAATAGCTATTTCCAAAATACGATACATATCCGATGTTTTGGTGAGATTTTATCTACGAAAATCAATTAGACACGACCCTGAAATGCACAGTAGTTTAAAATTCGAATACATTAACCTTTCATTTGTTTTGTATATTATATATATATATATATATATATATATATATATATATATAGTATATATATATATATATATATATATATATATATATATATATATATATATACACATATATACATATATATACACATATATTGTGCGTGTGTATATCCTGTCTTTTACTCTTGCAACTGGCGGCTCCATATTATGATGTTAGCCTTTCCTTCCCAGTGTCTATGAACTCATACTCTATCTCCAAGCAGAGTCAACTGCCTGCCGAGTATCCTATTTTCTGCTTGGTTCCACAGGGGCACAATGGAATTTCTTCATGCTTAAATCAAAAGCGCTGTGGGGTAGGAGAGGGGGAGGTGTTGGAAGGGAAGACCCAGGTGTTGAATCTATGGAGAGGAAAGGGTACTGGAACAAAAGGGCTTTAATATCCACGAGATGGAGGAAATGGCACAGGGATTTCCTCAATATAAGTCTGAATATAACGCTCGCAAGTACAAAGGTTTAACCTAGTACTTACGAACGTTATATTGAAAGACTAACGTTGAGTAACTTTAGTGCACACGAGCTATTCATGATTGCGGAAATTAGGGACAAATGTGACAGGGATATTTCCTTCATTGTACTCTGGATTCTCCTTCTGCTAAGGGATGAGAAGTATGTGTATATACATCTCTCTCTCTCTCTCTCCCTCTCTCTCTCACTCCATATCAATGTATACATACACACACACACACACACACACACACACACACACACACATATATATATATATATATATATATATATATATATATATATATATATATATATATATCTATATATATACATAGTCGGAAAAGAAGAGCGTAGGTTAAGAACCACCACACATACATACATACATACATAATTACATACATACATACATATATCTTCTTCAGTTGACAATGAACATAAACAGATGTTTTGGAAATCTCAGTCTCAGTATGAAAAGAAGAGCGCAAGTTGAGAGCCGCCACATTTTATTTGCACCGTCTCGTTGCTTCTTCATAACAACATTTTCAAGCTTCAAGCCTTAAAAAGGAGACATTACAGTATTTTAGTAGCTAAAAGATTATTCAGCCATTATTGGCTGACAAAGCTGAGTAAGAGTGACAACAATAGAGATAACTGATAAAAATCTTTAAAATTACTTACTATAGAATATAAACTATTTAGTGGGTAAAATAGTAATGGAACAGTTTACAGTACGTGAAACCACATTTTTACTAATTATCAACTAGAATCAGTCCACCACGTTCAAGTTAATTACTAGATATGAATGAACTCCACGAGAGCCTTGTTATTCAGAAACACTTGACAGTTAACTGCTTCCCATTCAGTTTAACCGCCGAAGTCCATCCATTCATCTATCGATCAGTGAAAAAGAAAGTATGGAAGCATTCATTCACTCGAGTCCGTTTCATCTGTATCCCGTTATTTCCAAAATCCACTCGCTGGCTGCCGTTCCCAAAAGAACGGAAATTGAGCGAATAAAGAGAGAACTGAGAAGACAAGAAAGGCAAGCAAATGGGGAATCTTTCTTCCCATCTCTATCTTTCTTTTCAGTTATTTGACAAAAAAAAGTTTCGTCCGAGATTCGCTTTGGTTTTCCTTTGGAGATTCGGGCTTCCTGGAGTAACCGCTTTCTTGATTCTTGTAGCGGGGTTGTTGTCTGTTTCTCGTTGTGTCTTTTCATCTCTCTCCCGGAATGAGTCATTACACAGTTTCTCTTATCAAACGTCTCTCTTTTTCGAGAACAATATTTTCAAACGATTCTCTATTTATTAACCATTTATTTTTTTTTATCATTTGTAAAATGTTTCGAAATACCTTTAGCAACATTTAGGTCGTAATTAAAAACTACATGACAGTTTCCTAAATGGTATCTTTGGTTAGTTGAGGATAGTTGCAAAGACAGTGATTACTGATGTCCTCGGATCTCTAAGTTTGTGTAGCAAATACAAAATTTCCGAAATCCGATCACTCGGAAGTGTTTGTAGACTGTTGAAGGTGCAAAGCATTGAATGGATATAGGGCCACTTTAGGAACTTAGAGTTTGATCGGCATCCTGTTAATTAAGTTTCTTTGAGAAATTCAAGCTGAGTAGTACCACTACACAAAGAAGGAACAGGAATATTAACGTGAGCAGGAAAACTGCTTTTCACGTAACAGGAATATTAACGTGAGCAGGAAAACTTCTTATCCACGTGAACATAAATAAGTATATCTATGTCCACTGCAGATAAGCTAATTATTTCATTTCTCATCTAAGGTATTTGTAGCTCTGTCGTCAAATAAGACAGTTTTCTTTATTGCATCCAAAACGTGCGGCGTTCGCTCTGAAGCTGATGTCTTGTTTAGTAGGGGAGGACGGGGCTAGTTGTTTGCAGGGGTAGGTTGATACACTGTCATTATCTTCATCATATAGAAATAGTTGGCGCCGAGGTTCTTCTCACGAATCACGATTAGGCGTCAGTATCAGCCTTATCCTCGTTGAGTGAAAAACAAGTTGATCACCCGTCTACGAAACTACAAGCAAAAACACCGTTTTTGGATATCCTAGGTAGATATTTTGACCTTTCGTACTATTTTAATAGTACTATTTTAATAGACCTTAATGAAAAATAATGTGATTTTTAAAAATAACTGTCTTTATGCTTCATATGTGCTTAGACTTCATTTTCCCATAATTCATATGAATAGCAAAATTTATGAGAAGGAAAATAATTCGCCCGAGGCTAGTTGTTACAATCATTAACAACTTGCCCCGCATAATATATAGTTGTATCTGGTCGTCCAAAAGAAAATCCATAGGATACACCTGTAGTTGTAGAAGCCACAAAAAATATGTAATGAAACCAAAGCAAATGATGAAAGGACGTTACAGCTTACTTAAATTTGCATAGGTTACATAATACCTACCTGTGAACCTCCTCGAGACCATCTAACTCCCCATTACATAACAAGCCTTTGAAAATTATTCCAGACCCTGTTATACGCACAAGAAAGGACATGCACCCAATTACACCTTTGATTTTCGCTAACTTGCATTTCCTGGAGAAGAGTTGAAAACGAATCCTCTGGTGTTTCGTCAACTAATAAAGGTGTAAACACATACATGGTGAATGCAAAATATATTGTAAATACTGTATGCACATTAGGCAAACAAAAGTAAAATAAAATAAGCAAGGAACACATCAAATATATATAAAAGTAAACACATTTTTTCCTATCAAGTACTGAATACACACTGATTGAAGACAAAATTGTAGCCACTATAGTCAGAAAGAGCTGTTTTGGTATTAATGATATACCTACCATGTGTGCGTAGAGGAAGACTTATTATTATTATTATTAAAGTAGTTTAACCAGACCACTGAGTTGAATTTCAGCTCTCATAGGGCTGGCCCGAAGGATTAGATTAAAATAAAAAAAAATCATCTCTAGGCCAGAGGCAAAGCTCTGGAACCGAATTGTTTATTCGGAGTGATGACAAATGAGTGAAAATTAAACTAAAAACTGTACAAAGGCACACACTCACACTGGAACACATGCACACTATAAATACATTTACTCACGTATCCATACTTTGATAAAAAATATAATCAGAATAAGTTAAGTAACTTTTAAAAGTTTTGTTTTTAAAATCCATTAGTCTTAATAATTTTCGTATTTTTAAATTTTACTTATGTTTTATATTATCAACTAAATTACACCTCTTCAAGAACATAAAAATAGGCATGACTGAAAATGTACAGGATTCTGACAAGATTTCTTTCATAGATCTATTTTTAAATGTCGACAGTCGTTGGTGGTTGTACTTTGGGCATTCGCATAACACATGTTGTGAGCTGAGCTACGTGGGCTGCTCATTAAGTGTCCATGTGTCAGACGGGTATGGCCTATACGGAGACGTGTCAGAATTACTTGTTCATGTCTCTCTCTCTGATATGATGAATTCCACTTTCCAACATGAGGTTTTATTTGCTTTAATTTATTATTTTCTGACTCTTCATTCCAAATATGTTGCCATTTCTTTATAATACCCATCTTTATGTATGTTACATAATCACTCATAGGGAGATTCACACTTGATCTTGTCATTTGACTTGCTTCTTTGGCTGCTTTGTCAACCTCTTCATTTCCTCTGATCCCTACATGGGCAGGGATCCAACATATTTCTACATTTTTCCCAATAATATTTAATTTTTGAAGTGATAATTTAATTTTTTGTGCAATATTATTTTTTGGTTTATAACTGGATGGCTTCTAAGGCACTTCTTGAGTCACTAAAAATCACAAAATTATTGAGTGATGCTTCTTTAATTATTTTTATGGCTGAGGCAATGGCGCAAAGCTCCACTGTGAATATTGAAGTTGTATTAGGTAGAGAGAACTGATATGATTTGTCTTGGGACACTGCAGCATATCCCACTCCATGTTCCGATTTAGATCCATCTGTGTATATTGCAAAATGTGGACCTTTTCGGTTCATATGCTCTATTGTATGTTGCCTATGGTGTGATGGTGTAAATAAGTATTTTTTTGATAAATATTTTAATTGTGTGCAAGTTTTCATTTTATTCATTGTCCAAGGCGGAGGTAATTTTACTACTGGAGGAATTTGTATGTTCACATTTAGTGACTCAAACAATCTTCTAGCTCTAATTGGAAAAGGGGGTGGATGATTGTTTATAAATATATCTCTGAGTTCAAATAATTTTTTTGTTGGAGAATCGCTTTTCCTAATTCTCAGAGCATTCTTCATTATTACAAGCTCTCTATGGAGAGAGAGAGGTAGTTCACCACATTCAACCTGTAAAGAAGAGATCGGTGATGATTTAAAGGCTCCTGAACATATTCTAAGGCCCTCATTATGAACTGGGTCCAACGTTTTCAGTGCTGCGTCTGACGCCGAACCATATATTTCGCTACCGTAATCAATGATAGACAGGACTATTGCTTTATATAGTAATGTAAGGGTTTGTCTAACGGCTCCCCAAGTAGTGTTTGATAATTTTCTAATTAGATTTAATGCTTTTTTACATTTTGATTTCAAATATGTTATGTGGGGTTACCAGTTTAAGTGAGTATCAAACATTAAACCTAAACATTTTGCAGTTTGTTTAATTGGTATACTATGATTTCTGATTTTCAAATCTATTACTTTACCATTCATCCACCCTTTATCTTTATAAAACACTACTGCTTGAGTCTTAATTATGGATAACTTAAATCCTACAGATGAGGTCCATTCATTTATTTTTATAATACTTTTATTAATGATGCATTCTGCATGTTTAATACGAGAGGCTGAATAATATATGGCAAAATCATCCATGTATAGATTGCTTTTAATTCCAGTAGACAGATTTTTATTAATATCACTACTGGCTAGGGTAAACAGGGTGCCACTAAGGACACTTCCTTGTGGAACACCATTTTCAAGTGGAAATTGGTGATAGGTGGTGATGTCTTGCATTAGAAGACGAAAGATTGCAGGATGGGAGAAATAATATCCCGAGTCGTAGATTTCTTTATTCCAAGCAGCAAAAGGTAAATATGTACAGAGGCTCTGCAGGGCGTGCAGCTCGCGCCAAGAGAAGCAAGAAGAATAGCCATGTGCATGCGCGGGGTTCATGATACAGGGCGACACATGCGGATGCGTTCACAATAGGTGATTTTATTAAATACATGGAAATGAATCGTACAGCAATTGCATAGTAAAATATCCATTATTCCACACCTCCCCTTCCCCTTTTGCGTTCAAAGAGGTATTTTGAACGTAATAAACAAATTACATGTACATATGTACATTATGTAGGCCTATTCAATCTTGGGGACCTGTGAGGGTCTTTGGAGGGAATTGATAAATTTTCCATCTCTGGGCTAGGGACCACAGGGAGATCAGAGTTGGGAACTTGACTGGGGTTGGGCAGTGGATATAGGAAGTGTGGTTCCTACGTAACACTCGACCACTTGGGAGACGGATCTCGTACTCGCATGATCGTGCACCACCCATGACAATCCCAACTGTGTCCCATCGGTGGGATGTCGGGTCCTGGAGGCGGACATGTTGGCCACATTAAGCCTGGGCAGGGGGCGGGCGTGGGCGTCATAGTTGCGCTGCACCTGAGCAGCTCTGGCAGTGGCTGGTAAACTGAGGTCCTCCATCGGTGTGCAGGTGTAAGGGAACACCCACCTCTCTGAAGTAGCGGCAGAAGTGCCGTATGGTCGAGGAGGCAGTAGTGTCACCCTTGCAAGGGACAAACACAGGCCAGCCAGAGAGGCGGTCGGCGACTACAAGAAAGGACTTCCCAGCTACCTGGAAGAAGTCCGCCGATACCGACTCAAAGGGCCTGGATGGATGGTCGTCGTTGTGGAGAGGCTCTTGTTGTTGGCTGGGACGCAGGACTTGGCACGGCTCGCAGGCAGCGACGGTGTTGGCAATGTCTGAGTCTATCCCAGGCCAGAAGACGTTTTTCGGGCCCGACGTTTGGTAGCCTCGACACCACGGTGACTATCATGGAGTCTGGTGAGTGTGTGGTGACGTAGAGCTGCAGGAACTAGTATTCTTGCCCCGTAGAGCACGAGGTTGCCATCAGTAGAGAGGGCTTCTCGCAGCTTCCAGTACGGTGATAAGGATGCATGTAGGTCGTAGCGGTTCGTGGGAAACCCAGAACTGATGCAATCGTGAAGGTGAACGTAGGTGGGGTCGGCCTGTGCTGCTATCGACATGTCCTGTAGGGTCCGGTCGGTGTCAATGGTTAGGGCATCCTCGTCCAGGGAAGCTGTTGTAGCGTTGATGACAGATCTGACATGTGCCGTTACCTCAGCGCAGCCAGTCATATCCTCAGAGGTGGGGTAGCTGACTGGTGCACGAGAAAGTGCATCTGGGATGCATAGAGACTTGTCAGCACGCCACACTGCAGTAAATTGGTATTGCGACATGTGCTCCTTCATTCGTTGGAGCCGTGGGTTTTCAACCATGTCCAGCGTGTAGCTGTTGATGATAGACACCAATGGGCGATGGTCGGTTTGCAGGGTGAAGGTTGGCAGTCCTTTGAGGTATAGGCAGCACTTTGTAAGGGCCCAAGATACTGCAAGCATCTCCAGTTCAATCGTTGCATACCTTGTTTCAGCGTCTGCGAGAAAGTGGGATCCACACTGGACTACTCGGAGATGTCCAGATCCATGGTCCTGGAGGAGAGCGTAGCCTATCCTGTAGAGGCGAGATGCGTCGGTCTGGAGAATGGTTGGCAGGGTTGGGTCAAAAGACGCAAGAACAGGTGGGCTTGAAAGTGCTTGTTTCACACGTTTGAAGGCCTGGTCATGGTCAGGTGTCCAAAGAAAAGAGCGCTTGGGGCTCATGAGTGGTCGAAGGGGCTGTGCAGTCAGGGCAATATCTGGGGTAAACTCTGCCAACTGGTTTACTAATCCCATGAAGGAACGTAAGTCCGTCAGGTTGGATGGTGTAGGGAAGTCTTGCAGAGCAGCAACTCGTCCTGGGTCAGCAGCAATTCCTTCTTCGGAAAGAGTGAAGCCACAGAAATTCACTCTGGTCTCTGCCACTGTGAACTTTTCTTTGTTGAGAGTGATGCCATTTTTGCGGCAGCAGGTGAGCAGTTAGTGGATCCTGTGGTAGTGTGTCAGTAGGCCATCGTCGAAGATGAGAATGTCATCAACAACCTTGACACACTTCTTCATGCCTTGGAGAGCTAGGTCCCCGCGGTAACAATAGGCATCACTAGTGGCAGCGAAGCCCATAGGTCCCAGGCAATGCTGGAAGTGTCCATAAGGTGTAATGAAAGTGGTGTGGTGGCGGTCTCTTCTGCTAGCTCCATCTGCCAGTAGCTGTGTAGAGCGTCTGCGGTAGTGAAGAACTTGGCGGTGGGGTCGACAGCATGGACAGCAGCTAAGGGCGTGGGCGAAGGGTGGGCTGGACGGGAGACTTGTGCATTCAGCTTCGTGAGATCCACTGTGATTCGAACTCCCTTGGCCTTAGGAACGACGACTAGAGGGTGGCACCATTCCGATGGCTCATCTCCACAAGGCTTAATGATTCCCTGTTGTACCATGGAGTCTAGTTCATTCTTGACAGGTTCGCGGAAAGCGTAGGGTATCTGCCTTGGGGTGTGGATGGCGAAAGGGACCGCGTCTTCCTTAAGGTGGATTTTCATGGGAGGGCCGGCCATCGGCCTCAGTGGAGCTGCTTTAAGGCCTTCCTTTGACGCGAGTATGTCCTGAAAGGTTTGTAAGAAATACTCTCGGGCCTCAGCAGGGGTCGTGTCAGCATGCAGGGGCAGCTCCTTGCATCGATTAATGTGGGTGACCTGTAGGATGGGCCGCGGAAAGCCTGGCGGGATGATGGCCAACTCCTTGCAAAGTGCATAGGACAGGAATGCGTTCGTGGACTTGAATCGTGGCGAGGCAGGACCATTTGGCCAAGGACAAGGTGGCCTTAAGGGTTCCTAAAGCTGGTGTCATCTTTGACCCATCTGCCGTGAGTGTCACTGATGTTGCAGGAGGCTGTAGCTCAGTCCTGGGAATGCGAAGGAGTTTCAAGTGCTGGGGGCCCATCACTGATACATCAGCTCCTGTGTCAGGCAGCATCATTATCTTCTATGTCTCACCCCTGTAGGTGAGGGCGATGGATATAGGTGATGGTGAGGAGTCAGTTGATGAAGAAGGGCTCTCGACCTTGTGACAGTTAGAGGGCTTGCTAGAAGGGGGCGTGGCATTGGGCGGGCCGCCCTGCTTGGCGTTCATCTGCTGACGGCAGTACTTGTCATAGTGGCCCACTCGGCCGCAGTGTCTGCATGTGGCCTTGTAGTCGGGGCACTTTGGGGTCCTGCACCAGTGTCCTTTGCAGCCACAGTTTACACATACACTGCCGCTGGCTGGGCACTTTCCTGTTGAGCTGGGCTTCCTTGTGCAGGAAGGACATAGAGTGTCCTTGCTAGGGGTTGGTAGCAAGGTAGAACCACTGTTGCCATGTCCTTTAATTTTTTTATACGTGGAGACGGCACACAATTTAGAGGGAGGGGCACGTATGGCGGTAGTGGCTGTCCATGTGGCCTCATAGGAGCGACATTCGTTAACCATGGTGGCCAATGAAGCTGCAGCGTCCAGGGCAATGAGTTTCTGAGTGAGCTCCTCGTCCCTGACTCCCATGATAATGATCATCTTCAGCTGAGTCTCCTCACACACAGCAGAATGGCCAGAACAGACGTCGATTTCTTCTGCTACGTGCTTCAGTCGGACGTAGCAGTCACTGAAGCTTTCCCCTTCCCTCTGCTTGCAGGAGAGCAGGTCCCTGCATCGTAGTGCTTCATTCCGCAGGTTCTTGATGTGTTCCTGGAGAATATTCAAGACCTCTTCAACACTCTGATCCGTGTCTGGTGGTACGTTGAGCGTGTGCTCGAGTATTCTTTCTATCACTACTTACATTAGCTAAGTTATCTCCTATTATGTTACTTATTTCTTTTGGATCGAGTATTCTTTTTCCGTCTTTTAATATGGCATGTCAGGGTGGTTTCACATGGGTACCATTTATTTTCCTGAATTTTTCCTATATTTTTTGTATGGGAGTATTATTAGAGAGATCTGATTCATATTTCCTCCATGAAATTATTCTTCCTTGAATTACTTCCTTTTTAAATTTTGCAGATATTTTGTTGTATATAGGCTTTAATGCATCACTTTCTAGCAACAATATAGTAATTTTTTGTAAAGTACCTTCTAACAATGGTAATGTTTTATTCATTTTACTGAACTTTCTATTCAAATTATCCAATCTTCTCTCTATTGAGTGTTTTATATTTATTAATCCTGTTAGCTTATCGGACCACCATGGAACTTTGCGTTTTGTTGGATGGGGTCTTTTGTTTGGTATTGCTTTATTAGCAGCATTTTTTTTTATGAAATTAACAAGAAACTTATTAGTTTCATTATGATCTTTTAGATATTCACATGGTGGTATACTTCTAGTATGCAATTCATATCACTCCCAATCTGCTTCATAAATGTTTAGTGAGGAACATGTTTTGCTGGATTATTTTGTAAAAAGGAAATTAATATTGGGAAATGATCACTGGTGTACAAGTCATCAATTGTGTTCCAATCTAACCTGTCAACTATACTTGTTGAATATAGAGTTACGTGTACAGAGGAAAATGTTCCATGTGTTTTTGAATAATATGTGCTAACTTCATCATCATTTATACAACACATGTCATGTGAATCTATAAGCTCTTCTACTTTACTTCCTGCTCCATTTGAGATTGAACAGTTACAATCCCATATTGGGATGTGAGCATTAAAGTCCCCTATTATTAATATAGGTTCTTTGGCATTCTTAATTAATTCTCCAAGTTCATCAAAATCATAATGTTTATTTGGTTCGTTGTATAAATAATAAATGATATAATTATCGTTTTTAATTCGAATTTTAATATCTGATAGTTGGAGGTCAGCAATGTTTACAGGTATTTTGTCATAACATACTTTGTTATGTACATATATGGCTGTACCTAAATTTCCTTCTTCTTCCTGTGATGTTGATATTAAGGTATATTTACCTATTGTTGGTATTGTATTATTGACATGTTGTAAACATAATATCATTGGTTCATATTCCTTTAATAACCTTTGTACTTCTCCCAGGTGTAATCTGGTATGTAGACCATTTACATTCCATTGTATAATATAAATATTGAAAATATTATGTTATATCGGTCGTGCTTTGTTTATCTTTATAATATTTTAAGTGCTCAATACACACATCCTTTTTCATGGGGGTGTTTAAATCGGTAGCCCCTTTCTTTCTATATTTCATAAAATTTCTTATATGTTTGTTAAGCATTCTTTTGTTATATTTTTGTTACTATTGCACAATGCAATGAAGCAATCATTGCAGCCACATGTGTTGGCATGTATATCTACTGCTTTATTTGTTCTTGTTGTACCGATTATCGGCGATGGAGTAATCTCATCACCCTTGACATAGTCACCATCATCCATGTATGGTTCTCCTCCACTTCTTTGGTGTTTTGGATCTCTGCATCTATAGGTTTTATTATTATTTTAGGAGATAAAGGTATGTTCTCATTTTGTTTTTGTTTTTTCTTCATATCTTTGGTTTTTGGTTTGACCGATGTTTCTCTAATTATAGTTGGTTCCTTTGTTTTGGGTGGTGTTCTCTCTAAAGGTAATTTTTTTTCTTTAATTTCCGGTACAATCACACTTCCTCCTTCCCCACCTCATTTGCACCTGTATCCCGATTCTTTACTATCTTAGTTTTTTCCTGTATATTACTGGCTTCTTCAGACCTACTTTACTGCATCTTGTTACTTCTATCTGTATGTTTTTTTGTTTTATTACTGGTTCCTGTTATAGAAGAATACGTACGTTTCTTAGCAGGATCTTGAATTCCTCTCACTTTCAATTCTAATTTAGACTGTTCTTTCTTTTAACATTTTTAATTCCGTGTTGTATATGTAATACATGCATTCTTTGGATCTTGCATGATGATTCTGATCACAGTTTACACACTTTGGTTCACCACACTTCCATTTGGTGGTGTGTTCTGTAGATCCACAGTAAGCGCATACTGGTTCATTCCTGCAATTTCTCTTTGTATGTCCATACTCACTGCAATTTTGACACTGCAGTGGCTTTGGAATATAGGGTCTTAACTCTCTATTTTGGCCTAAAATTTGTATTTTTTGAGGTAGTTGTGAACCCTCAACATTTTTTATTTTTGCTATATTTACTACTTGTTTACTGCTTCTTTTACGTGTCATACCATACATCTCACAATCCTCAACCTTGGGGTATCTCTTTTTGAGAGTCTAAAAGCATTCTCTTGTTAATTGGTTCGTCGTTATTGTCAGGAAGTACAATGGTACCCTGAATGCTGTTCATATTATCATGCTTCTCCACTTTAACATCAATAGTATCTATTTTAAAAACAAATAGTCTTCTGACTGGCTTTTTGTTGTGGCTTCAATAAGCTAAGTCTTCTCTCTTATTTTTCTGAACGACATTTCTGCTGTTGGATGTCTATTTAGTAAAAATATTTTCTAATTTCAAGGCTGAAATATTTTGTTCTGCTTCCATAGTTAGTAACCTTGACCAACTTCCACTCCCAAAGAGGGAGTCAAAGTGAGTCAAGGTTGATTCATGACGGTACTGAGGTTTCCTAGGTTTAGTATATGGTATTAATGTTTTAATACCAACTTGGTCTTTGAGATTTGAGGTTCTTTTCGAATGGTCCAAATCCCTGCCAGAAGTCGTGGGGATATTTGCTAAATTTTCAATATAATAAAATTCTAAATTTCGTCCAGGATGAGGTCCCTCTCACCAGGGAGGCCCAACTGGGGGAAGAGCAATACTGTTACACAGTGGTAACTGCCCTGGGACACACCTGAATATACGCCATACCCACAATGCCTTAAGGGTCGTCAGTCCCATGAGATCGGACCCAACACTGTGGGCATGGCTTGACATAAAAATTTCCCCTCGCTCAACCACGTCAGGTACTCTAGTTTTACTGGTGGAGAGGCATGCCATCCAACTCCACCCTCCATCAAATTAAAAGAGCAGTCAATTCAATAGTCCAAAACCATGCCAAGGTCGTCAACGAAAGAAGAAGAAGGGAAGGGGGAAAATTTATAAGAGGAGGAGTAAAGGCGTTGAAGGTCCCAATGTTCAGTTGGATCCACAGCAGAGAGCGTAGGCATAAAGGTTCATACTCTCCCTGCAGTGGATCCCTAAGCCCCCCAACGCGTCAAGGAGTTGGGATCAGGGGTAGAGGAAGACCTAACAACTACCTTTAGAATATTCTCAATAAATGTCAAGTAGAATTAATGACGCAATGGAATGAATTACTGCATAATGAATTTTAAAGTGCACACTGCTATGGATAAAACATTAGAGAAATGAAACATTTCGATTGATTGATGGTATAAATAATTAGATTTAATAGTATAACACTAACATCATTACCGTCTCTATCATAAATGCAAATGCTTCATAACTGTTTTCAAAATCTTTACTTGTGAGTACTGTCATTATTTTTATCCATGAGGAATCTCGTGGTGGAATCCAAAGGCAGAGGAAACTAATTCGAGTCCCCTTCGGAGATTACGAATAAAATTAGTCACTACTTTGGAACTTTCTCTCATCCCATATTAACGTAGGGTTGACCTAGGTGACTTTCTTGCTTTGTGAAAGAACACAAAATCACTTAGCTTTAATATACGTCAAGGAGGCCTGTACAAAGATATTTACCCTATAAAAAGAATTACACATGGGACACTAAAGGCTAAAACTCGTTTCTATTTATAGTTAAGCGTGAGGATTCTTTGCCAAAAAATTCTAAATTTCAAAACGCCTTAATGTATTCACAGACGTATTATTTGTTATGAAAAATTATTTTAACAACATAATCTGTAAACAATATTTCGGCCTTTTTTTCGTAAAGTATAAATATCAGAGGTTCATGTTAACGACCTATGTTATGATGCTTAAAGGGCTTTTAGAAGAATTTGTCTTTCAGTAAGCAAGAAGCTACGTAACCGATGCATAAAAGGCTACTTAACTGTTACTTAAGACGTAGACATTTACTGAGTTTATATAACTGGTAAGAGTAATACTTTATGTATATTAATATGCTTTCAGTCATTTTCATATTCGGGATTTCCCCGATTTTTAAAGTCATATGAATAAGAGATTTGGTCCACCAGTTAATTATTTTTTTTTTCATTTTGTTCCTTATTGTGGTGTGTAAGAGGTCTGAAATTCCTTCTAAGACCGCAATTTTCTCTCTCTCTTCTCTCTCTCTCTCTCTCTCTCTCTCTCTCTCTCTCTCTCTCTAGAAGGATCCACATTAATATCCTTGTTTATCAAGACGAAATATATTTGTGGAAATATTTACAATGCTTAGAGCTTTCGTCCATCCTTCTGTGGACTTGATCACTAACTAAATGAGGCACAACATTGGTGAAGAAATTATGAACAAACAAAAATTATAAACAAGGTTAAAATATATAAACAAGTCATTGGGTCGTATTCCTCTCCAGGATTCTCTGTGATTTTAGAGGCGGGACAAAACGCTGGTCTTTGTCTTGAATAAAATCTTTGAGGGTCGTTATCCAGAAAGGTGGTTTGTAGATCAGACTCTGGAACGGGCGAAGGGTGGTTATCTACATTATCAGATTGAAGAAGGCTGTACACATTTCTTTAGCTCTTAATTTTGGCCCTTTTGAAAATTGAGGAAGGCTGTACACATTTCTTTAGTTCTTAATTCTGGTACTTTTTGCAAATCTCTTCACTCAAAAGTAAATTGTTCGTAATGCCAGTATTCCCCTCAAAGGTGCCATTTAAAGTGATGACAGCCCC
Source organism: Macrobrachium nipponense (assembly GCF_015104395.2). NCBI lineage: Eukaryota > Metazoa > Arthropoda > Malacostraca > Decapoda > Palaemonidae > Macrobrachium > Macrobrachium nipponense. The sequence goes on from NC_061105.1 coordinate 29,828,841, forward strand.
TTCCACAATCCCCCTAATGGTCCTATCCGCACTCTTATAGATAACTTTGCCTCCCCTGAAGTCAATGGCATGATCAGAATACCAAATGTGCTTAGCAATGGCGCTGTAAACGTTACCCAAACGGCAAGCTGCAATATGTTCACGTTTCCTCTGGTCCAGGGAATGACCACTTTCACCAATATAGTTTTTACATCCTATAGCATAGACTCCAAAATCGGTGTTGGGTTTTCTGCAACTGTTTTTGATCATTTTATTTTGAAGAGTATTGGGGCATTGAAAAACTACGCTATACCCGTCTTTGTTTTTTAAGATTATTAGAAACTTTTTCAGGTTCATTATTATACGGAAGGGGAAGGTATTTAAAATTAGCAGTTGAACGGTGTTCCCTTGGATTATAAAATATTCTTCTGGCTCTAGAAAGACATTAGTCAATAAAAAAAAAACTTTGGACAACATAACTTTCTGAAACTCGTAGTGAAGAATTCAGTTTCCTGGTCAATGAAACTAGGGTCACAAACTCGAAACGCTCTATAAAATAAATAGTTCCTAGAGTTTTTTCTATTTGTCTTTGATTCAGACAAGGGTGTTATTTTCCTTATTACTCAAAACGCGGAATTTATCAATCTACGCAGCAAACACTGAACTAAGTCTTCCTGCTGTTTATCTATCAATCAGGTCGAATCCTAATTTGTCCCAGTATTACAGGGATAAAGGCGCTCCTTCCCTGCAATATTCCGTCCTCTCACACACGAGGTGTTGGACGTCTTCGGTCGAGTGTTGGTTCTGTCAAGTACAACCCGTTGGTCTCTGGAATCGGTTTCTCTTTGAACAGATTTCCAACTGACAGAAGGTTTTGTTGTTTTAATTAGAGAAAGAGCTAATAATGAACAATCATGCTGGCAGACTTGGTAAGTGTGTGTGTGTGTATGAGAGAGAGAGAGAGAGAGAGAGAGAGAGAGAGAGAGAGAGAGAGATCAAACAATGTGATTGAATTTAAATTCTAAATTATTCCGTAAAAGGACAATGTGCAAGGTACAATGCAACTGTGTCTGTTCCCTTAGATGCTGACCCCTTGGCGTGGGTAGGGGGCTTAGTGACCAGCAGCTGAGCTCTGATCTGATGCCTAATGGGGATGCTTTCTCACCGGTCCTTGGGACCAAGCTGTTAGTCAAACAAAATTAGTCAGCCTTTTCCTCGTGCAGTAAATTATTCCTATTTTTCTACTTCCTCCCCCTATTTAGGTGTGGATTTTATGTTAATGACTCTTGGCTGGGTTCTGAATATTTGACATGTGCTTTGGCTTTGATGGAAGGCGAGGATGGACGGCACGTCCCCTCACCTGTAGAACTCGAGTACCCGACGTGGTCGAGCGAGGAGAAAGTTTCAAGTCAAACCCTGCCTTCGGTGCCGGGTTGTGATCTCGACGGACATCACGACGCCTTAGCACTGAGGGTGAGGTGTTTCTCCAGGTAATACCCCTAGGGCGGCCTTTGTCAAAGGGATAACCCCGTCCTCTAATTGTGGCTCCGTGGTGGGTATGGGGATTACCCGGACGAATTATATCTTTACGTATATAAGGCCAACCCCCCTCTTTTATCATCCTACCCTGGCATGGAAATGGACTTGGCAATGGATAATTCAGGTTCGAACATCGTTACGATGGAATCTTTTTCTTCTCTTGTTTTGGAAAGAAAGAAAAATGCAAAATTGAATTCAAGGAACTTAAATATTCAAAGTAATAAGAAAGGAAAAATGGAGATTCTTCCTGGTATGTATATGAATTAGTTTCATACAATAAGTTTATAATTCTTAGGCTCGAAGATGATGTATTGCAGAAAATCAGTGTATTTAAAGCAAGCAGAGAAATTAATAATGTATGTAACTGTGTACCAAAAATTCGTCCACAAGATGATGGTACCCTATTAGTTGAAGTCTTCTCACTTTAACAAAGTGAAAAATTGCTCAAGATGAATACCTTAGTAGGGCGAAAAGTTACGTGTTTCCCTCATCCTATTCATAACCAAAGTCGAGGAGTTATATATGCTCCCGAACTGCTCTTATTAGACACCGAAGAAATTCAGCAGGAATTAGAGGAATAGAATGTGGCAAAGGTGGTCAGAATGAAAAAGAAGGTGGGAGATCAGATTGTTCCCCTGGCAACGCTAATCCTCACTTTTAATACCTATAAATTACCTAATGCTATCAAGGCAGGATGGCTGAACTTCAAAGTCAAGCCATACATACCATCACCTTTTAGATGTTACCACTGCCAGATGTTTGGTCATTTGATCCAGAAATGTAGAAAGAAAATAAATGAAGAACCTGCTTTATGTTGTAATTGTGGCAAAGAAGCACATGGACCATGCAATGAGCCACTGTCTTGTATTAATTGTGGATCCAGAGCAATATCCCCAGGTTAAAAGAGTGTAAAAGATAATAATTAATTATCAATAGTAATGGATCGCAGGCTTTCAATTTTGCAATGGAACTGTCAGGGGATGCCAGCCAAATATGAATCTCTGCAAATTTTAATCAAAGAAAACTTACCAATATGCATTGCCCTGCAAGAGACTATGCTTGGACAAAAAATCATGTCCTAAAGCATACATCTTTTATCATTCTCATTATGATGAGCAAGTAGGGATTCATGGTGGAAGTGCTATGTTAATTAGGCTTGATACAGCTCACAAAAAATATCCACTGCAAACAGACTTACGAGTGGTTGCTGTTCAGATTTTTCTGAAAAAGAAATATACCATATGTTCACTGTATTCACCCCCAAATAGAACATATCATAATCTGACTCGAGAATTTGAGGGATTAATAAATCAGCTTCCAAGGCCTTTTCTTATTGTTGGTGATTTTAATGGAAGACACCCCCTGTGGGGTGATGTCATTTCCAATCCTAGAGGAAACAATATTTATGATTTTATTAAAGACCAAGAGCTTGGAATCCTTAATTCTGGAGAACCAACACATTTTCATATTCAAACTGGGACCTTTTCTGTGATAGATTTATCAGTATGCAGTCCTGATTGTTATCTTGTTTTTTCTTGGAGTGCAATGAGTGAAGGATTAGGAAGCGGTCATTTTCCAATCTTTATTAATGTAGTAGGTGAAATTGCTACACCAAGATAACCTCGTTGGATTCTGGATAAAACCAATTGGACATTATTCAAAACCCTAACTTTTTAAGAAATGGATATTGAGGATTTCCTGTCCCTGGACGATGCCCTGGATTTCCTTTGTAAACTAATTATTGATGCTGCCCAGAAGACAATTCCTTGTATAACTGGAAAATTTAAAAGAAAGGCAGTTCCTTGGTGCAACCTTCAATGTCAAATAGCTCGTAAAGCAATGCGAGGAGCTTTTACATGCTATTCCAGAAATAAATGTTCCTATTATTTAATCGTATTTAAGGAGGCACAAGCCAGACTTCGATACCAAGTAAAACAAGCCAAACGTCAGTCATGGGTAGATTTTATCTCAAAAATTAATTGGAAAACCCCTTAACCTAAAGTCTGGAATAAAATTAGAAAAATTAGTGGCAAATATATACCAACACCTCCACCAGTGTTATTAGTAATTAGAAACATAGTTGCCAATCCAGAGGATGTTAGTGAGGTTTTTGCTGACCATTTTGCTAATGTTTCATCTGAAAACCCAAGCTCACCTTACTATGAGGAACGTATTCAAAAGGAAAATAAAATTCTAGACTTTACGTCCATGCGAAACGAATCATATAACCAGCCATTTATCTTTCAGGAATTTTTATCTGCCTTGTCATCATGTAATGAACCTGCTCCTGGTGCAGATGACATAACCTATTCAATGATAAAAAATTTGCCACTCGGAACACAAAAGTTTTTGCTCAGTATCATTAATAAAATATGGAAAGAAAATGCATTTCCAGCTTTGTGGAATATAGCTATACTAGCTTTTTTGAAGCCACAGAGGGATGGTACTAATCCGTCTAGTTATCATCCAATTGCTCTAACATCATGCATATGTAAGTTGATGGAAAAAATGGTTAATGTGCAACTTATATGGATCTTAGAAAAGAAGGGCCTTATAACTCCAGCCCAGTGTGGCTTTCGTTAAATGCGTTCTTGTACTGACATCTTAGTGCGTCTAGAAAATTCAATATGCGAGGCTTTCTTCTCCAGAAAACATCATGTATCAGTTTTCTCTGACCTGGAGAAAGCTTATGATACCACCTGGAGATATGGTATTTTGAAGACACTATGATTTTGAATTCCGAGGAGAATTACAATTATTCATCCAAGCTTTCCTAAAAAGTCGAAGGTTCAGGGTTAAAGTTGGAAACTCATTTGCATCTCTTTACAACCAAGAAGAAGGAGTTCCACAAGGAAGTGTCCGTAGTGTGAAACTGTTTGCTTTGAGCATTAACGGCATTGCCTCTGTGATTCCTAAATATATAATGTTTTCCTTATTAGTTGATGGCTTCTCTCTATCGTTTGTAGCCTCACGAATGGCAGTGGCTGAGAGAAAAATGCAGCTGGCTATTAACAAAATTGTTGAATGGGCAGAAAAAAGGGGTTTTAAGTTCTCTACATCGAAAACTGTTGCTGTACATTTCTGCCGCATTAAAGGTATACATCCTGATCCTGACCTCTACATACATGATTAGAGGATATCATGTAAGGAAGAGACACGTTTTTTGGGATTACTGTTCGACTAAAGAATGACTTGGGTACCTCACCTAAAAGATCTGAAAGTTAGGTGTATGCAAGCTCTGAATGTTTTAAGAGTGCTTTCCCATACATCTTTGGGAGCAGATAGGAATCACCTGATGATCCTCTACAAAGCCATAGTGGCATCAAAATTAGCATATGGTTGTGAGGTATACTCTTCAGCCTCGAAATCAAAACTAAATATTTTAGATTCAATACATAATGCAGGAATAAGAATTGCGAGTGGTGCCTTTAAATCGTTTCCAATCCCAAGCCTTTTGGTTGATTCAGGGGAACTGCCTTTAGAGTTATGTCGTCAGATATCACTTGTTCGATACTGGCATAGAATCCATAGGATTCCTGACTCATTAACTTGCAAAGCAGTTTTTAATGATAAATATTTTAACCTTTATGAATATAATCCGCGTTATCCAAAACCTTTTGGATACAGAGTTTTAAAAATTTTAGATTATTCTATTCCAAAGGTCAAAGTCTGGCCATTTAAGTATTCTGTTGTGCACCCTTGGAAGCTTCCTTCTGTGGAGCACTGCAGGTTCTTCACTGGTAGCTAGGAAGAAGTGAGTGCTGAGATGCTGATCATCTCCTTTTTAGAACATTTGGCGTACCATGATGGTTCATTCATAGTTTTTACAGATGGATCCAAGTCTGACGCAGGCGTTGGCTATGGAGTTGTATTTCCCAATTTTAATAAGAGTGGAAGGCTGCCAGATCAGGCATCCATTTTTACAGCAGAGTGTTACGCAATCGTAACTGCCCTTAAAGAAATTGCTTGTCATTCTGGAGAACGCTTTGTTATATATTGCGATTCCCTGAGTGTCTTAAAAGCTATTGGTCATTTTAATTCACTCCATCCTATCGTTATTGAAATTTTAGAGTGGGTTCAGTTGCTTAAGATTAGTGGTAGTAAAGTATCTTTCTACTGGTCCCCTGCACATGTCGGTTTAACAGGAAACGAAGTAGCAGACTCTCTTGCCAAAACAACTGTCAACCAAAGTAATATAGCTAGGTGTGCACTCCTTACAAATGATATGTATCCGGTCATTAAATCAGCGTTCCTTGATTCCTGGAAATCTGCATGGGAGCTAGAAAACCAAAAAATGAAAGAAATAGCTACCACCATCTTTCCTTGGAAGTATTCATCAATGACTAGGCAAAGGGAAGTAATACTCAGTCGGCTTGGAATAGGCCATACAAAAATGACACATGGCTTTCTGATGAGTGGCGATCATCAGCCTTATTGTAACGACTGCTTGGTACCACTGACAGTCAAACACCTGATAGTTGAGTGTCCCAGTCTTTCAGATGAGAGGGAGAGGTACTTTCCTCCACGTTGCAGGGGAACTGAAGATGGTCTTTTCCTTACCATCCCTTACCTGTTTAATTTGATTAATGCCATTGGTATTTTAAATAAAATTTAATTTTTACTATTAATTTTGTAAGTTTATAAGCTTTACTATTATTAATTTTTTTATCATGGGGATTTTCCTTTGTTAGTTTTATTTAATTTAATTTAAATGAGTTTTTAATGTTTTTTATTTTAAGTTAATAATTTTGTATTTATGTGCGTATGAATGTATTTGCTCGTTTGGATATGCATACATATGCTTTATATATTCCATTGTAGTGGCGTCAATAACCATTAGCAGTTGTGACGCCAGATAATCTTTAATCAATCATTCAATCAACTGTGTGTATCTGTGTGTGGCAGAAAGAGAGAGAGAGAGAGAGAGAGAGAGAGAGAGAGAGAGAATGAAACGGACGTACTGAAAAATATTTGAGGATCGGAGTTGATTTTATCGCATAAAACCAGTATTCACAGCCCAACAAACAGGTCCTCATACAAACGCTTACTCATCTAAAAAACAGGAGGCTCGATTGATGTGAAATGTTATTTAAATCTGTTCCTGTGATTTGATCCACTTCCAATAAATGATGTATTTGCCTATGATGTTACCAAATCAATTAAGCTCCTTCTTTAAATTCCGATCTTAATCTTTTTTCTTTCCCTCTGACGCGCACAGCTGCCAGAAAAGAGAGCAGTCCTGGGTCAACAGAATGAGGATTTTGATGACTTGTCAGAAGTGGAGAACAGCAGAAAGGCAGAGCAATTAAGAGGTAGAAAAAGCAACGGACACCACAAATTGCACAAATTGATGGGGTAACAAGCAGATGCTACAGTACTGCAGTGAATGTGTGGCTGAGTGGCAGCTCAGGGCTCGTTAGGTACGACTGGATGAGGGAAATGTTTCGAAGGGAACGGGTGAGGGGAATAACTGTCCCTTAGTAAAAAGGTAAACTTGACAGCGCGCTGGAAGTCTATATTACAGTGTCATAACAATAGCTAAAGTATCAGGTTAAGTTATGGACGGATTTTGATTACAAAAGTATTTGGTTCAAGTAGGATAAACGGCAATGTAAATCACACCATGTAGGACGAAGTAAACTTTGGAGATGTAAGGATGGCAATTAAAGGTTGAGAGACAGGTAACAAGAATTGACGGCATTTCAAGAGAATTGTTTTGGCGTGGCTGGGACTGCATACGTTTGGATGACGGAGAGGTACTAAAGGAATGGGTGAGAAGAAAATGATTCCTTGTATACGAGAGAAGGTAGCAGAAAAATGTTTACATGAGAAAAGCGAGACCCTATAAAAAGCATATGCTAGGACTCTTAAGTATATAGTATATTGTAGAGAGTAATTAGCTGTGAGCAATCTAAAGTTTTTACGGCTAAAGCGGAATATATGATGAAATGTGCTTATGTCGATTATTAATCAAACAGAAAATATAAAAACTGAGTGCTAACAAGAAATGTTTGTTGTATATGCAGAGAGAATGAAGGACAATGTGATGGCAACAGAAGTGTGCATTTTAAAAGTGCTGCGAGAGACAGGAGGCACGCCTAAAAAGTGCTAGGTAGATTGAGTGGACGTTTTTAGCATCCAGGAATAGAGGGAATGCATGAAAATGGTCTAATGCGCTTTTGAAGAGGTTTCTGTGTTACTGGAGATTTTTAAGCTGGGCTTTATCCTCGAGTCAAAAGATAATAGGTAATGAATGTGGCAGTGACTGTGTGTCTTTTTTTTATAGACCATTCCTTACATGAGAACTGCTTAACCAGCATTCACATACACACACACACACACACACACACATATGTATGTATATATATATATATATATATATATATATATATATATATATACATATATATATATATATATATATAATATATATATATATATATATATATATATATATTATATATTGCTACTGTCAAAAAGCATATATCCCTTCTTTGACTATATAAAATGTTATGTATAAAATTGTGCAACATTTTTCAGATTCCTAGCTAGCTTAGAATTAGGATGTTTAAAATATGTGTTCAGATTTCGCATAACATATTGTAAAAAGAATATATAATGTAGTATGAAAAGAGAGAGAGATTATATTTGTCCGTTCGAAGCCAGACTTGTTTTTCAAAACCTGTCAACACGTTTGATTAGAGGACATCGAGGTCTCCGTTGTGTTTTGGGAATTCTGTCATCACGTCTGATAGGGACTTTTGTTCGAGTCTGTTTTGATCGAATACGTGTCTTTGTCGAACTGACTGGTCTCATACGTGTATGTCTTTGCCGAATGCCACGTGCAGATTTCACAGTTTTTTCTGTCGAACTGACTGGTCTCATACGTGTATGTCTTTGCCGAATGCCACGTGCAGATTTCACAGTTTTTTCTGTAAAGTTACGTCACTTTTCAAAGCTTCTAGAAAGAATTATTGCCCAAAATGTTTTGTGTCATCTCCACTGTCCAACTTTCGTAAGGAAGAGCTTTTCATTGCATCTTAGAACTGCGTTCCATTCAGACATCTCTCTCTCTCTCTCTCTCTCTCTCTCTCTCTCTCTCTCTCTCTCTCTCTCTCACGGCACTTTTGATTTCAAAGTAACGTAACGATTTCATACTTACTGAATGGTCACCCTTAACTTGTAGATTTCAGATTTGATATTTCTTGGAGTTTATTTAGTATTATTTAGTGTTTTTGTGGAATCTGAACAAACATTATATTTGTGTGTAACGGCGCCTGTTTTTGTGAGTGTGAAACAAGCTGCAGCAAAGAAAGAAAATTGGTATACCAAGAGGGTAAAGTGTGTTATATTTTTATTAGTTGCAACTAATATCTAATGGGTATGATGGTTTGGTAAGAAACTAATAACTATTGGTTACGATGGTTTAGAGAACTAATAACTAATGGTTACAATGGTTTGAGTGAAACTATTTACATTTTTACACATTGCAAATTTTTGTGTTTTGTGTTTGTTTCATTTGAAGTGATTTTTATGTTTTGTGCATTTATACATTTTCTTATTGAATTGTGTCTTTTTATTTGATATTCTGTGTGATTAATACTTTTTGCAATTTTGGTATTTTCCACATTTTTCTGTGTTTTCATGTGCATTCACAATTTAATTAACTTAGTTATTTTCATTACTTAATCATTGTACATTTAATTGAATTTAACACTTGTGAATTAATTTGCATTTACTTAGAATTCGTTTCGAGTTTCATTGTTGTTTAGCACTTGTGAATTAATTTGCAAATTTCAATTATTGCCTAACACTTGAATTTTGATTGAATTAATTTTCTTGAATTTTGTGATAAATTAATTTTGATTTAATTTTACTTAATTGATTCAAGAATTAATTAAACTTTACTTTGTTTTCAAGTAACAGTAATTTTCCCTGATATTGTGAATTTCACTTATAATTTTGAGTTTAATGATAAATTTTCTTATTTAAAATTTTTATAAGTATTTCATTTCTCACCAGTATACATGCATTTAATTATGATTATATTTAGCTTAGATAGAAACATAGAGTAATTGATCTGCTTTCCTCCAATTTATTTGAAGTGACTTAGACTTTTGAAATCAGGGAAATACTTAGACTTTTAAAGTTGTTGATGGAGTGATGCCCTTTGATTAATTTGATTACTTACAAGATTACCTCACACCTGTTTTGATGAACTTAGTCTGATTTTCTGCAATACTGGTAAGTTGTTAAGGGATCACTGTTGCTTTTAGAGTATTCAGTCGTTTAGTACCTGTGATGAGGGTTCAGGTGTCTGGGTGTTGTGAGGTAACAATTAATGAATGGCAAGTGTAGTAACCAGATACTTGGCACTTTGTCACAATATATATATATATATATATATATATATATATATATATATATAATATATATATATATATATATATGTATATATATCTTACCGAGGTTTCAACCTCGGTAATCTTAAAAGGTTGGTAGCAATGACCGTGCAGCAGCAGGCACAGAAATGACATCCGTTTTCTCTCTCTCTCCAACAACCGCCCCCCCCCCATCTTTCTCTCTCTCTATTACCTAAGGCAATTAAATCAGACTCGTGAACAAAGCATTACCTAAATGATTCAGGTTCTTAACAAAAAGATTAAATGAAAGATTGAACTCAGATAGTCCAAATAACTCAGTACACCCTGGAGAATTAACCAAATAACTAACATTAGTTTAATCATAAAACTAGGCATAGTCACAGCAGTCTAGTAATACCACGGAACATCAGTTCCCATTTCTAAATAAGTCACCATATCAGTTCCCCTCTGTCTCAGAACCGCCTATAAGAAGACAGGAGAACACATCGATAAGCAAAGATTAAAAGCAAAATAAAAAGGTCAAAATAAAATAGAACACCTTTGAAACAAATATTCAAAATACAGTCAGGCCACACTTTTGGCTAAAGAATAAGTATGCTTACCCATTCAGCACAGATTTCACACACTTCACCAAAAATGCTATTGAAGGAGCCATCTTGGGCCTTCGCCGACTCTGTAGCGATCTCCCATTTTGGCTAACTTACCCTCTCATTATGTAGGGAAGTAGCTCGCATGCACGCATGCACGAACTAACATACAAGACACTCCCAATAAGTGTCGTCACTAACTTCGTCAGAAGTTCATGACGTCATTATACAGAACATTGTTCACGCCCAAGAAACAGCCTCAAACCAGATTCATGAAGCATATCTGCATCCGCCCGTGCATAGAAACAGGACGTGATCTGTTCTGCTTAGGCAGCGACTTCGACATCGCGCCACCCAAGGAAGATACGCCAGCACTTCCAAAGCTGAGCTGTCTTGTCACTTAGGGCCACTGTTTCCATGGAGAAGCTAAATCGATGATCCCTACATTCTAGGAATGTCACATGCCATCGCATCCTCTTAATGAAAGAAAAGATACAAATCGCATTCACAAAGCTAGCACCTACCTTGCCATAGCTCATAAGAAACACCTTATATGTACAAAAAACACATTGGCCAGCTAAAAAAACACCATAATAAAAATAACTGCACGTCTTTGGCAGTACAATGTTTATCATATAAAATAAATTTGAATAGCCTGTATCCAGGCTATAATAACAGTTGACTGTAGAGACATTTTCTCATCTTGAATTTTCGATGCTCCCGTGTGTGTGTATGTATGGACTGCAGCTGCACAGACTTGTGAAACACGCTGTAGAAAGGCAAAACGTCTCCCAGTGGAAGACAACTGACGACTTCCATAGTCCAAAAGCACAGTAAACCTCATAGACTCGTAGATTCTCTTGCATGTCGGCAACATACATCTCTGTAGTAGCTGAAGGACGTCTTGCTGACATAGGGGAACGATGTTTATGGTGTTTCAGTATGTCAGTCATGTCACTGGTCAATTAAAGAAGCTAAATCGATGATCCCTACATTCTAGGAATGTCACATGCCATCGCATCCTCTTAATGAAAGAAAAGATACAAATCGCATTCACAAAGCTAGCACCTACCTTGCCATAGCTCATAAGAAACACCTTATATGTACAAAAAACACATTGGCCAGCTAAAAAAACACCATAATAAAAATAACTGCACGTCTTTGGCAGTACAATGTTTATCATATAAAATAAATTTGAATAGCCTGTATCCAGGCTATAATAACAGTTGACTGTAGAGACATTTTCTCATCTTGAATTTTCGATGCTCCCGTGTGTGTGTATGTATGGACTGCAGCTGCACAGACTTGTGAAACACGCTGTAGAAAGGCAAAACGTCTCCCAGTGGAAGACAACTGACGACTTCCATAGTCCAAAAGCACAGTAAACCTCATAGACTCGTAGATTCTCTTGCATGTCGGCAACATACATCTCTGTAGTAGCTGAAGGACGTCTTGCTGACATAGGGGAACGATGTTTATGGTGTTTCAGTATGTCAGTCATGTCACTGGTCAATTAAAGAAGAATTAAACCTAGACATACATCTGTCAAATAATGACCTCAAATCCTAGGGAATACTAACTGAAGATTTTCCAATTAACACCACTAATATAACCACTGAACTAATTTCTAACTAAAACTTGTGAAGTAACTTCATAAGATCGCTAAATCATAAATACTATTATTGATATATATAAAAGACCAACTATAACCCCATAAAGAAAATATGAAATTCTCCAATATATAAAAAGAAGGCTCGCCAACCCCATACATAAATTAGCACAAACCACCCCGAACTATCAAAAACTCTACGGACCACTGTCCTCCCATTATAAACTCACCATTACTCACATGTATAAAAAAGAAAAATGAGCCCGAAAAAAAACTTAACAAAACCAGCCCCACATTATCACTAAAAATGTTCTCTCAAGCTCTGAACCCACAAAATCAATAAGAACCCTTTTACTGTTTATATAATTAACCTCCATGAAATATAATGCCGAACACCCATTCTATCTAACTCACATACCCCGATAAATTATACCTCATGTCTAAAAAGAAATGCTATTCAGAGCTTAACCCCAATTACGACATCTCTCGTAGGATAAGAAAAAAAGAAATGAAAAAAAATAATAGTGACAATAATAAGTGAACTTTTCCCATTACAAAACTTACACAAGAGAGGAAAAACATATATATAATTCAACGTTTTCCCAAAAAATGCAATATGTATCGTTACTGAAATTGCTACTGCAACATATCTCATCGACCAGAAATGACCGGAAACAACCCCCTTACATAGTACATCTCCACGGAATGCCAAAATCAATATCTCCGAAAATAATGCAAATCTCCGAGTAATCAACTCAAAAGGAAAAAAATCAGCAACCGGACTTATCACAGCATTATCAGCAAAAATCTACCTGTGAACACCTCAGGTGCTTCGAACTGCACTACAAACTTGTCTAGTCAGACTTGCAACCTCAGAAATCATTATTCTCCAAATATTCTATACTAACACTATATTACCACATTTCACAAAATTATCTCCAGGATATCACCAAAGGTGCCCCCCAAAAAAGTGTCCTTAAAAAAATCCTCTATTATATAACCACCATAAAATAACCAACCACCTATAAAACATACCACCACAGGCTAAATCCTAAGCCATTTGACCACCGATATATCTCAAAGTAAACCATTTATGATGCCCCCACATGTATATAACACCCAAGAAATCACCTTGTCGGGATATAAACCACAGAACACCACAATCCACAAATTATCCACAACATATACACTGCCAACTAAAACCACTGGTGAATATAAAAATACAACACCTCCATAAAACCACAATGCAGTAATGTCACCCCCCTAAGAGCCATAACACCAAAAGGAGCCACAATACCCCCCTCTTTGGCTCGTAAAACCACAGATCACCACCAAAAATCATAACCACAAAAAATCCACCACCAAAGATCATAGCCACAAAAGAAAAACTCAGCCCCCCCCTCTCAAAAAAAAAAAATCTTCAGTAATAATATAAAAAACCCACCCACATATCACCATATTAATAATAATACCACTCTGGAAATAAAAATATTCTGCTCCATTTCACTAATAACCAAAAAGTACCCCAAAAATATCATTACACCTCCAAGCAGGGTAATAAAAAAAAGAAACTGTCCCCAAAAAATGCACTCAAAGCATCTAGCTGATACATTTGAAAATATTACCACATATCTTCTCTCACAAAGGTTTCCATTTGCACCAAAATAACTGCAAAAATAACTAAATCCAAAACAGCAAACTAAAACATAGCTCTTACCACCATAGGCCTAAACTCTGGACCATCTCCAACAAAACAAAATACCACATGGCCAAAATATTATACCTCTAATTCTCCTCATAATCGGACTTTAAAAACTGTGCCAGTAAAATAACCTCGAAAAGCATCGCTAAGGAGCTCAATGTTACGGTGTGCCATAACTAATTGCAACAAAACCACAAATCCGAAGTGTCTAAACAAAGGCTTCCCCATATTCACTTCGGCACAGGCCACCAGAAACTTAATCAAGTTTCCTATCTCTGGCAAACTCGCCACAAACACAACAAGGGTATTGCGCAAGAGGCCAACAATTTCCGGAACATAAATATCCAGAAAAAGAAATGCAGTGCCATTATGTACACATTCAAAAATGCAAAAAAATCTCCCCTAAATCTCTTTGCAGCATCAAACGGCTGAAATTATAAACGCATTCCCGAACAATGATTCCAAGTCACGAACTGAGATGTTAAAAATCTACACAAACTGTTCTGAGAGAAAAATAAATTCAAATTCGCTCGTGATAAAAAAGACTTACGTCAACGATGGCTAACGTCCAAAAGGGGAAAAGAAAAGCCAATGACACTGTTGACTGTTCCCGTGACACCTGTAACATCTATGACTCGTGTAGACTTCAAGCAATTGTCTACTGGACCCATAAAAAAAAGGAAAACTCTAGGGCTATCACAGAAAAAAAAAAAAACACCCGGGCAAAAGAAGACCGGTAGGTTTTCTCACTTCCCTCAATTTGACTTTTACCAAAGTCTTTGAACAGGGCATTAACACAATATCCTCCGATAAAACACCTTTATATTTGTGGTTAGTACCTCCCCTTCCACAACCCACAAACATCACCACCCTTAATTCTCATTACATCAACCCCATTGTTAGTATCAGAAATAACACCAATATTAGTACCAGTATCACCACCCATAAATCATCGCCAAAATTGTTACCACCGTGAACTCCAATAAAATCCCCGTAAATATCTCCCGTATCACCAGTATGGGCTTTAATATTACCACTCCCCTGTATCATCACCATTGGCATCACCAAACATATCCCCTTTTCTAATAATCTCCATATCCCACCGCATTCACAACGGTGTCTTAATTATATTGTCAATTACTCCTTATTGCATATATATATATATATATATATATATATATATATATATATATATATATATATATATATATATATATATACTTTTGTAGCACAGACATGAAGCGTTATCAACCCAGCTTGCATCATCAGTGGTTCTACACTCTAAGAGAATGTGAACTGTCAGAATTAAGACTTTCTGACAGTAGGACACGACCTATAGTAAAATGAGTCGTGTTCTGTTTAAAACCAACTTTAATTCCAATGCTGTTAAAAATCAAATCAACTATAAGCATATAAAGATATATTCGAATATGGACAATTATAATAAACTGCGAACGTTCACAAAATTACCCCACACTACGAAACCTTGCAGATGATACTCATGTCCGCCTTTTGCTGGGATGATTTTCATAAACCTGTTTCTGCTCCTTCACTCACGCACACATCAGCACAGGATGCTCTCTCCCCCTCTCTTAATGGCAGATAAGAGTCTTTTCTGGTGCTTAATAATTAATACATGAAAGCAAAACCGAGGGAATATTCAAACATTCATTTATGTAGCAACACTTATCTCAGCTGTTTACAATTTCATCATTAACACTTTCTATTAATGCTCGTCATTGTTGCTTGGATTTTATTTATGTTAGCACAAAGGAGGTGTTTGTTATGTTTTCCAAAATCTGAATGTAGTTGACTGCTCTCCTAACCTAAGTAAACATTTCACCGAGAAACATCAGAAAGAATGACTTCGCTTTTCTAACCTCAGAATAAAAGAAAAATCATCTTCATATTTATTTTTGAAAAAGTTTTATTCATTTTCCAAGTGCGATTTTAACGAAAATTAATCTCCCAAAGAAAACACTGGTTAAAATAGCACATATGGATATAAAAACACGTTTTGAACGTAATTATAAAAATGTTTTTCCATTAACGTTTTCACTTACAAAAACAGTAACAGCTGAAAAAACGAGTAAATACACGAAAAAATATCTTTCGTAGCATTAGTTTTTTTCCTTTTACGGCTTCTGCTGAAAACGTACACATGAAACAATTGCCAATATTGATCAAATTTTCAATTTACATTTTCACTTTACCCCTTCTCTGTACTCCATCTAATTTGGTATTTATAGATAATCATCTATGAACACCAAATGATTGCAGAATGATTTGATATTTAACGCACACGGCTTGGACTGCCCTTTCTCACGTTGTCTGTGTCACTTTTGACATGTTTTACTACAACAAAACATGTAAACAACAAACATCGGCAATTTCTCGCACACTCATCACAAACAGATTGGATAACAGTTAACGGCTAATTGGTAGCCTCAACCAGGGCTTCAAACGGCTATCCAGCATTTGACAAGATTCATTGTCCTCTTTCACTTGGGTTCGTTGACCTGTTTTCAACCTTTGTAAAATGGATGCATTATGTTACCGAAGTATATGCTTATGACATTTCTTTTTACTGTTGTGTGGACACGCCCTAAACCCGCGACTGTCTTTAATTTGTAGCAAATAAAATGTAGGGGTTTGCATAATATCTGCCGTTTTATACACTTACACAGAAGGCTCATTAACAACACGTCGAAGCCCTCTACATAAACTACATAGTTCACTCCTATTTTGATAGCAGCACAAAAGAGCCAACTTTGGCAGATTTTATCTCTACAGATTATCTGAACCTTTCTCTCCTTTTAATCTATCTTACTCCATTTTTACTATCAAAATATTCCTAATTAACAGCATGAACTTTTTATATTAATATTCCACATCCCAAGTTCCCTTCCATAAAGCATATTTACTTTAACTTTCCTTGCTTCACCCATTCTACAAGTCTTTCTTTCTATGATTATATATTACACACTACTTATGCACCGACATTTTTCTCTCCGCCACACTCATTAATATTCACTGCTCTATTCTCCGGGCTTCCTATTCCCATGATAACTTTATTGTTACACACACACACACACTGAAATTCATTTCCCTCCTCTCACATACGCGTTCAAACTTTCACTAGTTTCTGCAGTTTCTCTCCACTTCGGAACTACACCTCTACTTGTCCCTTCTTAAAGATATCAAACAGGATCCATTTTACACCAAACATATCACTGTAACACAGAATTCCCTTTTATCACAACATTTCAACTTCTCGTAGTAAATTTCCCTGTACACCGAACATCTTCAGTTCCCCTCCTGCTGCAGCTTTTTGTGATCCATGTGTACTACGGTCTCATTGTTATAAAAGTATTTCAAAATAAAGTCTTGAGTCACGCAATCTCTTTGTTTAAATCTATGCTGCTCTTCCCTTTCTTCATCAATTTTATTTTCTCAGTCAAAATCCGACCATACAACTTTCCCTGATATGCCAACCAGTGTCATGTCCCAGTAATTCTCAAGTCTTCTTTGTCACCTTTACCTTTATCATAAGAAACACCATTTCCCTCACCTACATCCACATACCTAGTACATACTGACATACCGGGCACAGTCTTTGCCAAACACTCAATTGCAAGTCCACATCTCCTAGTGCCTTTTCCTTTTTCAGTCTTTTAATACTCCTCTTTATATAGTCTCTTCCACCGTTCTCAAATTAACACTGCTACCTTCTTCCACTCTCGCATTGACTACGTCTCCTTCTCTCTTATACCTTAAAAAAAAATCTTCGTAATACAACCTGATTCTTTTTACGCTAAAAAGAGGATTGCAAATGTCTTACGCATCTACTCTTTGAAGAAAGAATGCTCTGAATAGCACAGGACTCAAAATATAATAACCTTTCCCAAGCAGCGCACGTCAATGAAAGTCTACTACGTACTTCAAGAATAGTACGAGAGGATCGTTTTAAGCATCAGATAAGAATCGATTTGGCTGATGGGAGACAAAATACGAGACAAAACACTACGAGTTTTTTCACTTTAAATATAGCAATAACGTCCACACTATTAAACGTAAAATAACATTATATAGATATATATTTTATTTTTTTTATTTGCGATAAAAAAGCAATGTAATTTCTGATGCAAATCGACTAGATCTTACAAAGGAAAAATACGAAGATACACATTTCATTTTGTTATATAGAGGTGGCAATACGACTAAAAAGTACATATTGTACACAATGTATTCCGTATACAAAATATAATTACCTCTATGTTCTCGCTTTATAAATTTTTTTCATCAGAAGCTTCCATTCCTTGGCTCTCCAAAACCTCTCTGTCGAGCTCTTTACATTACCAGGAATATTTTTAATTCTCAAGACTCCGCATAGAATACAAAAACAATCCCAGACACAAATCGTTTCCCAAGAATTTCCCCAAAGGACGGAAAGATGAGAATTTTGATAAGAGTTTCGAAAAAAAAACCCGAAATGAATCATAATCAAGACGATCTCGAATCCTCAGTAAATGAATGAAGTGGGCGCGCGAATGCGATTCGACGGATTTGTGTTTCAGTGCACGTCTTTTCAGTGGAAAAGACGTGCAATTGATTCCTTGCTCTCCATGACTGTAAATGAGGCTGCAACAAAGAAATGCTGCTCAGCGATTACCGATACTCTTTTAACAGTGTAAGAGTCGATACTTATTAAGAGAATGAAAATATACAACACGATTGAGGCAGTTGTTTTTCGAATAGTCGTTTACCGGTTTTATATCAACAATTGCTTATTTCTATTGAACTTATTATTTACCTTCAGAAAGTAAAAAAAGAAAGTCGGAAAGAAAGGGAAGAATTTACGACCATAGCTCATCATCCACATATTCATTCATCATCACCATCATCATTATTATCATCATCATCGTCATCGCTCCAACGCCGCGTGATACAAAAGGGCCTCAATGAATTTCCGCCACTCATTTGTTTCCTGTGCTCTATATTCCACAAATGTCCATCTCATACTTCCCTTCCAAGAACGTCTGTGTCGTCCACCTCTTTTGGTGCCACTGGAGCACATTCTATTCTCCCACAGGTTGTGCAAAGAACGTAACATTATTTCTCTCTCCACATTGCGTTCGTTCGCCCTTCTGTCCTCAGTATCTCGCTTTCTCTCCGATCAGTGTAAAGTCCCACCTCGCTAGATATATGATGCATTCTATAAAGTAAGCTTTGTGAATCTTGTGGTGTTTTGCATATTCTAAATCTTCTGGGTTTCTATTGTTCCTACATCTCCAGCTACTTTTTTTTATTATAAAATCCAATATTCACTGCTTCGTTCCTTATTAACTAAGGTTAATGACCACTGCCCTTGCCTGCAGGTTTTTAACCAATAACAATGATAGCGTGAAAATAAATCAGGCGTCCAAAGTTGAAGGCTCAGGAGATAAAGATCTCAACCCCTCGACCTTATCCAACGTCCCACCACCAATGATTTCTGGTGCTTATCCTGAGCAAGGCCAAAAATTTCCATTAAGGATCTAATATTTACCTGAAGAGGTGTCAACCTACAAGGCAACACCTGACTTCGGGGCTCTAAACTCTGTCTTACGAATGTGGTCAGTCTTACTTTCAAGATTTAATTTTATGCTATCATTGTTATAGGTTTGTATGCACATGTATGTGTCTGTGTGATTCTATCGGTTTGCATACTGTGTTTAAACGAAGGTCTTCTAAATATAAGTATGTATTAACATAATACCTTTAATACCCACCAAGAAACAAATGTTTGCGTATATCAGCCTTGAAATACGTTATATTTGGCTAATACGAAAACTCTTTACTGATTGTTATTGCTTTATCCAGTAGAGTTCCGTGTATTTCAGTTCTCGCAATAAACCACTAAAATAGATGTTTTCCAAAAGCGCAAAATGATGAAGTCGGATTATTAACCACATCTGAATACGGGCCAATGGAAATAGTTGTCCTCTTTCGATGTTGATTATTATCAGGACCAGCGTTTTTTGTGTACAGCTCATACTGAATGACATCAATTGAGGAACAAATAAACCCATTCCACATTTGCAATCAAATCCACTTCCATGTATAATCCCGGCAAATACTCTCGTGAATGAAGTAAAAGGCAACGCTCCACGGCTTTTCTGCATTAATGGAAACTGCCTATTTGCTGATGGATGCAAATGCCTCTGTGATGTGATGTAAAAGCGTTCGCTTATTTACGGGGGATATAAACCCGTTGGATTATTTGCCCAAGTGATATAACAACATACATCTGTCTATCAGCTTGAAGCATCTAACAGGAAGATTTGACTGGTCCAGGTTTTGCAAGTACGACGGAAACAAAGATTAGTCTCTTTACTGTGTAATGAAGATTCTGGATGACGTCAGAGGTAAACAGTGTCGTTCAGTGATTCACTCACACTGACGAGCCCATTTCTTTTCTTTTTCTCTTACTTTATCCGTGATATGTTCTGTGCTATTCATGACACTGACATTCCTTGTATTCGTCTACAGTCTAAGGAGAAACTTGTTGTAGAGAGTGTGAGAGAGGGAACCACAGATGTAATTGTTATTTGCTAATGAAATGTTTCCTATATTACAAGTTAAGCTTGTAATATAGGAAAGTTAAGCTGTTTGTCAGAATTAAAAGAAATCTATGGCCTTTTCGTCGACCTGACGTATCAAAACTGGTGGGTGGGTATTAAAAATATTGTGCAAGGATTTATTAATCGATTCATAAAAGAGAGAGAGAGAGAGAGAGAGAGAGAGAGAGAGAGAGAGAGAGAGAGAGAGAGAGTCTTGTACTAGAAATACAAAAGAAGGATGCAGATGAAGTACAAATCTTTATAATCGAAGGAAAGCGAACTTCTAATGTATAACATTTTTTATCAGAAGACTGAAAATCTTGATAGAAACAGAAAGGAAGATTTCCCCTTTTGTTGCCTTTCTTTTCTCTCCATTCTCTCTTTGCATTTTGAATTCCTCTTTATAGCGGTGACTAAAAACACTTATGAAAAAGAAGTGAAAGGCGTGGAGAAGGGAGTTAAGTGATTCAAGGTGTACATACGAGTGTACTAAGTTCAAAATTCCTTGAATAAATTGTATGAAGTATTGACCGAGCCGGTTGACTCTACCACGAGTTAGTGCTATCTTCCAATTCAATTTTCAATCCATTTATCCTCCATTTGTTTACTAGCTCAGTATCTTCGACATATCCCTTTTTTTTTATTTTCACCTCGTTCAGCTACTCTTCCTGCTCATTGATATTCTGAGAGGCCAAAGTTTCTCATTATAATCCCCTGGTGTAGCCTAAAGGCTCTTCTGAGCTTACATAACTCAGCCTAAGACCTTATATCGAAAAACATGCTATCAAGCGCTTAAGACTTCTTTCTTTCCTTAAATACTTTAATTTTTCCTAAAAGAAGAGGCCAAGATAATTCAAGCCCTATTTAGTATCGGAAAATAAAATCTAAAATTATGAAACTTCATTTTGAAATTTATGTTAAACTCTGAACAAATTACATATTATTCCTCAAAGAGAGAAATATTCTTTGAAGTCGTTAACCGAGCTCTCGCTTGGCTACACGTAGGAAAAGGTTATGCCCCACTCATTTCCCGTCCACTGCACTTGAGTTTTCTCCCTTTTCTTCATTCCAGAATAAATGTCACCCTCCCCATCCCCTGGAGTCAATGGCACTCCTTACATTAGCACATTTAAAATCAACAGCCTGTAACTTGCCCAAAATCAAAGATGCAAGTATTCCATTATTCATGGTTATAAATTCGGAAGGTCTTAAAAGATATATAATCAAACTCTTTGCCTTCCGTCTTAAGTTTTATCTTGCATTGGGTACTTACACTTCTTCCCTGGTCATCTCCATATGCTAAAACAACTATTCTCTCAAAATCAGATTTGTTTTTTTTCTTCCTAAGAGCTAGCTGTATCTGGAAATTAAACAAATCACGTTATTGGAACATTCACTCCCACACACCGATTATTCTGACCTTAAACCACTTATCCCTTTCAAAGAGAGTCTCAGCCTGTTTCAATCACCTTTATCATTACCGCAATCAGCTGTCATCACCAATTACAATGTGTCAAAAATTTCATCATCACTAATCATAATACCAGAATGGAATTACAAGGACACAATTTAATAACGACGCCAAACAACGTTATTATGGAAAGCCTGCCTGATAGACACACAGACAGACAGACAGACAGACAGGCGGTCGAGAGCAAGGCAGAAACCAATACCTAAACACTTTAAATCTTCTACAATGGCACCAATAGAACCTGGTTAACTTGTTCAAAGAGCTATAGCGATATTATTCTCTCAATATTAATTGGACGGACAAGGCACCATGGATTCGAACCGTAATGTACAGCAATTACAGTGATACACACGCGCATATATACACGTAAATTTCTGTACAACTATCATGAAATGATTTAAATGAAAGCAGCATGTTGAGTGATGTCTGATTCCCAATTCAGCAAGCGCTTGCACTAAAAGAGATATACTACAAATTTGATTCAAACCATTAAAGTCTATTCGAAAAAAATGTGCATAAGTACACACACACACAAACATATATATATATATAATATATATATATATTTATAATATATATATATTATATATCTATATATATATTATATAGAGAGAGAGAGAGAGAGATAGAGAGAGAGAGAGAGAGAGAGCGAGAGAGAGAGAGGCTGGAGAGGAGTGAGAGAGATGAGAGACTGACGAGAGAGACGAGAGAGACGAGAGGAGAGAGAGAGAGAGAGAGGCAATTTGGTAATCACTTGAGAAAAATCTGTTTACATGATTCTTCTCTTACGACGACACTCAAATTTGTCATAGTGGACAATTAGAACAAAATACTGAAGAAAAAAAAAACCGTGAAATGCAGACGAAAGTGAAATCTTGACGGAAGAAGAATTTGGAATACACCACAAAACAAGCAATGATCTAAGACCACGACCTGGAATGTGAAACCCTGACAGGTCACTTGAGACCATCACTTTGAGATGCCCAGTTCTCCGGAGGTCATCAGAGACGACCCCTGCCCCCCCCCCCCCTTACCCCCAGACGCTAACGATCTCAGCCTTATTAATGATTAGAGGATCCTTGATGACTCATTTAGGAGAGGAGAGTAATTAAATTCAGACAAAGACTCCCGAGAGACGGTGGGGCGGAGGGAAGGGGTTCCCACCTCTCCGATATCTGGAAGCTCTTGGAATATATTTCATAATGAGGATTTTGCAATGTTTTTCTTTTTGGGTCTCAGTATATTTATTGTTAATAATATATACAGGAAAACATATTTCAAATACATATTTTTTGCTTTAATTGCAATATATATATATATATATATAATATAATATATATATATATATATTATATATATATATATATATATAGTCAATTTTGCTCGTTATTTTTGATTGGCGAGGTAACGAATACCTTGCTGAAAACAGCAGCGACAGTCAGGTTTTCGAGAGCAGAGAGACTGGTTCTCGACAACACCTGGTCGAAGACCACAACAGTAGTTTTCTGAGGATCACCTTTGGAGTGACGGTACTACTTTCCAAAACCTGACTACCATGCTGTTCAGCAAGGCAGCCGTTACTTCACGCCAATCCTGAGGAAAACAAACTGAAGTGAAAGAAGGAGGAACAGGCAAACAACCCGGATACGATAGTTTCAAAAATAACGACCAAAATTGACTATATATATATATATATATATATATATATATATTATATATATAATATATATAGATATATATATATATATATATATAAATATAAAATATATATATATATATATATATTATTGCAATTAAAGCAAAAAATATGTATTTGAAATATGTTTTCCTGTATACTATATTATCTATCAATAAATATACGGAGACCCAAAAAGAAAACCATTGCAAAATCCACGTTATGAAATATATTTCAAGAGCTTCCAGATATCGGAGGAGTGGGAACCCCCTTTCCTCAGTTTCCTGAGGTTGACCATGTTGTGGGTGATGGCAGCGACAGCAGTTTCCTGAGTATCACCTTGTTAGAGAATGATGGCAGCATGGAGAGATTTGAAGCGCCACTGGGATGATGGACTTCACCTACTTGAGGAGGATGTTTTCACCGAGCCATTGCTGCCGCTTGAGCAAAAGGCTTACGGTGTTAGGTCACTATTGCTGTTGATTGAACTAAAGGCTCTTATGGTTTTTTGACACTTGCTGTTGGTTGAGCAAAAGGCTCTTATGGTGCTTGGACATTATTGTTGCTGGTTGAGCAAAAGGCTCTTGAGTGTTATTTCACTATTGCTGCTGGTTGAGCAAAAGGCTTTTATGGTGTTCTGTCACTATTGCTGGTTGAGCAAAAGGCTTTTATGGTGTTCTGTCACTATTGCTGGGTGAGGAAAAGGCTTTTATGGTGTTCTGTCACTATTGCTGGTTGAGCAAAAGGCTTTTATGGTGTTCTGTCACTATTGCTGGGTGAGCAAAAGGCTTTTATGGTGTTTTGTCACTACTGCTGCTGGTTGAGTAAAAGGCTCTTGTTATTATTGATACTGTACAATACACAACTATAACCCTGGGTTGTTTTGAGTATTGTGAGACCAGGTGTAGTTCTGGTTATGTTATTTCTATTTAACTTAATGATTTACAATGTTATTGCTGGTAATATGCTTCGTTATCTAACTTTGATGTGCTATGCTATGACTATTTATGATCCTTCACTGTGTTTTCCACGAACCTGGGCTCTATGCATAAAATGTAACATATAATGTAAATAAACTAATTTAAGGCAATAAGGAATTTTCTTTGGCTCCTTCCCTCTTTGGTTGTTGCAGTTCACTGGGCCACTCCAGTCCCCATACCCTTTTTCTTTAAGAACCTGATGGCCTCACACAAGGGATTCGTAAAGGCCAGTTTACACTACGCTCCAACGCGCACTGCATGCCTCAGACTCATCATTAACTCCTAAATTATTGTTAGCCCCGCCCTCTTGAGTGCTCCCCAAGATGTATGAGGCACCACCCAACGCATGAAACCAAGCTTGATGGCTGAAGCCTGCAGACACCACTCAGACTCACTCCGGCGACGACGACTACTCACTATAGTAGTTTTTGATTGGCTGTTAAGAAGCCAATCAAAGGGCTGGAAACTCTCAGGCTCTCTCGAGAGTTCACATAGGCAGGATATATGTTCCACCTCTCCTGAAGGATGTATCCCTCTGGAGAGGTAAAGCATAGAACCTACCCATGTGAACTCTCTCGAAAGAGTGAGAGTTTCCAGCCCTGTGTTGGCTTATTAACAGCCAATCAGGAGCGCCGTAAGGGATGGGCCTAAACATCAAGTGCACAGTTGATGTGAATCTACTATAGCAAGCCAAAGCAGCACGAATCAAGAGAAAGGACAACTTAAACTGTTTGAGGATGAAATGTGCAGAAGATATAATGCCTCATTTCCTTGTAGGTAAGACATATTACATTATCCACCGCACAATAAATTTGAAGGAAAATCGGTTACGCAACGTTTGCTGAGATTTCAAGCAAGTGTCATTCACAAAGACCTACTGATCTTGAATTAGTACTACACGTAAACTTACAGAGGACGAACGGCCTTAGACCGATGACTACCTCAAAGAATATTCAGCCTAGTATCATCTCTTCCTTATAGCCCTGTTTTATAGATCACCTAAAACTAAGGGTCAAGAAATAGAGGTAAGTGAAGGAAAACTAGAATATGCTGTACGTTGGTAATCGGAGATTTTGCCTGTATCAGACAACAGATATTTAACCATAATTCTAAAGATATAAAGCAGAGAGTTTTGGAAGGCTATGCGCTTGTTTATAGGAACATGCCAGCCACTGTATATAGATATTTGAATGTTGCTATTATTCTGATGGATTACTAGCCTGGTTATACCCACTACCAGGTATTATGTCATGTCAAAGATGAATAATACCAAATTGACTGAATACATAAAAAAAAATCCAGTTCAAGAGTAATATCTCCATTCTGCTGCCATCACATCCCCAATAACAGATAAAATATAAGTTGAATACACTTTTAATAAACAAAGCCAAAGGTTGAAGATGCTGGATCTAGACAGATTGATTTATAATGGATTAATTAGCCGAATTTATAATGTGTCTCCAGACAATTTTCTACAACAGAGGAAAAATAACTTTCTTGTACATATAATTGTACATATCCTTCGAATCAATTTGAAAACAAAATTTTTAATTAATGATGTATTATATATATATATATATATATATATATATATATATATATATATATATATATATATATATATATATATAATCAGAAATCTTGCCCCATCAGTAACCTTTGAAGGTCAAAATAAATATAGACTTAGAAAATGTATTAACTATTCAGATAAACCTCGTTTTCTAAAGAAAAAAAAATTACTTACGTGCCTTCCTATGAACTATATTATCATTGTTATTTTTAATTAGGATTTGCATGGTCGTTTAAACTTAATAATAAAAGTTAATCGTAGTTCAGTACGGTGTAATTTTAATCCCACCATAATAAAAAAAAAGTTATTGGGATTATATCAGCGTTTTCCACTGATTACAAGTAAGCATGTTTTGAAAATTAAATGTACACAGCCCGATGAACGGCCGATTTCTCTATTTAGATTTATCATTAATTCTGGTACTCATATGCATTTATAAATAATATATATATATATATATATATATATATATATATATATATATCATATATATATATATATACTGTGCTGTAAATTAAATATATATGTATAAACATATATATATATATATATATATATATATATATATATGTATATATATATATATGTATATATATATATATATATATATACATACATATATATATATATATATATATATATATATATATATATGTATATAATATATATATATATATATATATATATATATATATATATCTATATATATATATATATATATATATCTATATATATATATATATATATATATATGTGTGTGTGTGTGTGTGTGTGTGTGTGTGTGTGTGCGCATCATTTATATTTACGGTATAAAAAAACATAATCAGTAACTTTGCTGCTCATAAATTATTCTGGCTGCTCAACTCATCTTTATGCTTGAATTATAGTGCTAAATTCACTGCTGTGATATAATTCATTATTCAGCTCTAATACATTACCACTTATGATAATTCACAGGCAGAACTAAATATACCGTTTTTTCTAGCGCGGAAATTTGTCGTTGGAATTCATATTTGCCTCTAAATACTTCATCGCTGTATATTCTCAGCGCTGCGCTTATCGTTATAAATCATTTGTAGCGTTAAATTCACTCTGTCATCAGCCATACATAACTTTATTATGTAAGCCAGTTCTCAGCCAGGAACCGTTCAGAAAATAGCTATTTCGTGTATCTTATCGCTTGTAATGAGTGTATCATATCGCTAGTAATAAGAGAAAACATGAGGACATGTTTTCTTGCTGAGCCTTTATAGATATTAGGGACTCATTCAACAAATCTAATAAGCTTTGGAATATTAATACTTCTCATAGTCTTTGGGGTCAAACCTTACTCTCCTTCGTTTAATCCTTTCCTTCTATCCAACTGGACTATGCTAGATAAGGGCATAGGGTTGCCCCTGAAACAGTCTACCTAACTGGGGTGAATTCAGCAGTAGGGAGTAATATTGAGGATGAATTTATATATATATATATATATATATATATATATATATATATATCCCGACTCTGAGGAAGCCACGCTTCTGTCGAACCTCGTTCAACTTTGAGGGTCCTCTCTTGTCACTTATCTCGAGGGAATTTTAATTTCAAGCTACTTTTCGGGAGACAAATCTTTTCACGGATCTGTTTTCTTTCTTTTCTCACCTCGAGGTTTCTCTTATCGCTTCCGATGGGCGAATGTTTCAACTTGGGGCGATGGGAGCCGACTCTAATCCCTGGGATTCGACTTTTCTTTGAGAAAGAGAGTCTCAACGATCGAGAGGAGTTTGCATCAACACTCGATTGAAGTTTCAAAGGTCTTTTAATATCTTTTAACTAGTTTATTTTTGGCTGTGATATAGGTGTGAATTTAAAATGACAAAATGAACTTATAAACAGACCTATAACCCAGACCTTAATTATTCTTCATTTTTGGTATTTCTAATTATGCCTGATTCCAAGGTATAATCAACTGGAAAATGCTTCATTTTTCCAAGTCAACTCTCATGTTTAGAGACCCTGTCCGAAACACAGGTTTTAAGGAGAAAAAGCATAAACAGCAGCCGCTGAGCACAACGTTCACTGCATCCAAGTATGATAGAAAAACAGCAAGCATCACAAAAACTTTGGTTTTACAAGAAAATAAAATTAGAAGCAACATTCTACACACATATTCTTGCAGAATTTTAGCCAGTCGGCAGTGACACGGAACTGGCGACAAGAACAAACCCCCGCCCCCTCCCCCTACCCAATTCCGTTTTTCTTGAGAGGATATCTCATGCGAGAGGTGCCCTCATACCATATAAATGCCCAGAGCAATATAGGAAAGTAAAAAGGGAAAATGCTTTTATCTCATGTTACACCGAGTCAAACTTTGACAAGTGGTTGACTGTCAAAAGGCTTCGTTCAAAGTTTAACTACTCGCACATATTGTGATGGATATTGAAATTTCAAAGTTTCTCACAATCCTTAGTAAATTATAAAGAGCTTGGTGGCGTGATATTCTTGTTTACTCTGAAACGACATTTGTATTTGCCCTCTTGTTCTAAAAGGAACTTTCATTTTATTCTTTTTGTACAAATTCTTTTCATCTTTAATTTAATTATAGTTATAATTTCTCATCTACATAGTTTGTTTCAATTAGTATCGACAAAGAAATGATACTTGCAATGTTGATATTGAATATAGAATTTTTATCTTGAAAACATTAGCATAAAATTAAGACTTTTAGACATCGACTGATGGTGAGGTATTGCTGAAAAGACTTAAAGAGCGACAGAATCATAGTTAAATATTTACCAATGAAGTCTGATCAGTACCACCATTCTCTCTTCTGTTTTACTTCTCGTTCTTTCAGACAGTATATTTGAGAGAGAGAGAGAGAGAGAGAGAGAGAGAGAGAGAGAGAGAGAGAGAGAGAGATGAATTTACTCAAATACTGACAGAGAGATATATATACAGTAAGATATGTGTGAGGGTAGTGAGGCATTCCCCAACAGGTATTTGCTCAGCCCAGATATTGCTCTTGGCCATATGCATATTCATTTCAGTAAAGCAGCGCTACATTGACCCTGTAATTTGGGAGGAGGTAGGGAGGGGGGTGGGGGGGGGGGGGGGGGGGGGGGAGGGGGGGGGGGGGTGGGGGGGGGGGGGGGGCGGACGCATCCTTCGGAACACTAGCGCGTCTATAACTCAGCTACTTCTGGAGCTCTGGAGAAACTTAGTGCCACGACGCTGGAGGTCCCGTGATGGAGCATTCGAGGTCTTCAGGATCTGCTTATCAATGACGCAGACTCAGGCCGCCGCCTCCTCCTCCTCCTCCTCCTCCTCCTCGGGAGAAAGATCCTTCCTTTTCCTTCCTCGAATTCCTTCTGGAAAACCTGTCGCTGGATCATTCGTTTCATTGGAAACTGATCCGGATTTGTCTCATGAAATAACTTCCAGATAGATCGATTAGATGCATATATGGAACTTGAGACATTCATTAACGTATTTTGTAACCTTGAATAATCTGAAACCTGCTGTGGATGAAGACATAATGCACACATATCATACATATAATATACATATATAATATATATATATATATATATATATATATATATATATATATATATTTGTATACTAACTACATACATACATATAATAATATATATATATATACGAAGATATATCAATGACTGGTAAAAATGTTTGTTACAATAGAATTCCATCTAATAAAAGGAGCACGTAGAAACACCAAAATATAGAGATAAATACTATATTTCAGAGACTGCTGTCTCCCTTTTCAGGTAGATGAATGAGAAAAGTTACAGAAAAGGTGGTATTTATATATATTATAATGTGAACGGATGCTATCTATTTGCCCATGTCTGTTTCTTTATTAATTATGTTTGCCTGGCCAGATCTCACAATGTAAATGGATATAAATCAAATTATGTTTTTACTTCGTTCGAATCAGATCCTGAACCGGATCGAGGATGTGTAGGTATTAGCTCTCTGGAAGCTTTATACTTTAACATAATTGGCAATTTTTCTTCCCATCGATAGTAACTGTATTTAATCGCACTTGATATCGTAATAGCATAAAGTTGAAGCCTGAGGTGGACTCAAAACTTTGAAGGAAAAATAGCTTCCCGGAAAGTCTCGTCACCTTTTGATTTTGGGATCTCTTTGATGACTTGACCAGGATGGCACAAGAGTGAAGTGGAGGTTCTCTAGTTGAGCGTTTACAGGCCACAATGAGACCGTAGTATCAGTAATGTTGGGGAGCGCCTTGTGTTTTTTTTGTTTTTCACAGTCTAAGACATGTACGAGAGTATTCGATATCTACTGTTGAATAGTACAGTGGCAATGCATTTCGGCGCAGAGGGAACCGGTTTATTTATAGATTTACGTGATTCTGATCATAGCCCTGAATATAAGGCTGACGGAAGCATTCGTCGCCTCTGGCCTTGCTCGACCCACTATCGCTCACTTCAAGCTGTCATTATTATTATTATAAAGTTAAGATTTTCCAGCCCAATGAGTCTAACTAGACTCTTACAGTGCTGGCCCGAAAACATTCGGGAGGAAATTATTAAAAAAAATACGCACATAAAATGCGTGTCTACAAAGTGGAATGGGATGGAATGGTAGTTAATGAATTACAATAAATTAATGATAAATGAGGATGACTGTTAAATGATAGCTGAGGTTGGATTTAAAAATATGAATTGAACTTATAAAAGACTGAAAAAGATAAATATGACAAAAGTCATTTATTTTAGTAGGGTATAACTATGTTAAATCTTATTAAAAATATTAATACTCTATGTAAAGAAAAATTATCTGACTCTGATAGTATTTCTGATAATGATTTATTGCCTAAATATAAATTTCTTTATTAAGAATTAGGCAATCACATAAAATATGCTTGACTGTTAAAATTGTATTGCAGACATCGTAATGAGGGATGTCCCCTTGTGAAGTGATCATTAAATACTCGTGAGTTAGTCTTGTGTGGCCTACTCGTAATCTTGTTAATATTACTTAAGCTCGTTTTTCATATTGTACTGATGTACTCCACAAGTCTACATTCTGCTTGATGCACTTTAACTTATTGGTGTCTGCTTCACTATGCCACAGATTTTGCCATTTTGTTTTTATGCACGGCTTCACTGGGTTTATATAATCTGTAGCAGGCAATTTATTGTCAAAAATTGGTGAATTTTTCCCAGACTTGGCCATTTCATCTGCCTTTTCGTTGCCTTGGATTCCGACATGGGCAGGAATCCAGCAGATTTCAATGTTAACCCCACGTGAATATAATTTATTGATCATTTGTTTAATTTCCTTTACTAAAGGGTTCTTATGTGAGTAACTTTTGAGAGATTCAATTGCGCTTCTTGAGTCAGAATAGTTTACAAATTTGGTGTTCAGTTTATCATTTGACAATTTTATCTGATTGATTGCCAATATAATTGCTGTTAATTCAGCAGTAAAGACCGTTGCTTCAATTGGCAATGAATTCTGACTTTTTTTGAATGATGACACTGCAGCACAACCAACTCCCGCAGAAGATTTGGATCCATCGGTGTATATTGCTTGATGTGGGCCTTTACTTCGAATGTGTTCTAATGTATACTGTTTATAGCGATCTGAAGTACAATTTTGCTTTTTTGACAAATTATATAGGTTAGAACATACTTTGATTTTCTTCATCATCCATGGAGGTGGAGAATTTGAGGGTGGGAGTACATTTACTCTAACACCGTTAGATTCCAATAGCCTATTAGCTTTTATTGGAAAAGGTGGTTCGTGATTACTAATAAATATGTCTTGCATGGCAAACAGTTTTTTTGTGGGGGAATCAATGGACATTATCTTTAAAGCTCTTCTCATTGCTACAAGGTCACGATGTAAGGATAATGGGGGTTCGCCACTTTCACAACATACTGAAGTTTTTGCAGAAGATTTAAAGGCGCCACTACAAAGTCTCAAGCCTCGAGTGTGGTTAGTGTCTAAGGACTTCAAGGTATTTTGTGATGCTGACCTGTAAGTTGGACTTCCACAATCTGCTTTGGATAAAACTAATGCTTTGTCTCTTAGCTCCCCAAGTAGTATGAGACAATTTTGTGATCAAATTTAAGGCACTATTACACTTATTTTTTTTACAAAAGCTATGCGTGCTTTCCAGTTAAGATGAGTCTCAAACACCAAGCCTAAAAATTTTACAGTATTACTAAACTGAATGAGGCTATCACCTAATTTAAGATCTATGTCTTGATTCTGTTTCCATCTACTATTTTTGTAGAACATAATTGCTTGGGTTTTCTCTACAGAGAGCTTAAAGCCTACTGATAAAGTTCAGCTGTGGGTGTTTTTGATAGCTTTATTAAAAATTCTTTGTAGATGACGAAGACTGCTTGAGGAATAATATATAGCAAAGTCATCTACATACAAGCTATTTTGTACTCCCTGTGGTAACTGCTTTACGATATTATAAATAGCTAGAGCAAAAAGTGTGCAACTCAAAACACTCCCTTGAGGGACTCCTCAGTCTAAATTGAAGGAGTCAGAATATACATTATTTATTCGTGCTTGAAAAGTTCTTTGATGGATAAAATTCTCGATAAAAATTGGAAAGTGCCCTCTAAAACCATTTTCGTATATGGACTTTAAAATTGAGTAGTCTCCAAGTCGTATCATATGCTTTTTGGATATCAAAGTGTTAGAACTTTGTGCTTTTCTTTTGTTTTGGTTTAGATTAATTACCTTTAGTTTACCCTATTTTTCCGTTTACCGTAGTATCCCCGTCAGGGTTTTAAGTTTTCTTACTCCACGTTATTTTGAGTTTTCATTCCTTGGCATATTTATTCCCAGAGTCCTGTTTTCTATCTCCTTGGAACATTCTGAGGTGATTTTGGAAGTCCCTGTGCCCAGGTATGGCAGTCTGTTTCTGGCCTTCGTGTTAAACGACCTCTCTGGGACTACTGCAAGTTTAACTCCGTAATTCTAGAAGAATTTTCTCTATTTAGAGTTGGAGTTGTCCACAACGCTGCTACGTCTCCATTTGCCGTAGCCTTGGGCCAGTATTTGCCTGGGGGACCTCGCCGAGTGCAGGTATAAGTCATCACATTTTTATTAATGCTGAGGGACTTGAGTCCGTTGTGTTGTAGTCAGACCTAACTTAGGACCCTGAAGGCTACTCCTGCCTTGTAGCCTTTATCTACGGACACTGGAGTTTTCTGGGACGAGCCATCCCTATCTTATTTGTCCGCTGCTGTCATGCCCTATGTTCCAGCAGTGCCTGTTTACTCCAGGAGGAATCCCCGTAGAGGTTTAGTCTTTTGGTGGTCACCATGTTTAGGAAAGGAAATTTCTATCAGCATTGTAAATTGTTAGGCTTCTATCTGGCCGACATTTTCTTTCTTTTTCAGAACCCCCTATCATTAATGGTATAGGTGATTTGCTTTAATTTTGTTTTCATTGTGTGATTGGCATTTACTTATTATTGTATTTAAAGAGGTTCTGTTATTCAGTTTTATCTTTAAAAATTTTGTAATACTTTAGTATTTTACCTTTGGTATTTGTTATCCCTCACTGTTAATATTGGCACACTGATTGTTATTTCACTCTGTGACTTAAACTATAGAGAACACCTGTTGAAAAGATAGTGTGTATTTCTGTTTTCCGGTTTGATGCTAGCCCTTTCAGAAGGGTTGTAACACAAAGAATATGGCAATTGTAATTTGCTTACGTTCAAACCCTCTCCATATATAATTTTCTAGAAGGGAAAGTGAATCTAAAGTAGATATTTCAGATTGTGAGCCAAATTGGGTGGAAGACAGAGCCTTATTCTTACGTAGGCACCAATTTAGTCAAAAATGTACAATTTTTTCTAGCAATTTGCACAAGCAACTTAGTCAGGGATATTGGTCTATAGTTATTTGGATTGGTTGGATCTTTCCCTGGTTTGACAACTGGTATGATTATAGAATGTTTCCATGCTTTTGGGAACAGGTGATTTACCCATAAATGATTATAAAGCTTCAATAAGTGTGTTTTTTGCTAAAAGAGCCAGGTTTTTTATCATCTCAAAATTTACGTTGTCTTGGCCTGGAGCAGAAGAGTTAGTTACATAAAGCATATATATATATATATATATATATATATATATATATATATATATATATATATATATATATATATACTGTAATGTTTCAAAATTCAATGGGACAACTTCTTCACGGGCTTTAATGGTTCGAAAGTGATCATCTATATTGATTATACTACTTATTGCTTCGATGTTACGCCCTAAAATATTCGAAATTGCGGTACTATCATGTACTGGTTGGCCATTATGTATTAGTGCATGTCTCTGAGATCGAATATGAGATTAATTAATTTTCCTAAATTTTTTCCCAGACTTTACTTACTGAAGTTTTATCAGATATGCTAGATACACATTTTTCCATGACATTATTTTTCCTCTAATGGCTTCCCTTCTAAATCTTGCCGAGATCCGATTGTAATGAGGTTTTAGTAGACTGATTTCTATAGTAATGTCTACAAGTTTCTTGGCAATGTTCTCAAAATTTAGAGGTCTTTTACTTAAGGCATTAAATCTATTATGCAGGGTTTCTAATCTTCTACCTATATGTTTTTCTTGTATCAGGTGGGATAGTGTGTCAGACCACCAGGGTACTGAATGGTTTTAGGAGTAGTAGTTGACTTAGGAATAGATTTGTCGGCAGCTGTAATTACAAAGTTTGTGAAGAAGTCTACAATCTCATCATGATCTTGTACTGGTGTAAATGGAGGGATCTGGATGGTTTAAATTTTATACTGGTCCCAGTCTGCCTTATATACATTATATCATGGGATAGTTAGTGTCGGGGTATGTCCCAAACAGAATATTAAAATTGGACTGGTATATGGATAATCTAAAACATTCTAATCAAATCTGTCAACTATGTTACTTGAGCAAATACTTAAGTCTATCGATGAAAAACTTCCATGGGATTTTGAAAAGTAATTGCTAATATCTCCATTATTCAAAATGCAAAGATTATGATTGTCAATCATAAGAAGTTTAATTCTAGATAATTGGAATTCAGAACTATTAGCCAATATATTTCCGTAAGTAATTCGGTTATTGACGTAAATTGCTGTTCCTAATGTATTCATATCAGGAACTGAATGTGATGCTAATGTATAATTGCCTATTCTCGAGACATTTTCATTTGTATGTTGCAAGCATATTGCTATTGGTTCATATTGTTTTAACAATCATTGAATTTCTCCTATTTGTAATCGTGTTTTTAAACTATTTACGTTCCATTCAATAATGTAAGAGTTAAATATTATTGTGGAGGAAGGACTCTGTCAAGCAAAACATTATTTTTGCTTACTTTTGTGGTTGTATACTCATGTAAAGCTGCAGATTTCTTAATATTTGAGTTTATGCTAAGTCTCTTGGTAATGTTTTTGTTTTATTTTTTCCAATAAATGTTCTATGCCTTAAGCACTCGATGAGCGAGTTTTAATAAGATGGTCTACACACATGCAATCTTCGGAGTGTTTTTCTAGATTTTCCAGTTGGTTTTCTGTTTTGAATTTGATAAAATTATTAATCATATTAGTGAGGCTGCCTGTAGATGGACGATTCATTGTATTCAACTGAACAAAGAAACATTCATTACATCTACATAATTTGTCATAAGTGGACAAGGTATTCATATTTTAGGTGATTGAGTGTGTCTTCTTTGTTTTACCGAGACTGGGAGAGGAGTCTATTTCAACAGAGGCGGCTTGTTGATGAATATTTAGTTAGGGTTGAGGATGAGTTAAGGATTTTCCTCTTTGTCCTATTATGGGTGATGGAGGTATATGACAATGTTGTTATTTTCTGAGAAATCTTTTGTTTGTGAGGTGGTTAATGTTTCAGCTTCTACATCAATACTATCTATATTACCTTTTAGACTCTAGAGGATGAGAGTCAATTTTTTTTTTTTTTTATTTCGGAGGAGTCCCATTTCCAGGGTCTTGCCTTTTTCCCCTTGCTCTCTGATCTGGTAGGGAATAATCAGCAATGTCTGCATTGGAAGGTACTGTCTCTATACATGAAGTATTGGCATCATGATCATCTGAGGATGATAGAGCAGCATATTTGTTTGTTATTGTTATTTCAGGTATTAGAGTTCTGTTTTCTAAACAGGCATCAGATATTTGGGGAACCTTATTTTTTAACATATTTTTATATGATGGATTTCTGCTTGGGTCAAGTATCCTAACTTTTAACTCAAGCTTAGCCCCTCTTGCTGCCATTCCAGTTCTACTCATCAGTAGTTTTAATTCTGTATTGTACTTCTAGAATGGGCCTTCTTTTGACTTAGCATGATGAGCAAGTCCACAATTAGCAAATTCAATATTTGGGCAATTCCATTCTGTTCCATGCTCTTCTGAACCACACACTGCACATATTTCTTTATTTTGGCATTTTTTGAAAGTGTGGCCAAATTTACAAATATTTTTACATTGCATTGGTTTTGGTATGTGAGGGCGTACTTCTCTATTTTGACCAAGTACTTTAATCTTTGCTGGTAAATTTGGGCCTGTAAATTTGATTTTTGCTATTTTGATGGAAACTTCCTGGTTTCTTTTGCTCGGAATTTGATATAACTCCAGGTCACGAATGTTATCGTATCTTAATATGAGGGATTATAATATGATATTCTTTTCTGGCAATTCCTCTTCATTTTCAATTTGAGGTACTACAACTGTACCCTGGATATAGTTAAGCATGTCATGGTTTTTCACTGTTACATTTCCCCCTTGAATTTCTTTTAGGTTCTGAAATGTTTCTGACTGGGCTTTAGTTGTGGCTTCAATCAGCCATTCATTAAATTTCGGTGCTCTGAAACTCATTTCTCTTGTTGGGTGTAAACTTAACAATTTGTTCTCTAAAACATTGGAAGAAATTTTCCTCTCTGTTTTGAGAACAAGAAATCTGGACCAATTATCTGCCCCAAAAATATGGTCAAAATAAATTAATGTTAGGTCGGGTTAGTACACTTTTCTTTTTTTATTATTTCTTATTAAAGGCTCATATGGTACCATCATTCCACGCTGGGGTCATCAACATTAAGGCCTAATAAAGAATACATAAACACGAAAGTGTTGTTTTCTGCCAGGTAGTCCTCCACCCACCATGGAGCCCAACAAGGGAGGGGTGTGGAATGCCAAATAGGGAGGCCACCCCTAGAGGCTACTTCCTGGTTATATATAAGCCTGATCCCAAGCACTGAAGGACGCCTTCAGTCCGTCGAGATCCGACCCAGTACTGGGGACCAAGTTTGACATAAGACTTTCCCCTCGCTCGCACACGTCAGGTACTCGAATTTTACAGGTGAGGGGGAATGCCGCCCATCCCCACCCTCCATCACATTACAAGAGTTGTCACAGCCATCATCCATTAACTTATTAAGGTCATCAACTTTTGGTTCATCCTGATGGGGGAGGAAGTGAAAGACTGAAAAAAATAGAAGGTTCCAAAGAGGATCGAACTTAGTCTGGGTGCTCAGATATGGACTTAGTAGCATGGTTGCACCTACCAGGGTAGAAAACTGCCCGGCTACAATCGTCCACCTCTTCGCACCTCACAAGCCACACCACCACATCAAGGTGTCGGGCCATTGGTGGAGTCAGGCTGTCATGACCTGGTGAAAGTTTTAATTGTTCTTGAGACGATTTTGTTAACCCGATTCCCAGAGGGAACAAGTAATTGTTTCTCGAAGGAGGTAAACAAATAGGCTACATTTATGCATATCACGACTGTAATATCAAATCTCAAAAGAATTAACTACGCCATGACACTAGGCTTCTGTGATCTTCACAAACTCTCAGTAGGAATTCATACACTTATGGCAGCCTAAAGTCCGCTTGAAAGAGAAGGTTGAACGCAGCTATTGCAAACTGACTTGTCATATATACATTTTGTTGATTTTGCATGACAGATATTAATTTACTTTTCGTAATAAATCAACTGCGGCGTCTTCATTTCAAGTATACATATACAAAATTAATAAAGAAACAGACGTGGGCAAATAGATAGCTTCCGTTCACATGAATTGTAAAAAGAGTCGAATAAATGACATAAATTCAACTGAAAATAAAGGCCCATTTTTCAGCAGTGTGCTGGCTTGCAAAACCATACGGTCACTGATCCCCTTGTTATTGAAAACGGTAATGGGAAAATAATTCTTGATACTGCTCTGCTCCGCTCGAATAGTGTCATGACCTTTATCCCGGATTATAAACTGCCATGAATTTATCGTCGAAATTATTGAAAACAACAGCAATTTCTGACCTAGATGAACAGCGAATTACAGGTTTTTTTTATTTGATTCTCTTATTCTATTATTGATAAGATCAATAATAGGTGATTAAAAGAAGGCTGAAAGACATGTAGAGAAGATTCTATACAAATTAAATGCCGTAGAAACCGCTATTAAATTGTATGATATCACCCTTAGAGAATAATATTTATAATTTTTTCTTTAAAAGGATTAACGGACCTGAGGCTGTAAATCCAATGCCACCTGCAGTCTGGATAGTTTTCACGCCACGAAGAGCATAGAAAGAACGCTACCCATTCATTACATTTCTCGGTACCCAACTTGAGTGAAAGGGATTACAGTGGAGACTCGGCCGCCATTTAGAGGCATTTCTTCTCTCCTTCGGACCCAAAACTCGCAACTGTACGAGTAAGTGGATTATTCTTTAACAAACCTACTCTCTCTCTCTCTCTCTCTCTCTCTCTCTCTCTCTCTCTCAATCTCTCTCTCTCTCTCTCTCTCTCTGATACAAAGTTTGAGAGGACGAGAAAGAAAAAAGAATCTTCCTATCAATACGGACAAATAACGCAACAGATTACTGGGCTTTCAAGGAATTCTGATTACGGAACTTTTTGCAACACTGATTATTAGACTTTCTGGCGCTGTAGTTTGATATTGATTAGAAGTGATCTGAAATTTTCTTTCAAAAGCAAAACCCGCTGGGAATGGCAACAAAATACCTTTATCTAGCGCAGGACCAAGGAAAAAGTCCGCAGGGCCAAGGAACAAATCAAGAGAAACTGAAATAGGAAAAAGAATGGACTCTACAGGGGGGAAATAAGATTATTGGTGAAATATGTAGTATGGTACAGATACACTTATGTAGATAGCATCGATATATATATATATATATATATATATATATATATATATATATATATATATATATATATTATCCATCACACACATATATAAATAAAACTTTAAGCATTTCCCCTTTTGCATGGAGATTGGTGAATCAGACTCCAAAATGGAAGATATGTTTTAACTTAGATTTAATATATCTTTGCCGTCACGTTTTTCTGACCATAACCACATTTTTAAAGCAATTTTGTGTGTGTGTGTGTGTGTGTGTGTGTGTGTATGTGATGTGATTACGAAAACCCTGGTTCGGTTCTTGGGAGAGGGCTTCCGGATAACCACACTCCTTTTAAAGGCAGAGGTCCAGAATTTTAAATTCCCGTTATCAGAGAGTTGCGTAAAATATGTTTATGGTCAGAAAAACGTTACGGCAAAGATATATTAAATCCAAGTTAAAGCATATCTTCCACTTTGGAGTCTGATTCACCAATCTCCATGCATATATATATATATATATATATATATATATATATATATATATATATATATATATATATATATATATAATGTAAGGGTTACTTTAAATACAGAATGTATGTATACATTCTGTAGTGGCATGCATGTTACGAGTAACTAGGCCAGAGACCAAGAAGGTTAGGCAGGAAAGCTTGACGTTGCATCCCGGTGTGTGTACACCTGGGGTCAGCAATGTTTATGCTGAAGGTAATATCAACAACCCCTTCTCTGGGAGAATTGTGTTGAATCCCATGAGAAGACGTACCTACGTGACTGACCCAGTTACGTATTGTTAGTCAATCTTTCTCTATCTTGAGCAGTGTTTGTTCTCCTATGAGAATATATCTTATATTTTGTACTATGTGTTTCAACGACTTGACCTCTTCACCAGAAAGAAGCAATTAAACGAAACTTAAAGAATATCATCACAGACAATGAGACTGAGCTAAGAATGAAGGGTATTATATCAACTGACGTCTGCTTTGCAGATCAAAAGAACAACCCAGTGCCTCGTTTGTAAATAAAATACGAGGGCACTAATATATATATATATATATATATATATATATATATATATATATATATATATATATATATATATATGTATATATGTGTGTGTGTGTGTGTATGTGTGTTTGTATATGTTATTTATCATCTATAATCATCTT
>NC_061105.1:29874282-29890372 GCF_015104395.2 Macrobrachium nipponense
CCCCATGACAGTGACGAAGAAATGTATCTGATATTTTTATACTAACTAAATATATGGTAATTACTCTGTCTTATAATAAAACTTCATTTGTTTAAGAATGACTAAGTTTTTGATGGGAGAATTGATATTATCAAAAATGTTTTCCTGAGATTTGACAACACCGCAGTACTGTTATTTTGCTCTGTGGCCACCTCTCTCCGATTCCGGACACCAAAGGTCATTCTGTGTCACTAAGTCACTGACCCAACATGGATACATCTCCCATGCCTCGCTGCCCCTGCCTGTATAGTCAAGCAAAGGAAATAATTTACAATGTAAATCGGTACTTTTTAGATCTATATAGATGAAAAGTTACCATTCATTCAATCCCTTGCTCGGACAGCCAAAGCCACCAAAGCAAGTGAAAGGACTGTTAGAAGGATTTGCAGCAAAGCAAACCAAGAATGGTGGTTAGAAGCTGAACACAAGAAACCTGTCTTCCATTCACCAACAAAAACTCAGCCTGCAACGGTTACTAATTTTGATGACTTTGATAAGTGTGTCCTAAGAAGAACTGTATTGGCATTTTACGAGAGAAGTGAAATCCCTACTCTCAACAAAGTCACGGAGGAGCTGAAGGAGAAAATATCTTACAAAGGTAGCGCTGAATCACTTCGAAGAGTCCTATTGCAGATTGGCTTCCGATTTTCTCAAGTTGATGGCTGTAAGTTCCTTATGGAACGAAATGATGTTGCTCTTGCTTGCACGAGATTTTTGAGAGAGCTGCGGCAAGTCAGACAGTCCTTTGAAAACTTCGTTTTTCTTGACGAAACCTGGGTCAATCAAAATTACACTGGTGGAAAGTGTTGGAATGACACGGCCTCCAAACAAGCAACAGGAGTAAAGCCGCCTACGGGAAAAGGAAATCACCTCATCATTCTTCATGCAGGAACGAAAGAAGGATTTGTTGAGAATGCTGAATTATTTTTCCAAGCAAAAAATGGTGATTATCACAAGCAGATGAATGCTGCAGTTTTCGAGCAATGGTTTAAAACCCAGTTGTTACCCAATATCCCCCCGAAGTCTGTCATTGTGATGGACAACGCATCATACCACTCGATGGTGCTTGAAAAAAACCCACCAAAAACTTGGAGAAAGGAAGGAAGCAATAAAGGACTGGCTTATTAAGAAGGGTGCACATCTACGTGACGACATGCTGAAAGTGGAGCTCTCTGAACTCGCAAAGAAATGAATAATGGGAAGAAAACTGACGTGATTGACACGTTTGCTTCAGAAGCAGGACATAAAGTTGTACGACTACCCCCATACCACTGTCAGTATAACCCGATAGAGCTTATATGGGCGCAAGTAAAAGCTTACATATCCAAGAGAAATACATTCAAAATTGCTGAACTTAAGCATTTAGTCAAAAATGCTTTAAACACTGTGACAGCGGAAAACTGGAAGCAGGCAATAAAACACGCTGAGAAACTTCAAGAACAAGATGCAAAGCAAGATATATCAGTTGAGCGATTTATAGAGTCATTCGTCATTAACATCGAGGACAGCTCAGACGACGAATCTCCTGATTAAACAGCATGGAGAGGATTAGGCCTACTGGGGAGACCTTTATAAAAAAAAAAACGCGCCTTGACTTTTACTTCCATGGTGGTGTGGAAACAAAGTCAAAATA
This sequence comes from Macrobrachium nipponense, assembly GCF_015104395.2. NCBI lineage: Eukaryota > Metazoa > Arthropoda > Malacostraca > Decapoda > Palaemonidae > Macrobrachium > Macrobrachium nipponense. The sequence continues at coordinate 29,875,955 of NC_061105.1, forward strand.
ACAAAGATCAGTCTGAGAGAGAGAGAGAGAGAGAGAGAGAGAGAGAGAGAGAGAGAGAGAGAGAGAGAGAGAGAGAAAGGGGTGGGGCGGAAGTACCTGGGTAGACATGGCAACGGTGGGGAAAATGCCCCGTATTCTCGACCAACGCCTCACTGGCCAAAACGGATGAGTTTGACTATAGTAAATTAGCCATGTGAGGGATCACATAAACACCAGAGTGCACGAAGGGGCATCTGAGAAGAATCTTCAAAGGCCCTGGCAAAAGAAAAACAAACAAACAAACAAACCTGTAGAAACACCTGAGAAACATCTAAAGAGGCACACACACAGACACCTATGGGAGCAAACAAGGGAACACCTATGGAACACTAAATGGAAAACCTCACAAAGCATTATGCAGGACTTGGATCACATTTAACAAAACCTAACAATTAAACAAAATAAATACTTTGTTACACATAAAATTTATTAAACTGATGGTGAAAGAGAGATTTAACAACAGAAATAAATATGCTAGTTAAGGGCGAATAATAGAGTAACAGGCAAAAACATTTCAGAACTAATGCATGACATCGCCACGAAGAGAAATTCAGACCGAGTCTTTATATATATATCTGAGAAAAAAAGTAAGCCGGAATGCTCTGGCAAAAATAGAGCAACGAAAATTTATCCTCGTAATGAAATTTGGCTGCGTCCTAAATGGTCTACTCTTAAATACTCTAAAAGAATTTAATTAAAATGGGGCTAAATTTTCCCGAAATTATAATGCCCTCGTAATCGGGTTCTTTTGCATACATTGTTAAAACATGCGCTGCCCATCGTAAATCTTACCGGTTTTTTCCGAACGAATTCCTTTCGCTCCACTGTACTCTGAGTAGATTGACTAGGAGCCACTGCAATAAATGAAATGAAGGAATAAGGATTAACTTCATAGGATGTGCTTCTATATCAATTTACAAATTTACAACGCACTATGAAACGATAAAAGCACTTCTTTCCAGTGATAAAGGCTTCAGATTCATCAGTGAAACAAATAAAAATATCATCTCAAAAATTATGGGCAACCATAAATCATAAACACGAGTTTATGACGGGAATTTGTTTGATCAAGAAAGAAATTTCTTTCAGATTGCAAAAGAAAAAAAGATAGTAAAAGAATGAAACAGTACAAAACATAGAAGGAAAATAATATAAAAAAACATAGATTGAACGAAATAGGTACATAGGGCAAAAACGAACCAACATGAAAGTTCTGTATTATTATACATAGATATATTGCAACGCATTAGTGACATTTTTTTTCAGTATTTTTTCTTCTCACTCGTGGATTTTATAATCACTGGGGAGTAATAGCAGAATTTCTACCTGCCAGAATCATAGTGGCAATTACAGTAAAATGAGCAAATTACATCTAAAATGTACCTTGTAAGTTGGGTGGAAATGTGTGACTGGTTAAGTTGTAATATCGTATGCGTAGCCTTAGTTATGATTTTGAGTGACTGAACTACACGCATGTATAAAATACACACAATCTCTCCCTCTCTCTCTGTATATATATATAATATATATATATATATATATATATATATATATATATATATATGTGTGTGTGTGTGTGATTGTGTGTGTGAGTATGTGTATGTATATATATATATATATATATATATATATATATATATATATACATACACATACACACACACATCACACACACACACACACACACACACACATATATATATATATATATATATATATATTATATATATATATAGATATAAATAACATCAAATGAAAGCGATTTTGGTATCATGGCCCAATTGTATCTAGCTAGAAATAGTGTCATACCCCAAAAGATGAGTTGCAAGACTGGGCTTTCATGGAAGAGTAACCACAAATTACAAGTGCGACTGTTTCATGTTTATTCGATACACAGTTTTATGTGAATTGATAAACTCATTTAAATTATTCTTCCTATTCTTGCCTATCTACTTTCAGCTGCTAATTATGGATTGTTCTGTTGAGAATTCTTAACGGCAGCAAGTTTCTTTTTCATTTATGAAAACTGCTCCCCGGCTTTTGTTTCAACTTCATTAATAATAATGATAAAGAATCATAATAATAACTCGATATCTGTAGAAATAATGTTGGAATTTATTCAAAATCTCGTATCAAAATAAATATCGGTTGGGTTGCTAGCGATTTTTTGCAGTTTAAAGAAATATTCCAAAGATCTTGGCTTCCGTTCCTGCCAGACTTTTTGAACTTCGGATGGAGAAGTGTGATTGATGACAATAACAATGAGGATGATGGCAATAACTTCCCATGTTGGCCAAGAAGTTCAATAACTATTTTATTTGCTTTAAAGTTCGTCAGAATATTTTCATCGGTAGTTGAAAGAGACGAAAAATGAATAATTTTAATATAATTTGATTTCATGACGAGTCTTTCGTGTGAGTTATTATCCGACCCTCATGAATTACATCTTCATCTCTTTCTACAATTAGTTTTGATACAGTAATGTTTTTAAAAATTCGCCTAAGTACGCTTTGAGTTTCACATCTTCAATGAAAATCATCCATTTCTATTTGAAATCACTAACTGCTTCCGTTTTCCCTAAATCTTATAACCGCCCATTCTTCAAAAGGTGCGTCCACTGCTTACTTTTCGGGTTAATTCCCATTTTATTTCCTGCCTTCTGCCTACCTTGCATGATTTTCATTCAAACTAGGCTGCATAAAGCGCTTAGGGTTTCCAGTCCCGGCGGCCTCAGCATTTTTAAGAACCTCCGAGATCCGTTTTATAACCAAATATTTTTTGTTCACAACAATATTTCAGAGATAATCCATTGCTGACGGGAAAAGTGTCATACAATTTAGTTTGTGATGGAAAGTCCGTAGATATAAACTATCCATTATTACTGTTATAAATTCACTATCCCCCAGCTCTACTTTTTTGTTATATAAAAAATCTTTTAGGGAAACAGGTTATTTTGATTTTGCCTTTCCTTTTTTTTTTTTTCCTTCTCTGCCACTTTCAGTTATATTGAAGAAACGTCGCTGTACTGAATTTCTTCAGCGTCTTTAAATCAAATCCATTTGAGCTGTACTACCTCTAAGTCTTACTGATGAAAACTATAAGAGACAATTCATTAGACAAGGCTCAAGTTGCATTTCATGAAAAAGATTTGTGAACCAGCGGAAACCAATACCCATATCTCACTGGAGCAAGCACAAATACATCATCGCGCCACAAAACTGTAAATTGTGTACTGAACAAAAGGGATTTTAAACATCTACGTACAAAGCAGAGCGCAATACACTGCATGTTGTGTTAGGCATCACCAGCGGTATATGGTCGATTCGCCGTCAGTCGGTTTCGCGGTCAATCACTTTCGCCCCCGGGTGAAGTCGATTCGCCGTCCTAATTGCACCCATACTTGGAGTCTGTTCGACGTCAACATGGGAGTCGTTTCGCCGTCAATATAGGAGTTGTTTCGCCCCCGTTATTAAGAAATGGACCAAGACGTGCAATTGGCAGCAGAATTTTTTTTTTATTGTTTGTAAAGTCATCGTTAATATAATTAAGATTAATATCACATTTTATTCTATTCTATGTACAATAATTTACATTATTTCCGTAGAAGATAATCAGAATCATTCAGAAACACTCCTAGCAAATATAAAAAATGGTCTTTCTCAACACAAACAACCACTGCACTAATTACCTTTCGCTCGCTGAAAAACACACACACACACACACACACACACACACACACACACACGCACACACTAGCTAAAAAAATATAAACAAACAACTCAATTATTCCATCGGTCTTTCTCAACACAAATAACCACCGCACTAATTACCTATCGCTCGCTGAAAAACATAGAAACACACACACACACACACACACTCTCTCTCTCTCTCTCTCTCTCTCTCTCTCTCTCTCTCTCACCTGTTGAGTAGTCATAGGGTATAAAAACCAACTGCTCGTCAGTGGTCATCAATTCAACCTCGAGACTGCTAAAGAATGGCTTCTACTTATTTAGCTTGTGACAAGATAATTCGTCCTGTCCTCGTCAGGAGGCCCTACATTGCGACACTTGCGACCTCTGGCAGCATCGCACATGTGGTACTGGCATGCCACGTGATGTGGAAGTGAATATTTATTTTGAAAGTAAGTACAATTTTTTATATTTGCTAGGAGTGTTTCTGAATGATTCTGATTATCTTCTACGGAAATAATGTAAATTATTGTACTAAGAATAGAATAAAATGTGATATTAATATTAATTATATTAACGATGACTTTACAATCAATAAAAAAAAAATTCTGCTGCCAATTGCACGTCTTGGTCCATTTCTTAATAACGGGGCGAAACAACTCCTATATTGACGGCGAAACGACTCCTATGTTGACGGCGAACAGACTCCACAAAGTGTGGGTGCAATTAGGACGGCGAATCGACTTCACCCGGGGGCGAAAGTGATTGACCACGAAACCGACTGACGGCGAAATGTCTATACCCTCACCAGCAGAAGGATGTAAAATGGACAAAAATTATGTTGTGTATTTTTAAAGCGATATCTTTTTCACCAAAACATAATTTGAACTTCCTTTAAAACTTTATAATTATCCTACGACAATTAATAAAAGGGATTTACAAAACCAAGTACAGGGAAGAAAGATTGTCAATGGATTCAAAATTAAGAAACAGTGTTAATGGAATCAGCAAAGCGAGTAATGATTTGAAACTATTTTTCTACTACCAACACAGGTCCGACCGAGATAAGAAATTCTTCAAATTATCGACGGAAAAGACGCTGATGGATGCTACACATTTAATATTCCAAGCCAACCTCAAGACTGACTGGCTGTAGACAAGCCTGTCGTCAGAAGATTCGCAGTCAAGAGTCGGTGAAGATTAAGTCTTAACGATATGTCAATCACTAGCTTTTTTTTTTAGCTCTTTAAAGATAAATCATGTATGAAGCTGCAGAGGAAAAGAGAGAACTGAGACGATAACTGAAAATAAGAGAGAGAGAGAGAGAGAGAGAGAGAGAGAGAGAGAGAGAGAGAGAGAGAGAGAGAGAGAGAGAGAGAGAGAGACATTAACTTAATACGATGGAACTGGAAAGATATATTACAGTTTGAGAAGTTTACTTGCAAGATAATTGTCGCCAAAAGCAAATAAATAAATAAAATAAAACAAAATAAAATAAAGAATAATCCAGTTCGCTGGAAGTTAATTTTTAGGCTAAAAACGATAAGAATGAACTACATAACCAGCTCCATTACAGTATCTATAGAGGGCATCAAAATAAAAATGAGCCTCAATCTTAAGAAATACATTTCTATGCCCATCTTAAAACCCCATCAAGCAATAACGCTTTGATCCTGCTGTGTCTGGCGAAGCAAAATAAAATTCCCTCTTCCTTCATCTCCTGGAGTCGTTGCCCATAACACCCACCGCTTGCAAAGCGAAGGAAGAAGGGCATTTGCAAGAAACGAAGAGACTGCCAACGTGAGCTCTTTCTGGGCCATTGGGACTCGGATTAGCCACATAAACTTCGACCTTCATAGCCTCGTTATGTTGCTTAAATGAGACATTACCATTTCCCAGCTGCATACCTTTGCAACTGCAAGATTTCTTGTGTTTGATTGTTTGTTTGAAGCTTTACTGGTCATAGAGAGAGAGAGAGAGAGAGAGAGAGAGAGAGAGAGAGAGAGAGAGAGAGAGAGAGAGAATGCATCTACTGTATGCTAAGCTAAGAAAGTGTTAAGTTTGAAGGATCGATGTTGACGAAACTATGAGAAAATACTTTTCAGTATTTCATGAGACTTGTCTGTAAAACTTTTAGGTCTGTAAAACTTTTTGGTGGGACAGAAGACGACGAACGAGTAAATGAATAACGCTGACTCTTAAAGATACACACACACTCTCTCTCTCTCTCTCTCTTTCTCAAAGAAATACATTTTCAGTACAAGAATGAAGCTGTTAAGCCTCTATTATGGTCAATATGTGCTGTTTGCCTTCAAAACAAGGCTTATACGAATCATGTATCTTTTGGGCCCTTTCTCAGGAACTTAATTGTTAACGCGAGAATTAATAATAAAAGTGTTCATGACATGATTCGCTGACTTGGCTGGCAATGGATATACAATGAGGAAAATGTAGTATATCCACTGGGCAATGAAAGAGTGACATAAAGGACCTGAAATTAAGAAGCTTTTATTCAACCTTCATGTTTATACCAGAAATAACAATTGTTGGTATGGTCAGTTGGCTCCCTCCACGTCAATGGCACAGCAAAAGGCATGCCTGTAGGAGACTGTCGAGACATGTGGGCTTATCTTATCTTGAAATGTAGAGCTACCAAACAGTTTTAACCATATTTGTTATCAGCAACCTAAAATTATAAAGAAAATGCTACTTTGGTGTCGGAAGCATTTTGGTTGTTGACCAGTAGATCTTCACTTTACTGCAGCTTTTATACGTGTTTCAATTTGTGACCCTTGTTTTCAAACCTGGCCAGATGGGAGTTGGCGATCAGTTTCTCAGAATTGTTATTGAATTTTTATATACGTACTACATTGCAGTAATAGTTGATTAGAAATGACTTAAGTAAAGTAATCTTGGTTCTTATTCAGGGTAGCATTCTTGGCCCAACACTATTATATAATTACTGCATGAGATTTCTCCTTGAAAACAAGTTCATTGGACAAGCATCTGATACTACTCTCTTAGCTTCGGTCCTGTATCCTGACCATAGACCTATGGTTGCTGAATCTCTTAACAGAAGTTTAACTAAAGTTAGTGCATAGTACAGAATACCACGTCGTAATTAATCCCTAACAAACTCAAAGTATGATATTAGCCTGTCTATAGGAGTGGTTTCTCCCACCAAGATTTTTTCATAGGTGGAGTTTCTGTAGCTAAGCGCAACTCGGGTAAAATTGTAGGTGTTATTCTTGATTGGAAATCAACTTTTGAGAAACATATCCAACCTATCTCTTCGTCAACGGCATAAAAAATCTATATTATTTTTGGAATTATCTCAAGACTTTTGGGGATCTTTGTATCTTAAGGAAATATTTGATCCCTTTATTCCAATTTCTGAATATTGTTCCATGCTCTGGTCTTCAAATGTTAAACAGAAATTTGGGTTCTGTTAAGTATATCCTAGTTACCCAAGCAGCGAATTACTTTCCTGGTAGTTAAGAGACGATGGGTTATGGGCAGGACATAGAAGGGCGTGGGGTTAGCGAACTCATTTTAAAAGTGCTTTATGAGAAACAGAATGCTGTCGAGAATTGATGCTACATTTATAAAGTATGGGCACACACAAATATACACAAATACACACACACACACACACACACATATATACATATATCATACATAAATATTATAATATATATTATATATATATATCTTATATATGTATATATGTGTGTGTGTGTGTGTGTATATAAAAAATAATTTCTGTACTGACTGAAATGAAACTTCTCCAGGTATATCCAATCATAGAATATTATTCCAATTTCCACCCTTTCTGACCATACACGCAAATGTTTGACATTTAGCACCGAATCGATTCATGCAAATTTTAATGAGATGGTAAACAAAATGTTTCTGCACGAAGGGAAAAAACATTCCGGTATTCCGTGGAATAATTACGTTTTAGGAAAATTATTTGCATAAAATTTTGGGTATAGAAATTGATGTTTTTTTCTTTTAATTTTCTACAATATTCACATTGCTATTATTCCCCTATTGGCTTTCAGGCTTTGTTATGATTCACGCCGCTTCCACCCGACAGGTAACAGTAGTTTCAAGATCAAGAAGCTTTTATCCAGTGTTTATTTTTTCCCTTTCCAGGTGGAGCGATGTTAATCCAATGTTCAGTCCTGGTGAAAGGTATCATTGAATAAACGTTTTGCGTAGATATGTTTTAGAAACCTGATTATTTACAATCATTCTCCAGGAAAAATATAGTGTATATTTAGTAAAATGTATACACACACACACACACACACACCACACACATATATATATATATATATATATATATATATGATCTATAAAAGTTTGCACTGTTGCTCATTTTTTAATTTCATCACTGCAAAAATCATAAGATATTATTATTATTCTTATTATTATTATTATTATTATTTATTATTATTATTATATTATTATTATTATTATTATACCTTCATCATTTTTATCAATTAAAAAAAAACGTTGGCCATTTAATCATCATTTCTTTATTTTATGAAAATGTTGAAAGTTTTTCTTATTTGAGTTTCGTTGATAGTTTATAATTATCCAATAATGCATTTATGTAACTGTAGGCGTCCATACACGCGCATATATATATATATATATATATATATATATATATATATATATATATATATATATATATATATATATATCGTGATTCATATATATACATCGAGCTACAAATGCCCTTTAATATCTAATTCACTCTACCTCGGAATTAATAGAATTGTCGGCGCCCGGGCACGAACCCAGGCGACACCATTACAAATACAGGACATCAGTGAAGCTATTTACCCACTCCACCACCGCAAGAGGCTATAAGTTAATGCTGTCTCTCACCCTCAAATACCTTTCGCGCTCAGGTATTCGCTGATTTGGAGCCAGCATTAACCCACATTTGTAGCTCGATGTATATATTATATATATTATATATATATATATATATATATATATATATATATATATATATAATATATATATATACATATACATACACACACAAACATATATATATATATATATATATATATATATATATATATTATATATAATATATATATATATGTGTGTGTGTGTGTGTGTGCGCGTGTGTGTACGCCTACAGTTATGTAAAAGGATTATTGGATAACTATAAACTATCAACGAAACTCAAAATATGAAAAAACATTAGTAATTTTCATAAAATACAGAAATGATGATTAAATGACCAACGTTTTTTTTTAATTAATAAAAATTATGAAGGTATAATAATAATAATAATAATAATAATAATAATAATAATAATTAGTATTATTATTATTATTATTATTTGTGTATACTGGAAACAGGAAGGAGCAGTATTTAATCATGCAAGGAATGCACATAATAAAAGAATCCGCCGCAGCGACATCGTCGGTAACTTCGAGGTTATCGACCAAGCACCCGATCTACGTCGTTCGCGAATCTTAGAAGCTCTGCACACCGGGAGGGAGAAGCCCAATTTGAACGTCACACAGGAGACCTTCCTCCTCCCCACCGCCGTCAGGAGAGCAGCAGACACCGCCCCACAACGACCATCGCACCAGAGGGATCCTGAGGATGATAGAGGCGTTAGCTCTCATCCTGAGGACGTCCCTAGTAACCCTAAGGGCGATCGCATCTTAAGCTCTCGCCCTGAGGACGACCTGGTAGCACGCCCTTCGAGGGGACCTCCACCATCACCAATAAGGATGAGGCTCAGCCCACGAAGAGGACAGGCAACCAGCAACGGGCCCCCTGATGACATCGCTCGTGACGTCACAGGTATTGCCCAATGAAAAGTGAGGTACCCGTTTCTTCAAGTCACCCGAATGCAATAAATAGCGTGAATACATCTGACACAGACCATTGCACTCAGCGATCCTGTCCCGAAGATGGCCAAACGAGGTGGCCGAAACATGTAGACGCCTTTTAAAAACCAGAAACGAAGAAATAACAAGAAATACCGGATAGACCCCTGACGGCTACGGCCTGTTCCCGACCTACGAAACGCACCTGTATACCTGTTGACGACCCCAGCCTGTCCCTGATAACCAGTTTGCTTTTGATAACACCAGCCCGCCCGAAATTTCCGTTGATGACCTACAGCACGATGAATATAGGACAGCTGCTTTATAATACCAGCGTGCCAGAAAGGCAAATCATAAGGAGAATTGAAAGAATATTGTACAAAATCAATTCTGTGAATTCTGCCATTATTTTTAATAAAACTTATTATTATTATTATTATTATTATTATTATTATTATTATTATTATTATTATTATTATTATTATTATTATTATTATTATTATTATTATTTCTTATGATCACCATCTCTGAAACAAACAAAATCGAGAAATATTTTTGCAGTGATTAAATTAAAAATGAGCAACATTGCAATTAAGATAATTTCGTTGATGAATTGTCTAACTTCATTTACATGACAAAATATGAATCTTTTTCATTAAGGTAAAACCTTCTAATTAAAACACAACACAAATGTTTACTCGGAAAATGTTTTTTTATTCTCTTATTCTTCCCTTCAATTACAAACAGATAATATACTAAATTTCCCCTCGCGAAAAATGAAAGAGGGGAGTCACTCTTTGTCAGTATGGAATAATGCTTATTTTCAGGTCAGCTTGCAAACGTTTTCTGTTGACCTTAATCCTTACCATTCCATCACTAATAATTTTAACGTAGTGTGTATTTCATAAAAGTTTCTTACTAAAAAAGACATGGTAAATACATAACAAAATTTTAACATATTGTTACAAAAGAAGAGACTGTATTATTGAAAATGTATCTTCGGACGATGATGATCTACGAGAAGGTCGAAACGTTACGTAATACCAGCTATACCAGCACCAACACCAGCCCTTAATCCAAAGACGACCCTGGCCCGAACTGAACTACGCTTACGGAATAATACCGGCACTGACGACGACCCCTGCTTGACCTGGACCTGATATCCTGTTCTAATAAAAGATTCCTTCAGCATTTACAATTTTTGAAAATTCCCAATATGAATATTGGCCAGTTACTCAGAAACATCGCTGAGCCTGAGAAGCGAATTGTAAGGAAAATAGAAAAAACAATATATAAAATCAACTCGCTTAATTCTGCCATCCTTTTTAACAGTATTATTATTATTATTATTATTATTATTATTATTATTATTATTATTATTATTATTATTATTATTATTATTATTTTTTTTTTTTTTTTGCTCTATCACAGTCCTCCAATTCGACTGGGTGGTATTTATAGTGTGGGGTTCCGGGTTTGCATCCTGCTAGGAGTCCATCACCTTTCTTACTATGGTGACGTTTCTAGGATCACACTCTTCTGCATGAGGCCCGGAAGCTAACTTCAGCCTCTAGTTTTTCTAGATTCCTTTTCAGGGATCTTGGGATCGTTCCTAGTGCTCCTATGATTATGGGTACGATTTTCCGCTGGCATATTCCATATCCTTCTTATTTCTATTTTCAGATCTTGATACTTATCCTTTTTATTTTTTCCCATCTCTTTCTCTTCAACCTCTGGTGTCCCATGGTATTGCGACATCAATGAGTGATACTTTCTTCTCGACTTTGTCAATCAACGTCACGTCTGGTCTGTTTGCACGTATCACCCTATCCGTCTTGATACCATAGTCCCAGAGGATCTTTGCCTGATCGTTTTCTATCACTCCTTCAGGTTGGTGCTCGTACCACTTACTACTGCAAGGTAGCTGATGTTTCTTGCACAGGCTCCAGTGGAGGGCTTTTGCCACTGAATCATGCCTCTTTTTGTACTGGTTCTGTGCAAGTGCCGGGCATTCGCTTGCTATGTGGTTTATGGTCTCATTTTTCGTATTGCACTTCCTACATATGGGAGAGATGTTATTTCCATCTATCGTTCTTTGAACATATCTGGTTCTTAGGGCCTGATCTTGTGCCGCTGTTATCATTCCTTCAGTTTCCTTCTTTAGCTCTCCCCTCTGTAGCCATTGCCCTGTGTCATCGCTGGCTAGTTCTTTAGTCTGTCTCATGTATTGTCCGTGCATTGGTTTGTTGTGCCAGTCCTCTGTTCTGTCTGTCATTCTCCTGTCTCTGTATATTTCTGGGTCTTCGTCTACTTTTATTAGTCCTTCTTCCCATGCACTCTTTAGCCACTCGTCTTCACTGGTTTTCAGATATTACCCCAGTGCTCTGTTCTCGGTGTTGACGCAGTCCTCTATACTTAGTAGTCCTCTCCCTCCTTCCTTTCGTGTTATGTATAGTCTGTCCGTATTTGCTCTTGGGTGTAGTGCTTTGTGTATTGTCATATGTTTCCTGGTTTTCTGATCTATGCTGCGGAGTTCTGCCTTCGTCCATTCCACTATTCCTGCGCTGTATCTGATTACTGGCACTGCCCATGTGTTTATGGCTTTTATCATATTTCCGGCGTTGAGTTTTGACTTGAGTATCGCCTTGAGTCTCTGCATATATTCTTTCCTGATCGTGTCCTTCATCTCTTGGTGTTTTATATCCCCTCCTTCCATTATTCCCAGGTATTTGTATCCTGTCTCATCTATGTGTTTGATGTTGCTCCCATCTGGTAGCTTTATCCCTTCAGTTCTCGTTACTTTGCCTTTTTGTATGTTGACTAAGGCGCATTTTTCTATTCCAAACTCCATCCTGATGTCCCCAGATACAATCCTTACAGTCTGGATTAGGGTATCTATTTCCTTGATGCTCTTACCATACAGCTTGATGTCGTCCATGAACATCAGATGGTTGATTCTGTTGCCTCTTTTCTTGAGTTGGTACCCATCATCCATCTTCTGTAGTACTTTTGTCATGGGAATCATGGCTACTACGAAGAGTAGTGGGGACAGTGAGTCGCCCTGGAAGATCCCTCTCCTGATATTAACCTCTGCTAGTCTTATTCCAGAGCTTGTAAGTATTGTATTCCAGTTGCGCATTGTATTTTTGAGGAAGCTGATGGTGTTTTCCTCTGCCCCATATATTTTCAGGCATTCTATTAGCCATGTGTGTGGTATCATGTGGTATCCATGCCATGCTTAGGTTGGTTTTCCTTCTCCTACTGTTCTTCATTACCATTTTGTCTATCAGGAGCTGGTCTTTTGCGCCCATACACTTCCTTCTGCAGCCTTTCTGTTGGTGGGGGATGGTGTTTGTCTCCTCTAGGTAATTGTATAGCCTTTCACTGATGATACCTGTTAGTAACTTCCACATTATTGGTAGGCAGGTGATAGGCCTGTAGTTACTGGCTATATTTCCCTTACTCTTGTCTTTTTGTACTAAGGATGTTCTCCCTGTGGTCATCCATTTGTGTGCATGGTGATTTGAGATACAATGCCGGAGTTCTTCTGCTATTCGAGGGTGTAGGGCCTTGAAGTTTTTGAGCCAGTATCCATGAACTTCATCGGGACCTGGGGCTTTCCAGTTTGGCATTTTCTTTAGTTGGTGTCTGACTGTGTTTGTCGTGATCTCTGTGAATCTTTGTTTTATTCTCCCTGTTTCTTCTTCCTTGACTTCCTGGAGCCATGTTGCATGTTTGTTGTGTGATACCGGATTACTCCATATGTTTTCCCAGAGTCTCTTACTTGGTTCGGCTTCAGGAATTTCTGGGTGGTTGTCTTCCCCTCTTAGTTGGCTGTATAGTCTTTTCTGGTTGGTTCCGAATAGTTTGTTCTGTTGGTATCCCTTTAAGCCTCTGTTTTACATCTTCTATTGTGTTGTTTAGTCCCCTCTCTTGTACTTTGTATTTCTCGTTGAGTTCCTCCCTTGTTTTCTTGCTTCTTAGCCTTTTTTCCGCCATCTCTTTCAGTTTACTCAAGTCAGATCTCATCACCATGATTTGCTTTTCCAGGCGCCTTTTCCAAGGAGGTTGCTGTTTTGGTTTCTGTTGGGTTGGTTGTGCTGGTGGTGTTGGTGTTCGAATCCCCATCAGTTCTGCTACTAATCTTGCTCCTGCATATACCAAGTTATTTGTTTCTGTGATACTGGTGGTGTGTATTATGCCTATTATTTCATTGACCTCACTTGTTTTCTCCCTTAATTTCTTGGTGTTGTAGGCTTTCATGGAGGGAATCTTTGTTCTCTCTGTATCTGGCTCCATCCATTGTCTAATCTTTCTACCATTCCGTCCTCTCTGTTACTTCGTCGGTGTTTCTTCGTGTGTCGTTGTTTGATACCTCATCCTCCCTGTCGTCATCTGTGGCATCGTCTCTCAGTTCGTCTTCGTGTAATTCGTTGTCGTGTGACATTTCCCTTTCCAGTTCTTCTCTTTCTGTTGGGGAGAGCCAGTGGTTTTTCTTTGTTCCTTACTTGGTCTGCCAGCCTCTGCTCTGTTTGGGGGTGTTATTCCTCTCATTCCAGATGTTGACCAATCTTCTTCTATATCCTCTCTCCATCGGGTTGCTTCTGATGTAGCATCTCCATATTTCCTTATTTTCTTCTCTTGTCCATTTCTTCCTTTTTGTTTCTGTAGCTCCAATCTCAGGCTGTTGATTACTTTCGTTGTGGTGATCAGTTGCTGGATGACGACCTCCAAGTACCTGACCGTCTTCCCCTTCAATTGGGTTGAATACCTGGTTGCCGGACGAAGCTCCTCTGTTGCCAGAGGTTCCATTTACGTCG
>NC_061105.1:29890872-29928372 GCF_015104395.2 Macrobrachium nipponense
TGTAATTGAAGCAACTATCTTACGGGAAATGGAGAGGGTGAAACGCATTTTTAATCCCACGGATACCACTCATTCCGACGGATCTCCCTTTTAACTTTAAGAGATTGCAATTTCCAGTGAGACTTGCATTTTCGATCACTATCAACAAGGCCCAAGGACAATCTAATAAGTGGATTTATAGAATGCATCATATATCTAGCGAGGTGGGACTTTACACTGATCGGAGAGAAAGCGAGATACTGGGGACAGAAGGGCGAACGAACGCAATGTGGAGAGAGAAATAATGTTACGTTCTTTGCACAACCTGTGGGAGAATAAAATGTGCTCCAGTGGCACCAAAAGAGGTGGACGACACAGACGTTCTTGGAAGGGAAGTATGAGATGGACATTTGTGGAATATAGAGCACAGGAAACAAATGAGTGGCGGAAATTCATTGAGGCCCTTTTGTTTGCATCACGCGGCGTTGGAGCGATGACGATGATGATGATAATAATGATGATGGTGATGATGAATGAATATGTGGATGATGAGCTATGGTCGTAAATTCTTCCCTTTCTTTCCGACTTTCTTTTTTTACATTCTGAAGGTAAATAATAAGTTCAATAGAAATAAGCAATTGTTGATATAAAACCGGTAAACGACTATTCGAAAAACAACTGCCTCAATCGTGTTGTATATTTTCATTCTCTTAATAAGTATCGACTCTTACACTGTTAAAAGAGTATCGGTAATCGCTGAGCAGCATTTCTTTGTTGCAGCCTCATTTACAGTCATGGAGAGCAAGGAATCAATTGCACGTCTTTTCCACTGAAAAGACGTGCACTGAAACACAAATCCGTCGAATCGCATTCGCGCGCCCACTTCATTCATTTACTGAGGATTCGAGATCGTCTTGATTATGATTCATTTCGGGGTTTTTTTTCGAAACTCTTATCAAAATTCTCATCTTTCCGTCCTTTGGGGAAATTCTTGGGAAACGATTTGTGTCTGGGATTGTTTTTGTATTCTATGCGGAGTCTTGAGAATTAAAAAATATTCCTGGTAATGTAAAGAGCTCGACAGAGAGTTTTTGGAGAGCCAAGGAATGGAAGCTTCTGATGAAAAAAATTTATAAAGCGAGAACATAGAGGTAATTATATTTTGTATACGGAATACATTGTGTACAATATGTACTTTTTAGTCGTATTGCCACCTCTATATAACAAAATGAAATGTGTATCTTCGTATTTTTCCTTTGTAAGATCTAGTCGATTTGCATCAGAAATTACATTGCTTTTTTATCGCAAATAAAAAAAATAAAAGTGCCAAGTCCGAAAACAAGTAATTCACTCATTGAAAATATATATCTATATAATGTTATTTTACGTTTAATAGTGTGGACGTTATTGCTATATTTAAAGTGAAAAAACTCGTAGTGTTTTGTCTCGTATTTTGTCTCCCATCAGCCAAATCGATTCTTATCTGATGCTTAAAACGATCCTCTCGTACTATTCTTAAAGTACGTAGTAGACTTTCATTGACGTGCGCTGCTTGGGAAGGGAAAGGTTATTATATTTTGAGTCCTGTGCTATCCAGAGGCATTCTTCTTCAAAGAGTTGATGCGTAAGACATTTGCAATCTCTTTTTAGCGTCAGAATCAGGTTGTATTACGAAGATTTTTTTTTAAGGTATAAGAGAGAAGAAGGAGACGTAGTCAATGCGAGAGTGGAAGAAGGTAGCAGTGTTAATTTGAGAACGGTGGAAGAGACTATATAAAGAGGAGTATTAAAAGACTGAAAAAGGAAAAGGCACTAGGAGATGTGGACTTGCAATTGAGTGTTTGGCAAAGACTGTGCCCGGTATGTCAGTATGTACTAGGTATGTGGATGTAGGTGAGGGAAATGGTGTTTCTTATGATAAAGGTAAAGGTGACAAAGAAGACTTGAGAATTACTGGGACATGACACTGGTTGGCATATCAGGGAAAGTTGTATGGTCGGATTTTGACTGAGAAAATAAAATTGATGAAGAAAGGGAAGAGCAGCATAGATTTAGACAAAGAGATTGCGTGACTCAAGACTTTATTTTGAAATACTTTTATAACAATGAGACCGTAGTACACATGGATCACAAAAAGCTGCAGCAGGAGGGGAACTGAAGATGTTCGGTGTACAGGGAAATTTACTACGAGAAGTTGAAATGTTGTGATAAAAGGGAATTCTGTGTTACAGTGATATGTTTGGTGTAAAATGGATCCTGTTTGATATCTTTAAGAAGGGACAAGTAGAGGGGTAGTTCCGAAGTGGAGAGAAACTGCAGAAACTAGTGAAAGTTTGAACGCGTATGTGAGAGGAGGGAAATGAATTTCAGTGTGTGTGTGTGTGTAACAATAAAGTTATCATGGGAATAGGAAGCCCGGAGAATAGAGCAGTGAATATTAATGAGTGTGGCGGAGAGAAAAATGTCGGTGCATAAGTAGTTAGGAGTAAGTGTAATATATAATCATAGAAAGAAAGACTTGTAGAATGGGTGAAGCAAGGAAAGTTAAAGTAAATATGCTTTATGGAAGGGAACTTGGGATGTGGAATATTAATATAAAAAGTTCATGCTGTTAATTAGGAATATTTTGATAGTAAAAATGGAGTAAGATAGATTAAAAGGAGAGAAAGGTTCAGATAATCTGTAGAGATAAAATCTGCCAAAGTTGGCTCTTTTGTGCTGCTATCAAAATAGGAGTGAACTATGTAGTTTATGTAGAGGGCTTCGACGTGTTGTTAATGAGCCTTCTGTGTAAGTGTATAAAACGGCAGATATTATGCAAACCCCTACATTTTATTTGCTACAAATTAAAGACAGTCGCGGGTTTAGGGCGTGTCCACACAACAGTAAAAAGAAATGTCATAAGCATATACTTCGGTAACATAATGCATCCATTTTACAAAGGTTGAAAACAGGTCAACGAACCCAAGTGAAAGAGGACAATGAATCTTGTCAAATGCTGGATAGCCGTTTGAAGCCCTGGTTGAGGCTACCAATTAGCCGTTAACTGTTATCCAATCTGTTTGTGATGAGTGTGCGAGAAATTGCCGATGTTTGTTGTTTACATGTTTTGTTGTAGTAAAACATGTCAAAAGTGACACAGACAACGTGAGAGAAAGGGCAGTCCAAGCCGTGTGCGTTAAATATCAAATCATTCTGCAATCATTTTGGTGTTCATAGATGATTATCTATAAATACCAAATTAGATGGAGTACAGAGAAGGGGTAAAGTGAAAATGTGAATTGAAAATTTGATCAATATTGGCAATTGTTTCATGTGTACGTTTTCAGCAGAAGCCGTAAAAGGAAAAAAACTAATGCTACGAAAGATATTTTTTCGTGTATTTACTCGTTTTTTCAGCTGTTACTGTTTTTGTAAGTGAAAACGTTAATGGAAAAACATTTTTATAATTACGTTCAAAACGTGTTTTTATATCCATATGTGCTATTTTAACCAGTGTTTCTTTGGGAGATTAATTTTCGTTAAAATCGCACTTGGAAAATGAATAAAACTTTTTCAAAAATAAATATGAAGATGATTTTTCTTTTATTCTGAGGTTAGAAAAGCGAAGTCATTCTTTCTGATGTTTCTCGGTGAAATGTTTACTTAGGTTAGGAGAGCAGTCAACTACATTCAGATTTTGGAAAACATAACAAACACCTCCTTTGTGCTAACATAAATAAAATCCAAGCAACAATGACGAGCATTAATAGAAAGTGTTAATGATGAAATTGTAAACAGCTGGAGATGAGTGTTGCTACATAAATGAATGTTTGAATATTCCCTCGGTTTTGCTTTCATGTATTAATTATTAAGCACCAGAAAAGACTCTTATCTGCCATTAAGAGAGGGGGAGAGAGCATCCTGTGCTGATGTGTGCGTGAGTGAAGGAGCAGAAACAGGTTTATGAAATCATCCCAGCAAAAGGCGGACATGAGTATCATCTGCAAGGTTTCGTAGTGTGGGGTAATTTTGTGAACGTTCGCAGGCCTTATTATATGTCCATATTCGAATATATCTTTATATACTTATAGTTGATTTGATTTTTAACAGCATTGGAATTAAAGTTGGTTTTAAAACAGAACACGACTCATTTTACCTATAGGTCGTGTCCTACTGTCAGAAAGTCTTAATTCTGACAGTTCACATTCTCTTAGAGTGTGAACCACTGATGATGCAAGCTGGGTTGATAACGCTTCATGTCTGTGCTACAAAGTATATATATATATATATATATATATATATATATATATATATATATATATATATATATATATATATATATGCAATAAGGAGTAATTGACAATATAATTAAGACACCGTGTGAATGCGGTGGGATATGGAGATTATTAGAAAAGGGGATATGTTTGGTGATGCCAATGGTGATGATACAGGGGAGTGGTAATATTAAAGCCCATACTGGTGATACGGGAGATATTTACGGGGATTTTATTGGAGTTCACGGTGGTAATAATTTTGGCGATGATTTATGGGTGGTGATACTGGTACTAATATTGGTGTTATTTCTGATACTAACAATGGGGTTGATGTAACCACAATATAAAGGTGTTTTATCGGAGGATATTGTGTTAATGCCCTGTTCAAAGACTTTGGTAAAAGTCAAATTGAGGGAAGTGAGAAAACCTACCGGTCTTCTTTTTGCCCGGTGGGTGTTTTTTTTTTTTTTTTTTTTTTTTTTTTCTGTGATAGCCCTAGAGTTTTCCTTTTTTTTATGGGTCCAGTAGACAATTGCTTGAAGTCTACACGAGTCATAGATGTTACAAGGTGTCAACGGGAACAGTCAACAGTGTCATTGGCTTTCTTTTCCCCTTTTGGACGTTTAGCCATCGTTGACGTAAGTCTTTTTTATCACGAGCGAATTTGAATTTATTTTTCTCTCAGAACAGTTTGTGTAGATTTTTAACATCTCAGTTCGTGACTTGGAATCATTGTTCGGGAATGCGTTTATAATTTCAGCCGTTTGATGCTGCAAAGAGATTTAGGGGAGATTTTTTTTGCATTTTTGAATGTGTACATAATGGCACTGCATTTCTTTTTCTGGATATTTATGTTCCGGAAATTGTTGGCCTCTTGCGCAATACCCTTGTTGTGTTTGTGGCGAGTTTGCCAGAGATAGAAACTTGATTAAGTTTCTGGTGGCCTGTGCCGAAGTGAATATGGGGAAGCCTTTGTTTAGACACTTCGGATTTGTGGTTTTGTTGCAATTAGTTATGGCACACCGTAACATTGAGCTCCTTAGCGATGCTTTTCGAGGTTATTTTACTGGCACAGTTTTTAAAGTCCGATTATGAGGAGAATTAGAGGTATAATATTTTGGCCATGTGGTATTTTGTTTTGTTGGAGATGGTCCAGAGTTTAGGCCTATGGTGGTAAGAGCTATGTTTTAGTTTGCTGTTTTGGATTTAGTTATTTTTGCAGTTATTTTGGTGCAAATGGAAACCTTTGTGAGAGAAGATATGTGGTAATATTTTCAAATGTATCAGCTAGATGCTTTGAGTGCATTTTTTGGGGACAGTTTCTTTTTTTTATTACCCTGCTTGGAGGTGTAATGATATTTTTTGGGTACTTTTTGGTTATTAGTGAAATGGAGCAGAATATTTTTATTTCCAGAATGGTATTATTATTAATATGGTGATATGTGGGTGGGTTTTTTTATATTATTACTGAAGATTTTTTTTTTTTGAGAGGGGGGGGCTGAGTTTTTCTTTTGTGGCTATGATCTTTGGTGGTGGATTTTTTGTGGTTATGATTTTTGGTGGTGATCTGTGGTTTTACGAGCCAAAGAGGGGGGTATTGTGGCTCCTTTTGGTGTTATGGCTCTTAGGGGGGTGACATTACTGCATTGTGGTTTTATGGAGGTGTTGTATTTTTATATTCACCAGTGGTTTTAGTTGGCAGTGTATATGTTGTGGATAATTTGTGGATTGTGGTGTTCTGTGGTTTATATCCCGACAAGGTGATTTCTTGGGTGTTATATACATGTGGGGGCATCATAAATGGTTTACTTTGAGATATATCGGTGGTCAAATGGCTTAGGATTTAGCCTGTGGTGGTATGTTTTATATTGGTGGTTATTTTATATTGGTGGTTATATAATAGAGGATTTTTTTAAGGACACTTTTTTGGGGGGCACCTTTGGTGATATCCTGGAGATAATTTTGTGAAATGTGGTAATATAGTGTTAGTATAGAATATTTGGAGAATAATGATTTCTGAGGTTGCAAGTCTGACTAGACAAGTTTGTAGTGCAGTTCGAAGCACCTGAGGTGTTCACAGGTAGATTTTTGCTGATAATGCTGTGATAAGTCCGGTTGCTGATTTTTTTCCTTTTGAGTTGATTACTCGGAGATTTGCATTATTTTCGGAGATATTGATTTTGGCATTCCGCGGAGATCTACTATGTAAGGGGGTTGTTTCTGGTCGTTTCTGGTCGATGAGATATGTTGCAGTAGCAATTTCAGTAACGATACATATTGCATTTTTTGGGAAAACGTTGAATTATATATATGTTTTTCCTCTCTTGTGTAAGTTTTGTAATGGGAAAAGTTCACCTTATTATTGTCACTATTATTTTTTTTCATTTCTTTTTTTCTTATCCTACGAGAGATGTCGTAATTGGGGTTAAGCTCTGAATAGCATTTCTTTTTAGACATGAGGTATAATTTATCGGGGTATGTGAGTTAGATAGAATGGGTGTTCGGCATTATATTTCATGGAGGTTAATTATATAAACAGTAAAAGGGTTCTTATTGATTTTGTGGGTTCAGAGCTTGAGAGAACATTTTTAGTGATAATGTGGGGCTGGTTTTGTTAAGTTTTTTTTCGGGCTCATTTTTCTTTTTTATACATGTGAGTAATGGTGAGTTTATAATGGGAGGACAGTGGTCCGTAGAGTTTTTGATAGTTCGGGGTGGTTTGTGCTAATTTATGTATGGGGGTTGGCGAGCCTTTTTTTTTTCTTTTTTTTCCTTTGTTTATTTTTATATGGAAGAATTTCATATTTTCTTTATGGGGTTATAGTTGGTCTTTTATATATATCAATAATAGTATTTATGATTTAGCGATCTTATGAAGTTACTTCACAAGTTTTAGTTAGAAATTAGTTCAGTGGTTATATTAGTGGTGTTAATTGGAAAATCTTCAGTTAGTATTCCCTAGGATTTGAGGTCATTATTTGACAGATGTATGTCTAGGTTTAATTCTTCTTTAATTGACCAGTGACATGACTGACATACTGAAACACCATAAACATCGTTCCCCTATGTCAGCAAGACGTCCTTCAGCTACTACAGAGATGTATGTTTGCCGACATGCAAAGAGAATCTACGAGTCTATGAGGTTTACTGTGCTTTTGGACTATGGAAGTCGTCAGTTGTCTTCCACTGGGAGACGTTTTGCCTTTCTACAGCGTGTTTCACAAGTCTGTGCAGCTGCAGTCCATACATACACACACACGGGAGCATCGAAAATTCAAGATGAGAAAATGTCTCTACAGTCAACTGTTATTATAGCCTGGATACAGGCTATTCAAATTTATTTTATATGATAAACATTGTACTGCCAAAGACGTGCAGTTATTTTTATTATGGTGTTTTTTTAGCTGGCCAATGTGTTTTTTGTACATATAAGGTGTTTCTTATGAGCTATGGCTAGGTAGGTGCTAGCTTTGTGAATGCGATTTGTATCTCTTTCATTAAGAGGATGCGATGGCATGTGACATTCCTAGAATGTAGGGATCATCGATTTAGCTTCTCCATGGAAACAGTGGCCCTAAGTGACAAGACAGCTCAGCTTTGGAAGTGCTGGCGTATCTTCCTTGGGTGGCGCGATGTCGAAGTCGCTGCCTAAGCAGAACAGATCACGTCCTGTTTCTATGCACGGGCGGATGCAGATATGCTTCATGAATCTGGTTTGAGGCTGTTTCTTGGGCGTGAACAATGTTTCTGTATATGACGTCATGAACTTCTGACGAAGTTAGTGACGACACTTATTGGGAGTGTCTTGTATGTTAGTTCGTGCATGCGTGCATGCGAGCTACTTCCCTACATAATGAGAGGGTAAGTTAGCCAAAATGGGAGATCGCTACAGAGTCGGCGAAGGCCCAAGATGGCTCCTTCAATAGCATTTTTGGTGAAGTGTGTGAAATCTGTGCTGAATGGGTAAGCATACTTATTCTTTAGCCAAAAGTGTGGCCTGACTGTATTTTGAATATTTGTTTCAAAGATGTTCTATTTTATTTTGACCTTTTTATTTTGCTTTTAATCTTTGCTTATCGATGTGTTCTCCTGTCTTCTTATAGGCGGTTCTGAGACAGAGGGGAAACTGATATGGTGACTTATTTAGAAATTGGGAACTGATGTTCCGTGGTATTACTAGACTGCTGTGGGCCATGCCTAGTTTTATGACTAAACTAAGTTCAATCTTTCATTTAATCTTTTTGTTAAGAACCTGAATCATTTAGGTAATGCTTTGCTCTTAAATAAATGTATTTTCGTAGTTCACGAGTCTGATTTAATTGCCTTAGGTAATAGAGAGAGAGAAAGAGGGGGGGGGGGTGGTTGTTGGAGAGAGAGAGAAAACGGATGTCATTTCTGTACTGCTGCTGCACGGTCATTGCTACCACCTTTTAAGGTTACGAGTTGAAACCTTGGTAAGATATATATATATATATATATATATATATATATATATATATATATATATATATATATATATATATATATATATTGTGACAAAGTGCCAAGTATCTGGTTACTACACTTGCCATTCATTAATTGTTACCTCACAACACCCAGACACCTGAACCCTCATCACAGGTACTAAACGACTGAATACTCATAAGGCAACAGTGACCCCTTAACAACTTACCAGTATTGCAGAAAATCAGACTAAGTTCATCAAAAACAGGTGTGAGGTAATCTTGTAAGTAATCAAATTAATCAAAGGCATCACTCCATTAACAACTTTAAAAGTCTAAGTATTTCCCTGATTTCAAAAGTCTAAGTCACTTCAAATAAATTGAAGGAAAGCAGATCAATTACTCTATGTTTCTACCTAAGCTAAATATAATCATAATTAAATGCATGTATACTGGTGAGAAATGAAATACTTATAAAAATTTTAAATACAAAAATTTATCATTAAACTCAAAATTATAAGTGAAATTCACAATATCAGGGAAAATTACTGTTACTTGAACAAAGCAAAGTAAAGTTTAAAATTCTTGAATCAATTAAGTAAAATTAAATCAAAATTAATTTATCACAAAATCAAGAAAATTAATTCAATCAAATTCAAGTGTTAGGCAATAATTGAAATTTGCAAATTAATTCACAAGTGCTAAACAACAATAAAACTCGAAACGAATTCTAAGTAAATGCAAATTAATTCACAAGTGTTAAATTCAATTAAATGTACAATGATTAAGTAATGAAAATAACTAAGTTAATTAAATTGTGAATGCAAATGAAAACACAGATAAATGTGGAAAATACTAAAATTGCAAAAAGTATTAATCACACAGAATATAAAATAAAAAGACACAATTCAGTAAGAAAATGTATAAATGCACAAAACATAAAAATCACATCAAATGAAACAAACACAAAACACAAAAATTTGCAATGTGTAACAAATGTAAATAGTTTCACTCAAACCATTGTAACCATTAGTTTATTAGTTCTCTAAACCTTCGTAACCAATAGTTATTAGTGTCTTACCAAACCATCATACCCATTAGATATTAGTTGCAACTAATAAAAATATAACACACTTTACCCTCTTGGTATACCAATTTTCTTTCTTTGCTGCAGCTTGTTTCACACTCACAAAAACAGGCGCCGTTACACACAAATATAATGTTTGTTCAGATTCCACAAAAACACTAAATAATACTAAATAAACTCTAAGAAATATCAAATCTGAAATCTACAAGTTAAGAGTGACCATTCAGTAAGTATGAAATCGTTACGTTACTTTGAAATCAAAAGTGCAGTGTGATGAGAGAGAGAGAGAGAGAGAGAGAGAGAGAGAGAGAGAGAGAGAGAGAGATGTCTGAATGGAACGCAGTTCTAAGATGCAATGAAAAGCTCTTCCTTACGAAAGTTGGACAGTGGAGATGACACAAATCATTTTGGGCAATAATTCTTTCTAGAAGCTTCGAAAAGTGACGTAACTTTACAGAAAAAACTGTGAAATCTGCACGTGGCATTCGGCAAAGACATACACGTATGAGACCAGTCAGTTCGACAAAGACACATATTCGATCAAAACAGACTCAAGCAAAAGTCCCTATCAGATGTGATGACAGAATTCCCAAAACACAACGGAGACCTCGATGTCTCTACTAAAACGTGTTGACAAGTTTTGAAAAACAGCTCTGGCTTCGAACGGACAAAGATAATCTCTCTCTCTTTTCATACTGCATTATATATTCTTTTTACAATATGTTATGCGAAATCTGAACACACATTTTAAACATCCTAATTCTAAGCTAGCTAGGAATCTGAAAAATGTTGCACAATTTTGTACAAAACATTTTATACAGTCAAAAAGGGGATATATGCATTTTGAAAGTAGCAATATATAATGATAATAATATATATATGTGTGTGTGTGTGTATACGTGTGTGTATGTGAATGCAGGTTAAGCAGTTCTCATGTAAGGAATGGTCTATAAAAAAAAGACACAGTCACTGCCACATTCATTACCTATTATCTTTTGACTCGAGGATAAAGCCCAGCTTAAAAATCTCCAGTAACACAGAAACCTTTTCAAAAGGGCATTAGACCATTTTCATGCATTCCCTCTATTCCTGGATGCTTAAAACGTCCACTCAATCTACCTAGCACTTTTTAGGTGTGCCTCCTGTCTCTCGCAGCACTTTTAAATGCACACTTCTGTTGCCATCACATTGTCCTTCATTCTCTCTGCATATACAACAAATATTTCATGTTAGCACTCAGTTTTTATATTTTCTGTTTGATTAATAATCGACATGAGCACATTTCATCATATATTCCGCTTTAGCCGTAAAAACTTTAGATTGCTCACAGCTAATTACTCTCTACAATATACTATATACTTAAGAGTCCCAGCATATGCTTTTTATAGGGTCTTGCTTTTCTCATGTAAACATTTTTTTTCTTATAGCCACCTCAGCTACCTTCTCTCGTATAAGAGGCATCATTTTCTTCTCACCCATTCCTTTAGTACCTCTCCGTCATCCAAACGTATGCAGTCCCAGCCACGCTGTTACGACAACGCCAAAACAATTCTCTTGAAATGCCGTTAATTCTTGTTACCTGTCTCTCAACCTTTAATTACCATCCTTACATCTCCAAAATTTAGTTCGTCCTACATGGTGTGATTTACATTGCCGTTTATCCTACTTGAACCAAATAATTTTGTAATCAAAATCCCTCCATAACTTAACCTGATACTTTAGCTATTGTTATGACACTAATATAAACTTCCAGCCCGCTGTCAAGTTTACCTTTTTACTAAGGGACAGTTATTCCCCTCACCCGTTCCCTTTGAAACATTTCCCTCATCCAGTCATACCTAACGAGCCCTGAGCTGCCACTCAGCCACACATTCACTGCAGTACTGTAGCATCTGCTTGTTACCCCATCAATTTGTGCAATTTGTGGTGTCCGTTGCTTTTTGTACCTCTTAATTGCTCTGCCTTTCTGCTGTTCTCCACTTCTGACAAGTCATCAAAATCCTCATTCCGTTGACCCAGGACTGCGCTCTTTTCAGGCAGCTGTGCGCGTCAGAGGGAAAGAAAAAAGATTAAGATTGGAATTTAAAGAAGGAGCTTAATTGATTTGGTAACATCATAGGCAAATACATCATTTGGATTGGAAGTGAATCAAATCATAGGAAAAGATTTAAATAACATTTCACATCAATCGAGCTCCTGTTTTTTAGTAGAGTAAGCGTTTGTATGAGGACCCTGTTTGTTGGGTTGTGAATATGGTTTTATGCGATAAAATCAACTCCGATCCTCAAATATTTTTCAGTACGTCCATTTCATTCTCTCTCTCTCTCTCTCTCTCTCTCTCTCTCTCTCTCTCTCTCTCTCTCTCTGCCACACACATACACACAGTTGATTGAATGATTGATTAAAGATTATCTGGCGTCACAACTGCTAATGGTTATTGACGCCACTACAATGGAATATATAGAGCATGTGTATGCATACCCAAACATTCATACGCACATAAATACACACACAAGACAAAATTATTAACTTAAAATGAAAACATTAAAAAACTCATTTAATGAAATAAATAAAACTAACAAAGGAAAATCCCCATAATAAAACAATTAATAATAGTAAAACCTATAAACTTACAAAATTAATAGTAAAAATTAAATTTTATTTAAAATACCAATGGCATTAATAAAATTAAACAGGTAAGGGATGGTAAGGGAAAAACCATCTTCAGTTCCCCTGCAACTTGGAGGAAAGTATCTCTCTCTCTCTCATCTGAAAGACTGGGACACTCAACTATCAGGTGTCTGACTGTCAGTGGTACCAAGCAGTCGTTACAATAAGGTTGATGATCGCCACTCATCAGAAAGCCATGTGTCATTTTTGTATGGCCTATTCCAAGCCGACTGAGTATTACTTCCCTTTGCCTAGTCATTGATGAATACTTCCAAGGAAAGATGGTGGTAGCTATTTCTTTCATTTTTTGGTTTTCTAGCTCCCATGCAAATTTCCAGGAATCAAGGAACGCTGATTTAATGACCGGATACATATCATTTGTAAGGAGTGCACACCTAGCTATATTACTTTGGTTGACAGCTGTTTTGGCAAGTGAGTCTGCTACTTCGTTTCCTGCCACACCGACATATGCAGGGGACCAATAGAAAGATACTTTACTACCACTAATCTTAAGCAACTGAACTCACTCTAAAATTTCAATAACGATAGGATGGAGTGAATTAAAATGACCAATAGCTTTTAAGACACTCAGGGAATCGCAATATATAACAAAGCGTTCTCCAGAATGACAAGCAATCTCTTTAAGGGCAGTTAGGATTGCGTAACACTCTGCTGTAAAAATGGATGCCTGATCTGGCAGCCTTCCACTCTTATTAAAATTGGGAAATACAACTCCATAGCCAACGCCTGCGTCAGACTTGGATCCATCTGTAAAAACTATGAATGAACCATCATGGTACGCCAAATGTTCTAAAAAGGAGATGCGCAGCATCTCAGCACTCACTTCTTCCTTGCTACCAGTGAAGAACCTACAGTGCTCCACAAAAGGAAGCTTACAAGGGGGCACAACAGAATACTTAAATGACCGGACTCTGACCTTTGGAATAGAATAATCTAAAATTTTTAAAACTCTGTATCCAAAAGGTTTTGGATAACGCGGATTATATTCATAAAGGTTAAAATATTTATCATTAAAAACTGCTTTGCAAGTTAATGAGTCAGGAATCCTCTGGATTCTATGCCAGTGTCGAACAAGTGATATCTGACGACATGAATCTAAAAGCAGTTCCCCTGAATCTACCAAAAGGCTTGGGATTGGAGACGATTTAAAGGCACCACTCGCAATTCTTATTCTTGCATTATGTACTGAATCTAAAATATTTAGTTTTGATTTCGAGGCTGAAGAGTATACCTCACAACCATATGCTAATTTTAATGCCACTATGGCTTTGTAGAGGATCATTAGGTGATTCCTATCTGCTCCCCAAGATGTATGGGAAAGCACTCTTAAAACATCAGAGCTTGCATAGATCTAACTTTCAGATCTTTTAGGTGAGGTACCCAAGTCATTCTTTAGTCGAACAGTAATCCCAAAATATGTGTCTCTTCCTTACATGATATCCTCTAATCATGTATGTAGAGGTCAGGATCAGGATGTATACCTTTAATGCGGCAGAAATGTACAACAACAGTTTTCGATGTAGAGAACTTAAAACCCCTTTTTTCTGCCCATTCGACAATTTTGTTAATAGCCAGTTGCATTTTTCTCTCAGCCACTGCCATTCGTGAGGCTACAAACGATAGAGAGAAGTCATCAACTAATAAGGAAAACATTATATCTTTAGGAATCACAGAGGCAATGCCGTTAATGCACAAAGCAAACAGTGTCTCACTACGGACACTTCCCTGTGGTACTCCTTCTTGGCTGAAAAGAGATGAAAATGAGTTTCCAACTTTAACCCTGAACCTTCGACTTTTTAGGAAAGCTTGTATGAATAATTGTAATTCTCCTCAGAATTCATAATCATAGTGTCTTCAAAATACCATATCTCCAGGTTGTATCATAATCTTTCTCCAGGTCAGAGAAAACTTATACATGATGTTTTCTGGAGATGAAAGCCTCGCATATTGAATTTTCTAGATGCACTAAGATGTCAGTGCAAGAACGCATTTGAGGAAAGCCACGCTGGCTGGAGTTATAAGGCCCTTCTTTTCTAAGATTCATATAAAGTCGCACATTGACCATTTTTTCCGTAACTTACATATGCATGATGTTAGAGCAATAGGACGATAACTAGACGAGTAGTAACCATCCATTCTGTGGCTTCAAAAAGCTAGTAATATAGCTATATTCCACAAAGCTGGAAATGCATTTTCTTTCCATATTTTATTAATGATACTGAGCAAAAACTTTCTTGTTCCGAGTGGCAAATTTTTTATCATTGAATAGGTTATGTCATCTGCACCAGGAGCAGATTCATTACATGATGACAAGGCAGATAAAAATTCCTGAAAGGTAAATGGCTGTTATATGATTCGCTTCGCATGGACGTAAAAGTCTAGAATTTTAATTTTATTTTCCTTTTGAATACGTTTCTTCATAGTAAGGTGAGCTTGGGTTTTCAGATGAAATATTAGCAAAATGGTCAGCAAAAACCTCACTAACATCCTCTGGGTTGGTAACCATGTTTCCAATTACTAATAACACTGGTGGAGGTGTTGGTATATATTTGCCACTAATTTTTCTAATTTTATTCCAGGCTTTAGGTAAAGGGGTTTTCCAATTAATTTTTGAGATAAAATCTACCCATGACTGACGTTTGGCTTGTTTTACTTGGTATCGAAGTCTGGCTTGTGCCTTCTTAAATACGATTAAATAATAAGAACATTTATTTCTGGAATAGCGCGTAAAAGTTGCTCGCATTGCTTTAAGAGCTATTTGACATTGAAGGTTCCACCAAGGAACTGCCTTTCTTTTAAATTTTCCAGTTGTACGAGGAATTGTCTTCTTGGCAGCATCATTAATTAGTTTACAAAGGAAATCCAGGGCATCGTCCAGGGACAGGAAATTCTCAATATCCATTTCTTAAAAAGTTAGGGTTTTGAATAATGTCCAATTGGCCTATCCAGAATCCAACGAGGTGATCTTAGTGTAGCAATTTCACCTACTACATTAATAAAGATTGGAAAATGATCGCTTCCTAATCCTTCACTCATTGCACCCCAAGAAAAGTCAAGATAACAATCAGGACAGCATGCTGATAAATCTATCACTGAAAAGGTCCCAGTTTGAATATGAAAATGTGTTGGTTCTCCAGAATTAAGGATTGCAAGCTCTTGGTCTTCAATAAAATTATAAATATTGTTTCCTCTAGGATTGGAAATGACATCACCCCACAGGGGGTGTCTTCCATTAAAATCACCAACAATAAGAAAAGGCCTTGGAAGCTGATTTATTAATCCCTCGAATTCTCGAGTCATATTATGATATGTTCTGTTTGGAGGTGAATACAGTGAACATATGGTATATTTCTTTTTCAGAAAAATCTGAACAGCAACCACTCGTAAGTCTGTTTGCAGTGGATATTTTTTGTGAGCTGTATCTCGCCTAATTAACATAGCACTTCCGCCATGAATCCCTACTTACTCATCATAATCAGAATGATAAAAAAATTATTCTTTAGGACATGATTTTTTGTCCAAGCATAGTCTCTTGCAGGGCAATGCATATTGGTAAGTTTTCTTTGATTAAAATTTGCAGAGATTCATATTTGGCTTGCATCCCCTGACAGTTCCATTGCAAAATTGAAAGCCTGCGATCCATTACTATTGATAATTAATTATTATCTTTTACACGTTTTAACCTGGGGATATTGCTCTGGATAACGATGGATTTCTGGGAGGGAAGTTCATTACTTTCATTTTCACTTTTATCTTTTCTTTTTTCTGATGTTCTCTCTCTTTTCCTGTGATCTGATTTGGGCCGAGTTCCATTGGATGTAGTCAACTGTATTCCTTTAGGTATCTCTTCTGTACATGATTTAAGAACCTGTGATTTTGGTTGCTGGAGTGATGTGCTATTTTGATTATTTAAAGAACATCCCGCTTTAGGTTTATCATCACCATGCTCCTCTCCACGTGGCGATGTCTCAGCCTGGTTTGACTTGTGACTGCAGACGATGGTTGCTGTTGCACTGCATGAGTAGCTGGCACTTGTGCACTGGACTGTGGCTTCTTAGTTACTGATGAAAATGTAACTACCGATCTTATTTGAAAAGTTCTAGTACTTTCTTTCTGGCGTCTTTAAACGAAATCTTTTCCATAACTTTAACTGTTTCCACCTCCTTCTCTAAAATAAATTGTACGCAACTTTTTGAGGCTGCAGGATGATTTTCTCCACGATTAATACAAGATGGTAGCTCATTGCATGGTCCATGTGCTTCTTTGCCACAATTACAACATTAAGCAGGTTCTTCATTTATTTTCTTTCTACATTTCTGGATCAAATGACCAAACATCTGGCAGTGGTAACATCTCAAAGGTGATGTTATGTATGGCTTGACTTTGAAGTTCAGCCATCCTGCCTTGATAGCATTAGGTAATTTAAAGGTGTTAAAAGTGAGGGTTAGCGTTGCCAGGGGAACAATCTGATCCCCCACCTTCTTTCTCCTTCTAACCACCTTTGCCACATTCTGTTCCTCTAATTACTGATGAATTTCTTCGGTGTCTAATAAGAGCAGTTCGGGAGCATATATAACTCCTCGACTTTGGTTATGAATAGGATGAGGGAAACACGTAACTTTTCGCCCTACTAAGGTATTCATCTGAGCAATTATTCACTTTGTTCAGGTGAGAAGACTTCGACTAATAGGGTACCATCATCTTGTGGACGAATTTTTGGTACACAGTTGCATACATTATTAATTTCTCTGCTTTCTTTAAATACACTGATTTTCTGCAATACATCATCTTCGAGCCTGAGAACTATAAACTTATTGTATGAATGAAACTAATTCATATACATACCAGGAAGAATCTTCATTTTTCCTTTCTTATTACTTTGAATATTTAAGTTCCTTGAATTCAATTTTGCATTTTTCTTTCTTTCCAAAACAGGAGAAGAAAAAGATTCCATCGTAACGATGTTCGAACCTGAATTATCCATTGCCAAATCCATTTCCATGCCAGGGTAGGATGATAAAAGAGGGGAGTTGGCCTTATATACGTAAAGATATAATTCGTCCGGGTAATCCCCATACCCACCACGGAGCCACAATTAGAGGACGGGGTCATCCCTTTGACAAAGGCCGCCCTAGGGGTATTACCTGGATATACACCTCACCGTCAGTGCTAACGTCGTGATGTCCGTCGAGATCACAACCCGGCACCGAAGGCAGGTTTGACATGAAACTTTCTCCTCGCTCGACCACGTCGGGTACTCGAGTTCTACAGGTGAGGGGGGGGGGGGGGGGGGGGGGGTTACCGTCCATCCTCGCCTTCCATCAAACCCAAAGCACATGTCAAATATTCAGAACCCAGCCAAGAGTCATTAACATAAAATCCACACCTAAATAGGGGAGGAAGTAGGAAAATAGGAATAATTTACTGCACGAGGAAAAGGCTGACTAATTTTGTTTGACCAACAGCTTGGTCCCAAGGACCGGTGAGAAAGCATCCCCATTAGGCATCAGGGCCCAGCTGCTGGTCACTAAGCCCCCTACCCACGCCAAGGGGTCAGCATCTAGGAGAACACACACAGTTGCATTGTGCCTTGCACATTGTCCTTTTACGGAATAATTTAGAATTTAAATTCAATCACATTGTTTGATCTCTCTCTCTCTCTCTCTCTCTCTCTCTCTCATCACACACACACACACACACCTACGAAATCTGCCAGCATGATTGTTCATTATTAGCTCTTTCTCTAATTAACACAACAAAACCTTCTGTCAGTTGGAAATCTGTTCAAAGAGAAACCGATTCCAGAGACCAACGGGTTGTACTTGACAGAACCAACACTCGACCGAAGACGTCCAACACCTCATGTGTGAGAGCACGGAATATTGAAGGGAAGGAACGCCTTTATCCCTGTGATACTGGAACAAATTAGGATTCGACCTGATTGATAGATAAACAGCAGGAAGACTTAGTTCAGTGTTTGCTGCGTAGATTGATAAATTCCGCGTTTTTAGTAATAAGGAAAATAACACCCTTGTATGAATCAAAGAAAAATAGAAAAAACTCTAGGAACAATTTATTTCATAGAGCGTTTCGAGTTTGTGACCCTAGTTTCATTGACCAGGAAACTGAATTCTTCACTACGAGTTTCAGAAAGTTATGTTGCCCAAAGTTTTTTTTTATTGACTAATGTCTTTCTAGAGCCAGAAGAATATTTTATAATCCAAGGGAACACCGTTCAACTGCTAATTTTAAATACCTTGCCCTTCCGTATAATAATGAACCTGAAAAAGTTTTTAATAATCTTAAAAAACAAAGACGGGTATAGCGTAGTGTTTTTCATTGCCCCAATACTCTTCAAAATAAAATGATCAAAAACAGTTGCAGGAAACCCAACACCGATGTTGGAGTCTATGCTATAGGGTGTAAAAACTATATTGGTGAAAGTGGTCGTTCCCTGGACCAGAGGAAACGTGAACATATTGCAGCTTGCCGTTTGGGTAACGTTTACAGCGCCATTGCTAAGCACATTTGGTATTCTGATCATGCCATTGACTTCAGGGGAGGCAAAGTTATCTATAAGAGTGCGGATAGGACCATTAGGGGGATTGTGGAAGGGGCTGTCATCACTTTAAATGGCGCCTTTGAGGGGAATACTGGCATTACGAACAATTTACTTTTGAGTGAAGAGATTTGCAAAAGGGCCAGAATTAAGAACTAAAGAAATGTGTACAGCCTTCCTCAATTTTCAAAAGGGCCAGAATTAAGAACTAAAGAAATGTGTACAGCCTTCCTCAATCTGATTATGTAGATAACCACCCTTCGTCCGTTCCAGAGTCTGATCTACAAACCACCTTTCTGGATAACGACCCTCAAAGATTTTAATCAAGAAAAAGACCAGCGTTTTGTCCCGCTTCTAAGATCACAGAGAATCCTGGAAAGGAATACGACCCAATGATTTGTTTGCATATTTTAACCTTGCTTATCATTTTTGTTTGTTCATAATTTCTTCACCAGTGTTGTGCCTCATTTAGTTAGTGATCAAGTCCACAGAAGGATGGACGAAAGCTCTAAGCATTGTAAATATTTCCACAAATATATTTCGTCTTGATAAACAAGGATATTACTGTGGATCCTTCTAGAGAGAGAGAGAGAGAGAGAGAGAGAGAGAGAAAGAGAGAGAGAGAGAGAGAATTGCGGTCCTAGAAGGAATTTCAGACCTCTTACACACCACAATAAGGAACAAAATGAAAAAAAATTAATTAACTGGTGGACCACATCTCTTATTCATATGACTTTAAAAATCGGGGAAATCCCGAATATGAAAATGACTGAAAGCATATTAATATACATAAAGTATTACTCTTACCATTTATATAAACTCAGTAAATGTCTACGTCTTAAGTAACAGTTAAGTAGCCTTTTTTGCATCGGTTGCGTAGCTTCTTGCTTACTGGAAGACAAATTCTTCTATAAGCCCTTTAAGCATCATAACATAGGTAGTTAATATGAACCTCTGATATTTATACTTTACGAAAAAAAGACCGAAATACTGTTTACAGATTATGTTGTTAAAATAATTCTTCATAACAAATAATACGTCTGTGAATACATTAACGCGTTTTGAAATTTAGAATTTTTTGGCAAAGGATTCTCACGCTTACCTATAAATAGAAACGAGTTTTAGCTTTTAGTGTCCCAGTTGTAATTCTTTTTATAGGGTAAATATCGACTTATACTCTTCGTACAGGCCTTCTTAACGTATATTAAAGCTCAGTGTTTTTGTGTTCTTTTACAAAGCAAGAAAGTCAACTAGGTCAACCCTACGTTAATATGGGATGAGAGAAAGTTCCAAATTAGTGACTAATTTTATTCGTAATCTCCGAAGGGGACTAGAATTAGTTTCCTCTGCCATTGGATTCCACCACGAGATTCCTTATTGTGAAGCTGGCATCACGGATAAAAATAATGACAGTACTCACAAGTAAAGATTTTGAAAACAGTTAAGAAGCATTTGCATTTATGATAGAGACGGTAATGATGTTAGTGTTATACTATTAAATCTAATTATTTATACCATCAATCAATGTTTCATTTCTCTAATGTTTTATCCATAGCAGTGTGCACTTTAAAATTCATTATGCAGTAATTCATTGCATTGCGTCATTAATTCTTCTTGACATTTGTTGAGAATATTCTAAAGGTAGTTGTTAAGTCTTCCTCTCCCCCTGATCCCAGTTCCTTGACGCGGTGGGGGGCTTAGGGATCCACTGCAGGGAGAGTATGAACATTTATGCCTACGCTTTCTGCTGTGGATCCAACTGAACATTGGGACCTTTAACTCCTTTACTCCTTTTATAAATTTTCCCCCTTCCCTTCTTCTTCTTTCGTTGACGACCTTGGCATGGGTTTGGACTATTGAATTGACTGCTCTTTTAATTTGATGTAGGGTGGAATTGGATGGCATGCCTCTCCACCCGTAAAACTAAAGTACCTGACGTGGTTGAGCGAGGGGAAATTTTTATGTCAAGCCATGCCCACAGTGTTGGGTCCGATCTCATGGGACTGACGACCCTTAAGGCATTGTGGGTATGGTATATATTAAGTTACCACTGTGTAACAGTATTGCTCCTCCCCCAGTTGGGCCTCCCTGGTGAGAGGGACCTCATCCTGGATGAAATTTAGAATTTCATTATATGGAAAATTTAACAAATATCCCGACGACTTCTGGCACGGATTTGGACCATTCTAAAGGAACCTTAAATCTCAAAGACCAGGTTGGTATTAAAACATTAATACCATATACTAAACCTAGGAAACCTCAGTACCATCATGAATCAACCTTGATTCACTTTGACTCCCTCTTTGGGAGTGGAAGTTGGTCAAGGTTTCAAACCATGGAAGCTGAACAAAATATTTCAGCCATTAAATTAAAATTTTTTTAACTAAACAGACATCCAACGGCAGAAATGCTGTTCAGAAAAATAAAAGAGAAGACTTGGCTTATAGAAGCCACAACAAAAAGCCAGTCAGAAGACTATTTGTCTTTAAAAATTATAGATACTATTAATGTTAAAGTGGAAAAGCATGATAATATGAACAGCATTCAGAGTACCATTGTACTTCCTGACAATAACGACGAACCAATTAATAAGAGAATTCTTTTAGACTCTCAAAAAGAGATACCTCAAGGTTGAGGATTGTGAGGTGTATGATATGACAAGTAAAAGAAGCAGTAAACAAGTAGTAAAAATAGCAAAAATAAAATTTGAGGGTTCACAACTACCTCAAAAAATACAAATTTTAGGCCAAAATAGAGAGTTAAGACCCTATATTCCAAAGCCACTGCAGTGTCAAAATTGCAGTGAGTATGGACACACAAAGAGAAATTGCAGGAATGAACCGGTATGCGCTTACTGTGGATCTACAGAACACACCACCAAATGGAAGTGTGGTGAACCAAAGTGTGTAAACTGTGATCAGAATCATCATGCAAGATCCAAAGAATGCATGTATTACATATACAACACGGAATTAAAAATGTTAAAAGAAAGAACAGGCTAAATTAGAATTGAAAGTGAGAGGAATTCAAGATCCTGCTAAGAAACGTACGTATTCTTCTATAACAGGAACCAGTAATGAAACAAAAAAACATACAGATAGAAGTAACAAGATGCAGTAAAGTAGGTCTGAAGAAGCCAGTAATATACAGGAAAAAACTAAGATAGTAAAGAATCGGGATACAGGTGCAAATGAGGTGGAAGGAGGAAGTTGTGATGTACCGGAAATTAAAGAAAAAAAATTACCTTTAGAGAGAACACCACCCAAAACAAAGGAACCAACTATAATTAGAGAAACATCGGTCAAACCAAAAACCAAAGATATGAAGAAAAAACAAAAACAAAATGAGAACATACCTTTATCTCCTAAAATAATAATAAAACCTATAGATGCAGAGATCCAAAACACCAAAGAAGTGGAGGAGAACCATACATGGATGATGGTGACTATGTCAAGGGTGATGAGATTACTCCATCGCCGATAATCGGTACAACAAGAACAAATAAAGCAGTAGATATACATGCCAACACATGTGGCTGCAATGATTGCTTCATTGCATTGTGCAATAGTAACAAAAATATAACAAAAGAATGCTTAACAAACATATAAGAAATTTTATGAAATATAGAAAGAAAGGGGCTACCGATTTAAACACCCCCATGAAAAAGGATGTGTGTATTGAGCACTTAAAATATTATAAAGATAAACAAAACACGACCGATATAACATAATATTTTCAATTATTTATATTATACAATGGAATGTAAATGGCTACATACCAGATTACACCTGGGAGAAGTACAAAGGTTATTAAAGGAATATGAACCAATGATATTATGTTTACAACATGTCAATAATACAATACCAACCAAATAGGTAAATATACCTTAATATCAACATCACAGGAAGAAGAAGGAAATTTAGGTACAGCCATATATGTACATAAACAAAGTATGTTATGACAAAAATACCTGTAACATTGCTGACCTCCCAAATATCAGATATTAAAATTCGAATTAAAAACGATAATTATATCATTTATTATTTATACAACGAACCAAATAAAACATTATGATTTGATGAACTTGGAGAATTAATTAAGAATGCCAAAGAACCTATATTAATAATAGGGGACTTTAATGCTCACAACCCAATATGGGATTGTAACTGTTCAAACTCAAATGGAGCAGGAAGTAAAGTAGAAGAGCTTATAGATTCACATGACATGTGTTGTATAAGATGATGAAGTTAGCACATATTATTCAAAAACACATGGAACATTTTCCTCTGTAGACGTAAACTCTATATTCAACAAGTATAGTGACAGATTAGATTGGAACACAATTGATGACTTGTACACCAGTGATCATTTCCCAATATTAATTTCCTTTTTACAAAATAATCCAGCAAAACATGTTCCTCACTAAACATTTATGAAGCAGATTGGGAGTGATATGAATTGCATACTAGAAGTATACCACCATGTGAATATCTAAAAGATCATAATGAAACTAATAAGTTTCTTGTTAATTTCATAAAAAAAATGCTGCTAATAAAGCAATACCAAACAAAAGACCCCATCCAAGAAAACGCAAAGTTCCATGGTGGTCTGATAAGCTAACAGGATTAATAAATATAAAACACTCAATAGAGAGAAGATTGGATAATTTGAATAGAAAGTTCAGTAAAATGAATAAAACATTACCATTGTTAGAAGGTACCTTACAAAAAATTACTATATTGTTGCTAGAAATTGATTTATTAAAGCCTATATACAACAAAATATCTTCAAAATTTAAAAAGGAAGTAATTCAAGGAAGAATAATTTCATGGAGGAAATATGAATCAGATCTCTCTAATAATACTCCCATACAAAAAATATAGGAAAAATTCAGGAAAATAAATGGTACCCATGTGAAACCACCCTGACATGCCATATTAAAAGACGGAAAAAGAATACTCGATCCAAAAGAAATAAGTAACATAATAGGAGAAAACTTAGCTAATGTAAGTAGTGATAGAAAGAATACTCGAGCACACGCTCAACGTACCACCAGACACGGATCAGAGTGTTGAAGAGGTCTTGAATATTCTCCAGGAACACATCAAGAACCTGCGGAATGAAGCACTACGATGCAGGGACCTGCTCTCCTGCAAGCAGAGGGAAGGGGAAAGCTTCAGCGACTTCTACGTCCGACTGAAGCATGTAGCAGAAGAAATCGACGTCTGTTCTGGCCATTCTGCTGTGTGTGAGGAGACTCAGCTGAAGATGGATCATTATCATGGAGTCAGGGACGAGGAGCTCACTCAGAAACTCATTGCCCTGGACGCTGCCAGCTTCATTGGCCACCATGGTTAACGAATGTCGCTCCTATGAGGCCACATGGACAGCCATGCCGCCATACGTGCCCCTCCTTCTAAATTGTGTGCCGTCTCCACGTATAAAAAAATTAAAGGACATGGCAACAGTGGTTCTACCTTGCTACCAACCCCTAGCAAGGACACTCTATGTCCTTCCTGCACAATGAAGCCCAGCTCAACAGGAAAGTGCCCAGCCAGCGGCAGTGTATGTGTAAACTGTGGCTGCAAAGGACACTGGTGCAGGACCCCAAAGTGCCCCGACTACAAGGCCACATGCAGGACACTGCGGCCGAGTGGGCCACTATGACAAGTACTGCCGTCAGCAGATGAACGCCCAATGCCACGCCCCCTTCTAGCAAGCCCTCTAACTGTCACAAGGTCGAGAGCCCTTCTTCATCAACTGACTCCTCACCATCACCTATATCCATCGCCCTCACCTACAGGGGTGAGACATCGAAGATAATGATGCTGCCTGACACAGGAGCTGATGTATCAGTGATGGGGGCTGTATCAGTGATGGGCCCCCAGCACTTGAAACTCCTTCGCATTCCCAGGACTGAGCTACAGCCTCCTGCAACATCAGTGACACTCACGGCAGATGGGTCAAAGATGACACCAGCTTTAGGAACCCTTAAGGCCACCTTGTCCTTGGCCAAATGGTCCTGCCTCGCCACGATCAAGTCCACGAACGCATTCCTGTCCTATGCACTTTGCAAGGAGTTGGCCATCATCCCGCCAGGCTTTCCGTGGCCCATCCTACAGGTCACCCACATTAATCGATGCAAGGAGCTGCCCTGCATGCTGACACGACCCTGCTGAGGCCCGAGAGTATTTCTTACAAACCTTTTCAGGACATACTCGCGTCAAAGGAAGACCTAAAGCAGCTCCAACTGAGGCCGATGGCCGGCCCTCCCATGAAAATCCACCTTAAGGAAGACGCGGTCCCTTTCGCCATTGTTACGATTATGTTTATATTTTGTAGAATATGATTTGTATTAATCATATGTCCGGGGAATAATTGTTTATATACTATATAATCATTAAGTATGCTACCACCTGTCCCTTCAGTCTCGAGACTCCTTGCTTAGTCTCGTTTTCTGTTAAACCTCCTTGGCTTTATACGAGCATATGTCATTGGCTTTCAGACTACGGGACCTTTAACCTCTCTCCAGCTGATCTGTGGTGGTAACTACATTTAGTTTGTTTGTTTTACATACTTGAAGAGTGTTTTTGTGAAGTAATTATTACTATTGTGAAGTATTTGTAAGTTTTTCTTATTTCATTAGTGTGATTCGTACTGCCGTTATTTATTAGTAACTTTGTGTTATTTGTGTAATATATATATATCTAGCATTCTTTATTTCATATTTAATTTACGTTCCTTAATATTCTGTTGATATAAAGTGACTGTGGGGTTTGTGTAATGACTCCTCTCCTACTCCTAGACTAACTCATAGGAGATCGTTACATTTTGGGGCCTGACCGGGATTACGAGTTGCTGTGTCAATAACTATTAGTTGTATTCGGAAAGTGTTTATCATGTTAACTTCACACACACGTCTGTATGTAGAATAAAACTGCTTTTTCGGTATCAAATATCAGGATAATGTTTTTCGTAATCTGTTTATTTTTCAAATAAGTTTTTAAACTAAAGTATTGTCAATTGTTAACTACTGCCATAATTTTCGGTTGAAGTTTAAGTGAGTGTAGCTTGCCCTAAAGTGTTCGTCTGACTGCTAATCCCTTCGTAGATTAAGTTCTCAGTCATTTATGCCGTGTTGGTGTCTTAGCAATACCTTGCTCCCGATAGTATTGACTAGTTTAGAGTTAAAAGGACACTTCGTGTAGTTCCTTGCTCATTGTTTGACTGTTATTAGGGGAAAACTGTCAAGCATATTTTGTTGTAGCGACCTAAGCCACGTCACTATCGTTTAAAGTAGTTGTTTAGTCTGGACTAGCGGTTTGCTCCCGTACAAACAATTGGTCTTCACATGACAACGCTTTCGAAGCGTCTGAAATTTGTTCTTACGAGCTGTTTCGTCTTTAATGCTTCATTCATACTCATACTTGCATATGCAAATCTTATTAAACGTACGTATCTAAATGTAATTTTCGTTCAGAATAATTTTCGATGTGCTTATTACTCTTAGTGATTTTCAGTGTCAGATTTTGATAAATTTTTCACTGATTAGACTTCGACCAACTTTGATATGTTCAATTTCCTAGTTCGTGCTTTTGCATTTTAATGACTTGACTCCTGATATTTTGTATCGTTTGAGTAATAATCTCCGAAATGCCTTTTGATGTATCAGAATTTGTAGCAAACCCTGCTGGTGAACTTTTTCAGCTTTCTCAAGCTAAAAAGGTGGACTTGCTGTCCCTGCTAGTCAGCTTAGTATTGCAGTGAGCCACACGCGCTTAAAGGTCAAATTCTAGACTCTATTTGGATTACTATATTGATGAGGATGTTTTTACTGAAGAACAGGTAATTAACTTGAGGTCAAAGCATAGTAAAGTAGATAAAGAATTAGAGCTAGCTAGAATACAGTTAAGATTAAGGGAAGTTAGCAGAGAACAAGAGGATTATCTTTCTCGGAAGAGGTTAGAGGAAAAGCAGAAGCTTTTGGACTTGGAATTGGAATATAAGATTAAAGAGGCAGAGTTGAATAAGAGGTTTGGAAGAGGAAAAGGCTAAAATAGCTGTAGAAAAGCACCGTGAAGAGTTTGATATTTCTAGTTCTCGGGCCCATTCATTTTGACTGTCTAGAGCAAGAAAGCTTGTGCCATTTTTTGATGAGAAAGACGTTGAAAGTTTTTTCATAGCTTTTGAAGATATTGCTGCTAATCTAGAATGGCCTGCAGATCAGTGGTTATGGTTAATTAAACCCCAATTACGCGGCAAAGCAATTCAAGTTGTATCAAATTTAATTGGTGAAGGTTACAATGTTATAAAGCAGAATATTCTAGATGCTTATGCTATCACCAGCAAGGGTTATAGACAATGTTTCGGAATGCTACTAAGACTACTTCTCAAACATTTACAGAATTGCTAATCAAAAGCTTAGGTTATTTAAAAATGGCTTGCAAGTGAAAAAGTCGCAAATTTCAATGAATTAGTTAATCTTAGTAGTCTTGGAAGAATTCCATCGGAGATTACCACCACCTATTTCGATGTATATAGCTGAGAGAGAGGTCAAAGATCTAACGAAAGCTGGAAATCTTGCTGATAACCATAGCTTAATTCATAAGAGTAAGCCTAAAATTCCTGATAAGTCTAAAGATACTGATGGTGATGGTGCAACTGGTATTAGCTCTTGTGCTTATTGTAAGCAGCCTGGCCACACAATAAAGAATTGTACAAAACCAAGTTGCAAAGTGGGCCAATCAGTTAGTAAGGTATCCCAGTCAGTGGTTAAGAAAACTAGTTTGCATTGTGCTGTTGATCAGATAGATTATTTCAAAGAATTTGTTTGCCATGCTTCTTCAATTCAAAGAAAGTATCTATACTAAGAGATACAGGGGCTGCTCAGTCCATAATACATAAGAGTCTGTTCCTGATCTTAAATTTACTAATGAACATGTTGTTTCAGACTTTTCAAGTCGTAAAGTATTGCACTTGCTGAAGTACATCTTGATTGCCCTTATGTTAATGAAACTGTAAAAGTTGCTGTCACTGATAATGAATTCCTGTTAATGTAGATCTTGGTCCTCGGTAATGATTTAGCGGGTAGTAAAGTAATGTGCAATTTGATAATTTATGATCCTGAGAGCAAATGTGATGAACAAGATTCACAAGGTACTAAGCCTAAGGATTCAATTTGTGTAGTAACTCGCTCAAAGAAATCTACTGATGAGCAAACCTATGAAATGTACCTAATGTTTCTATTAATCATTCAAACTTACCTGATCTGTTAAACCTTTCTAAAGATAATTTAGTTAAATTACAGCAGGAAGACGGTTAGCTTTGAGTAATTATATGAAAAAAAGCTGTTCAGAAATCAGATATTGACAAAGTTCCTTGCTACTACATCGAGAAGGGAATACTGATGCGCTTGTTTCGACCTTCTAAATTGTCGGCGAAAGAATCTTGGGGGCAGACTGTGAGCAGGTTATAGTTCCATTTATCAATAAGAAGTAAGATCCTTGAAAATTGCTCATTGTGCAGATTTCAATTTAGGGGTAAGTAAAAACTTATCAGAGATTATCTTTTTAATTTCTACTGGCCAGGAATGAAAAAATGATGTAAAAAGCTTTGTACAGTGTTGTCATATCTGCCAGATAGCGGGATAAAGCCCAATGAGGTGATACCACCTGCACCATTAAAACTATTGCCATTCCACATGAACCATTCAGTAAAGTTGTTATAGATTGTGTGGTCCTTTGCCAAAACCCGTAAAGGTAATCAGTATCTGCTGACTGTAATGTGTCCCTCCACAAGATTTCCAATTGCCATTCCTTTACCTAATATACTGCCAAAAAGATTGTAGAAAGTCTAATTAAAGTGTTTACTGTCTTAGGTTTTCCTAAAGAATTACAATGTGATAGGGGAACAAATTTCAAAAGTGAGGTTTTCCAATCTGTCTTGAAAGAGCTGCATATTAAACAATCATTTTCTTCAGCTTATCATCCACAGTCTCAGGGTGGTGAAAGGGAAAGGGCACATCAGACATTGAAAGCCTTCTGGAAAATATGCCTTGGAATCTGCAAGAGAACTGGGATGAAACCCTGGATCTCTTGATGTTTGTGATACGCAGTGTTCTAAACGAATCCCTTGGAGTTTCTCCGTTTGAAATGCTTTGTTTTTTGGTAGAAAAGCTAGAGATGTGCAAGAGTTGTTAAAGAAAATTTAACTGGTGAGGTTGAAGTAGTCATCCTGTAACAGTTTCTAAGTATTGCAAAACATGAAAGACAAAATTGACAAAATTCATAAATTTGCCTTCAATAATCTGAAAGTTTCAAAAGAGAAATGAATGAAAATGAAAATTATAACAAAAAAGCTAAGGTGCGAAAGTTACAGTTGGTGACAATGTTCTAGTATATTTTCCAATTCCAGGATCTCCATTAAAACATAAGTTCTCTGGACCATATAGGTATCAAAGTGATAAATAAACTTAATTATGTTGTCTCTTACTCCTGGACAGGAAGAAGTCTACCCAGCTAGTTCATGTCAACCTAATTAAACCTTACCAATAAGATTTCCCCAGTGTTAGTTTATAGTAGTGTGCAACCCTGTGAAGTAAGTGTGCAACCTTGTGGAGGAAGTACTGAAGACTACGATGAAAAAGATAGCCACTTAGACATGAATACTTCATGGACAGATTTTTCCAACTCTGATATTCTTGCTTCCTTAGATAAGTATTTTGAACACGTGACTTGTGAGCAGAGAACACAATTGCAGAGCCTGTTACGTAAATATGAAAGTGTGTTGTTCAGATATTCCTGGTTAACTGTAATATTGTTTTACACGATATAAAGCTTCTCCCTAATACCTTTCCTATTCGACAACAGTACTATAGTATTGTGGGTGAAAAACTACAGTTAATGAAAAGTGAAGTTGAATATTTATTAAACAGTGGATTAGCTTCCCATAGTTGCTCACCGTTGGGCTTCGCCTTGCATTTAGTTGTTGCCAAAACCTAATGGGAAAGTAAGGATGTGCACGGATTATAGAAGAGTGAATAGTGTTACAGAGAAGGACTCTTACCCACTTCCTAGAATACAAGATATCTTAGACAATATAGGAAATTGCAATT
Source organism: Macrobrachium nipponense (assembly GCF_015104395.2). Taxonomy (NCBI): domain Eukaryota; kingdom Metazoa; phylum Arthropoda; class Malacostraca; order Decapoda; family Palaemonidae; genus Macrobrachium; species Macrobrachium nipponense. Next base: position 29,921,000 of record NC_061105.1, read on the forward strand.
ATTTAACTCAAATAGACCTCTTAAAGGGATATTATCAGATTCAGTTAACTGAAAATGCTTAGAGAAATCAGTGCATCATTACCTCCTTTTGGCTTGTTTCAGTATAAACGTTCTTCCCTTTGGCATGTGTAATGCCCCTGCAAACCTTCCAGCGTGTGATGAATGAGTTGATCAGAGATATTGAAGATGTATATGCCTACTGGACGACTTTGTTGTTGCAACAAGCAGCTGGGAAAAAACATTTGAAAAAAATAGAAAAATTGTTCCACAAACTTCCCTCCCCAAACAATCTGACCAGTAATCTTTCGAAATCTGTTTTGGCAATGCCAAAGTTAACTATTTAGGTCATGTAATTGTAGTGGTTCTGTTGTACCTAAAGATATAACATAAAAGCAGTCTTAGAATACCCAGTCCTTCTAACCGTAAGCAAGTACAGACTTTCCTTGGGATGTCTGCTTATTACAGTAAATTTTGTAAAAATTTTGCGATTGTTGCAAAACCTCTCTATGAACTTACATCAGCTAAAGCAAATTTCATCTGGTCACCAGAATGCCAGAACTCTTTTGATCAGTTGAAACTAAGAATGTTAACCTCTCGTCCAATCCTAAAATGCCCAAATGTGTACAAGCCTTTTTATCTGCAGGTTGATGCTTGCAACACAGGTATTGGTGCTGTGCTTCTGCAGTCAAAGGATGAAGAGCCATCTGACGAATCCCCATTGCTTCCTGTTTCATACTTTTCCAGGAAGTTCTCCCCAACTCAGCAGCGTTGGTCTACTGTAGAGCAAGAGCTCTATGGTGTTGTAGCTGCACTTCTACATTTCGGAGTATATCTGCATGGAAATACTCCTGTGACAGTCTTATCAGACCACTTGCCATTGGCCTTCCTTGAAAGGGCCAAAGCTCATAACAAGAAACTGCTCGGTGGTCGTTCATTCTCCAGGAATTCAACGTGAAAGTGAAGCATATTCCTGGTGCAGAAAATAAAGTAGCAGATGCATTGTCTCGCGTTTAGGCACCTTCAAGCATCCCTCCCATCCATCATAAATGGATGATCATCGTGAAACTTCTCAGCCGCCTTTTAGCACGGGGGAGCTGTTACGATTATGTTTATATTTTGTAGAATATGATTTGTATTGATCATATGTCCGGGGAATAATTGTTTATGTACTCTATAATCATTAAGTATGCTACCACCTGTCCCTTCAGTCTCGAGACTCCTTGCTTAGTCTCGTTTTCTGTTAACCTCCTTGGCTTTATACGAGCATATGTCATTGGCTTTCAGACTACGGGACCTTTAACCTCTCTCCAGCTGATCTGTGGTGGTAACTACATTTAGTTTGTTTTACATACTTGAAGAGTGTTTGTGAAGTAATTATTTACTATTGTGAAGTATTCGTAAGTTTTTCTTATTTCATTTGTGTGATTCGTACTGCCGTTATTTATTAGTAACTTGTGTTATTTGTGTAATTATATATATATCTAGCATTTCTTTCATATTTAATTTACGTTCCTTAATATTCTGGTTTGATATAAAGTGACTGTGGGTGTTTGTGTAATGACACCTCTCCTACTCCTAGACTAACTCATAGGAGATCGTTACAGCCATCCACACCCCAAGGCAGATACCCTACGCTTTCCGCGAACCTGTCAAGAATGAACTAGACTCCATGGTACAACAGGGAATCATTAAGCCTTGTGGAGATGAGCCATCGGAATGGTGCCACCCTCTAGTCGTCGTTCCTAAGGCCAAGGGAGTTCGAATCACAGTGGATCTCACGAAGCTGAATGCACAAGTCTCCGTCCAGCCCACCCTTCGCCCACGCCCTAGATGCTGTCCATGCTGTCGACCACTACGCCAAGTTCTTCACTACCGCAGACGCTCTACACGGCTACTGGCAGATGGAGCTAGCAGAAGAGACCGCCACCACACCACTTTCATTACGCCTTATGGACACTTCCAGCATTGCCAGGGACCAATGGGCTTCGCTGCCACTAGTGATGCCTATTGTTACCGCGAGGGGACCTAGCTCTCTAAGGCATGAAGAAGTGTGTCAAGGTTGTTGATGACATTCTCATCTTCGACGATGGCCTACTGACACACTACCACAGGATCCACGAACTGCTCACTGCTGCCGCAAAAATGGCATCACTCTCAACAAAGAAAAGTTCACAGTGGCAGAGACCAGAGTGAATTTCTGTGGCTTCACTCTTTCCGAAGAAGGAATTGCTGCTGACCCAGGACGAGTTGCTGCTCTGCAAGACTTCCCTACACCATCCAACCTGACGGACTTACGTTCCTTCATGGGATTAGTAAACCAGTTGGCAGAGTTTACCCCAGATATTGCCCTGAATGCACAGCCCTTCGACCACTCTTGAGCCCCAAGCGCTCTTTCTTTGGACACCTGACCATGACCAGGCTTCAAACGTGTGAAACAAGCACTTTCAAGCCCACCTGTTCTTGCGTCTTTTGACCCAACCCTGCCAACCATTCTCCAGACCGACGCATCTCGCCTCTACAGGATAGGCTACGCTCTCCTCCAGGACCATGGATCTGGACATCTCCGAGTAGTCCAGTGTGGATCCCACTTTCTCCTGCAGACGCTGAAACAAGGTATGCAACGATTGAACTGGGAGATGCTTGCAGTATCTTGGGCCCTTACAAAGTGCTGCCTATACCTCAAAGGATGCCAACCTTCACCCTGCAAACCAACCATCGCCATGGTTGTCTATCATCAACAGCTACACGCTGGACATGGTTGAAAACCCACGGCTCCAGAGAATGAAGAGCACATGTCGCAATACCAATTACTGCAGTGTGGCATGCCGACAAGTCTCTATGCATCCCAGATGCACTTTCTCGTGCACCAGTCAGCTACCCCACCTCTGAGGATATGACTGGCTGCGCTGAGGTAACGGCACATGTCAGATCTGTCATCAACGCTTACAACAGCTTCCCAGGACAAGGATGCCCTAACCATGACACGACGGACCCTACAGGACATGTCGATAGCAGCACAGGCGACCCCACCTACGTTCACCTTCACGATTGCATCAGTTCTGGGTTTCCCACGAACCGCTACGACCTACATGCATCCTTATCACCGTACTGGAAGCTGCGAGAAGCCCTCTCTACTGATGGCAACCTCGTGCTCTACGGGGCAAGAATACTAGTTCCTGCAGCTCTACGTCACCACACACTCGCCAGACTCCATGATAGTCACCGTGGTGGTCGAGGTACCAAACGTCGGGCCCGAAAACGTCTTCTGGCCTGGGATAGACTCAGACATTGCCAACACCGTCGCTGCCTGCGAGCCGTGCCAAGTCCTGCGTCCCAGCCAACAACAAGAGCCTCTCCACAACGACGACCATCCATCCAGGCCCTTTGAGTCGGTATCGGCGGACTTCTTCCAGGTAGCTGGGAAGTCCTTTCTTGTAGTCGCCGACCGCCTCTCTGGCTGGCCTGTGTTTGTCCCTTGCAAGGGTGACACTACTGCCTCCTCGACCATACGGCACTTCTGCCGCTACTTCAGAGAGGTGGGTGTTCCCTTACACCTGCACACCGATGGAGGACCTCAGTTTACCAGCAAAGAATTTGCCGACTTCACAGAACGTTGGGGTGTACACCACATCACCTCGTCGCCACATTACCCACAGTCTAATGGACACGCTGAGGCCGCAGTCAAGGCTGTCAAGCACTTGATCCTCAAAACGGCCCCCACAGGAAACATTGACTGCGAGGATTTCGATCGTGGTCTCCTTGAGTTAAGAAACACACCCAACCAGTCTGGTCGCTCTCCTGCCCAGGTACTGTATGGTCACCCTCTCCGTACATGTGTGCCTGCCCATCCTCCAGTCATTCACAGAAGATGGCAGGAAAAGGCCCATGACCGTGACCGCCGAGCCACTGCCAGAGCTGCTCAGGTGCAGCGCAACTATATATATATATATATATACATATATATATATAGTATATATATATATATATATATATATATATATATATATATATATATAATATATATGTATGAGTATATATATACATATATATATATATAACATATATACATATATATATATATATATATATACTATATATATATATATATATATATATATATATATATAACATATTTAAGCGAATACAAAAAGAAAATGTTAGGCAGAAATCCACGCGCTTTTGTAGCAAAGACGAAAGCGCTTGGATTTCTGCCTATCATTGTCCGGTGGTATTCGCTCATTTAATGAAGTCACGTGCATCTACCTACTGTAATTTTCAAGCAATATATATATATTATATATATATGTGATATATATATATATATATATATATGTATATAAGGTTCACCACCCCTCGGTAAACAAAAGGCTGCCTTTAAACTTGACATTATTGTTGTTGCTATCTAGTTGTGTCACTTGCATTTGACAATTGGGTCTGTTCTGCTCTTACAAAGACGCAATGACTATAGTTCCACCCCTTCCTTCCATCATTTGTAAATCAGATATTACTCGGTCGTCCTCTGGTTCTTGTCTGCCCCACAGTAGCTGGAAATCATAATGTCTAATCCACACATCTCTGTACAGAACGCGTTCTGTCCGCATTGAGTGTGGCATCAGCTGCGTTGCCACCTTCCTCCAAGGTTGCCACACTTCCCGGTTTCAGAAGTCTTTCATTGTGTGTAATGCTGCTTTATATGTCTTGCTTTATTTTTTCCAACTACCACTCCTTATGATTTTCTGTATGAGAAAATGTATCCCTTACATTAATTATTCTTCATCGTTTTGTCATTTCCCTTACTGTTTTATACTTGAAAAGATAAACAAAAATGTAAAGGAGGAAAACATCTTTCAAAATCTCAAGATAATTGGATAAAATCGAAGGAAACCAACTTTTTTATTCATGTGATGATTTTTGAAATTGGCTACGAAAATCATGGTCGGGAGAATGTCGATATCAAGACACAATGTGTTCTTAGGTAATGCACCTCCACAAAAGGCAACGTTCAAGTAAGTGGTAAGCAGCTTTTTGCCTGCTGGAAGACGAAACCTAAAACCTCTTTTCATGTCAAGAGCGTACTTATCTTTTGTGATAAAAAGGGACTTTTGTGAGTATATATTTGAGATTTTAAATGTCAATGGAAGTACATATTTTCTATTTTGTTTCATTGCACGTACTGGAAAAGTGAGTTTTTGACGGTTTCGCTAAATCATTTATATCAGTGTTAAGAAGGACTTCTTTGAGGTTCTTCGTTAATCTATGGAACTCGCGTCCAAATTTCGAGTGCCTTTACGAAGGAATCTCATCCTAAATCTTTTTAAAATACTTTTACTGTTTTTTTAAGCCAAAAGTAAAATTTTTTTACAGCATGAGCATGCAAAGGTAGCAGAACATCACAACTAATAGTGACATTAACGATGGGAGCTATGAAGACATTGATTCGCCAGTATTTCTTCCACCTGCCCTATGTATATTGACTACATTTAGTCGTTGATGAACCTAAATCCTGTGAATAATATAAAACTTTGGGTATTCAGTCGATGAAACTCCTCATCATCTCAAAATGAAAACCGATTACCAGTAACGGCTAAAAGCTGTGAAAATGACGCAGACTTTATACCTGTCTGTGAAGTGCTGAGGGTAAGACTTCCGGCCAAGTGGAAAAAATAACTTAATGAGGATAAACGAAACTGGATCTTGAATCGAACTTCTTGAACTTACACAAGAATAGTGCAAAGCAGGTTAAATAGTTTGAAGCATGGAAAGGTTGGTTAATGGTTTAATGTAGTCTGGTCTGTGTTGCAGGTTATATAATCACCCACACTTGAGAACATCCTAAAGAGCAAACAGGTTTTGGCAACAGATTAAGGGAGTTGGTTATCGTTTTTGTTAAGAAAACAAAATCTTTTAAGTGCTTGTTTACTGCTAAACAGCTCTCTCATTTTTGGAGATATATTTTTTTTTTTTTATATAGATAAATTGTTGTAGATGAATTGTTGTAGACGAATTCACCAGGCTTATTAAACCTTTCAATACCTTACCGGTATGAATTTCGTTGGCTGCCGTGTTAATAATTTTATGGAGTCTTCTAGTAGAGGGAAACGGCTTGACACACACACACACACACACACACACACACACACATATATATATATATATATATATATATATAATATATTATATCTATACACACAAAGTTCTACGTATACTCGTTTCCCCTGAATAGAGGTTATAGGTCTAGGGATTAGCCCCCTAGCTCTTAGCAGAAAAACCACTTAGTATTTAAAAAAACGGGTGCCTTTCCACCCCCTGTACCCCCACCCCCTTCCCCGTCACCAAGGCTCTGAATCAAACTCCCTCGCTCAGTTAATGAGCAATACACCACAACGAAAAAATCGGCCGTTGGCTCACGCAGACCGGTTTTCTCCGTTGTTCAGGAAAAAAAAAAACCGGTTCTTAATAGCTTTCCGTCCCAACAAGCTTATCTATCGAAATTATGATCGAAGATCGGACTTGTATTATGATTCATTTGTGGCGGTTCATATTCGCAAGACTAAATAGGGAACAAGTTTGGGTGATCAATACGGGCTTCTCAATAGCAGAAAGAGTAATCACCCTCACTTTTGAAGTAAATTTGAAGCACTTTTAAAACGGGGCTTTGGGTGTGGGTGGGTGTCTGTTTATTGAAATAGCATTTAGAGTTTAGTACTTGCACTAATTGGGGATTATTGTTCTGGTATGTATGAATGTGAACCGTATACATGCTGCATTTATTGCTGTCTAGAACTTTTTGTTTTGAAAATATTTGTAACTTAATATGGAAGTAAACTGGTCACAAATGGTGGTTAATGATGCTTCCACAGTAGTACCGGTTTCATCCACCTACACTGAAGGCTTATCAGCAGATGTCAGTCAGACCCTCCTACACGCATTGTATTTTGCACCTCTATCTTGTGCACACTCTATCTTGGTGTAGAGGATATTCCTTTCCAGTTCCTCTTGTACCCCATTCAAACTGTACTTTCTGAAAGGTCACCCTCTCCTCCTTCCTCCGAATACTTCCAAACATTGCATTCTTTCAGGCAAACCTATCATCATCTAGTCTTTCCTCACGACTGAACCATCTAAGGAGACATCAGCCTATTTCCCCAATTCCACCGTTTTGTGCAAACATCCTGCTACCTCCTCCTGCATATTTCCCCTTTTCTCACCTTACCAGCTCTTGCAACCACATCAACATCTACAGCCTTCACGTCCGGAGAGGATAGCTCTGTAATCCTTTCACACAAATACCCAACATCGGCCTACTAGTATTCCCTTCCCCCGTCATGTGCAAACATTCTGCTACCTCCTCCTCGCTTCAACTATTCTGTGAC
>NC_061105.1:29933372-29935872 GCF_015104395.2 Macrobrachium nipponense
TGAGTGGGAATATCAGAACAATTAGAGTTCCGGATTCCTCGAAGACAGGAGACAGAATTTATGTTGCTTATATTAAATAATAAAAAAGATTCCCAAAGGTATCGAGTGAATTGGTAAAGTCATACTTACGTAAAAGTAAATAAAATATGATGACAAAACTGACAATTTTAGGGCTTGTGGGAAAACAAAAACAGTCTCTTGCGTAGACCAAGACATTACTCTTGCCTTTGGTTTAAAATTAGCGAAGACTACAACGAAAAAATCTGCGAATCTTCTGGAGTTTCCCGAGGATGAAGGACATTATTTATTAAAGACAAAAAAATATATAAGATTTTCTGACAAGTCGACAGTTTTATTTATTTATTTATTTATTCTTTATTTATTTATTTATTTAATTTTTGCGAATCCTTCTCTCCCTCGCCAACTGTCAGGTAGTACTAGGATTAATGGAGTTACTCCCTGGCTATAGTACTAACTTTGAGCATGTTCCTGCGCCATATAAATCTTTGCTCTGTTGTTCCCATCTTTATTATCTTTGATTATCTCGATATCTTGATACATTGATTATACTTGATGTCTTGCATATCTATTATCTTTAATATCTTGTTTATATTGATTATCTTGATGTTATTTTTTTCATAAATTCACCATAAATCGAAAATATTGTGCTAGAGACTTCCAATGTGTTACAAAATGAGGTAAATGATTGAATATTACTAAAATATGAGAGTTTTAGCTTACAATTGCGTTTTTCGACCATTTCGGTAGAGTCAAAATTGACCAAAGGTTGAAAATTTGTCACTTATCATTTTTTATATGAAAATATTTCAAAACTGATAAAAGCTACAACCATGCGTTGTTTTTAGTTGTATTGTGCATTGAAATTGCGCACATTTCCATATATAAAAACTTTATGTAACGGCTAATTCTAAAATGGTGCAAACATTACCACAATCGCATATATGATTTTTTTCGGAAGAGTTACACCGCGCGGAGTAAGGAAAAAGTTTTTCATCAAAATTCTCCATAAATCGAAATATTGTGCTAGAGACATTCCAATTTGTTGCAAAAATTAAGGTAAATAGTTGAATATTACTACAATATAAGAACGTTTAGCTTACAATTGCGTTTTCCGACCATTTCGGTAGAGTCAAAGTTGACCGAAGGTTGAAATTTTGGCACTTATCGTTATTTATATGGAAATATTTTAAAACTGATAAAAGCTACAATCATGAGTATTTTTCTGTTGTATTTTAAATGAAATTGCGCACATTTTCGTATATAGTACTTAGTACTTCATGTAACGGATAATTTAAAACGGTGCAAAAATTACGTCAAAGTGACGAAATAATTTTGAGATGTGTCACTGATACTTTTAGTGCGATAAGAAAGAAATTCGCGCTTGCGCGCCTGCGTAACGATTGTAAACAAAACAACGCCTTGATCCGTGAACTCCCAGCATCCTCAAGGCGCGTGATTCAAAAGTTTTCGGCTGGTAGGCCTATAAGTATTTTCCGCGAAATTTAATTTAAAAAAAAAAAATTTTTTGAGTCGACGTATGGTACGTCCATTCGGCATATGGGGGACATTTGACTTGACGTTTAATACGTCCATTCGGCGTTTAAGGGTTAAATAAATGGTTTTTCTGTTGTATACTTTCTGAGTTCAAATTCAAACAAATTCCGGCTTCTGTTTGGAAATTGCACTTGGCCAACCTGAGAGCCATGAAGAAGAACTTACTGGCATTGAGATAATGATATCATTTCTATATCTGCTCTAGATGAATTAAAAACCTACGAAGGCAGAACATGTTTGGAAGCCTTGATGGAGAGAAGTTATGATGATAAGAGGTTACTTACAAATGGTGGAGAAATCGACAAAATGCATCGGAAGACATAAGTCTATTGAGAATGTTTTGTAGATATGATATATGAATTGAAAGTGTATTAAAGATCAATATGACTTTTCAAACAAATGATGAATTTCAAGACGATATTAAATCCTCGACAGAGCAAAACGAGAAAAAGCAGATGGACAGTTGAAAGCTGTGGACATGACCTCGATTCTTCGTTGATGTCTCATATCGCACAAAATCTTAAGAAAAAAATTAAGATCACAGAAGATTTTTAACCCTGAAAACATTTTTGTTAGTCACTGATATAAAAACGAAACTGCCTTGCACTGTTTTCCAAAAGAGAACCTGCATCATCAAAAGAAACTATCGATTTCATTACCTCTCCTGACACTTCGCCAAGAGAGTTGAAGCCTCTTCATCCTTCTAGAGATAAAAAATTGATGGTGATGAAATTCCAACCCTCACACGATCAGACGAAGAGAAGTGAATAACAGGCGTTTTGCTGCAACGTCTGATCGCGTAGACGTTCAAACGTGATTTCTTCATGCCAGTTTTATCTTTAGGAGATTGAAAATGAAAGGTGGTGAGTACCCTGTATATAGACTCAGGATCTAACGTACATTATAGCGCCATGTGTTTAAGTAT
>NC_061105.1:29938372-29947479 GCF_015104395.2 Macrobrachium nipponense
ATATGGTTTTGGGTCATAATAACACTTGATTTGAAACTTCTTATGAAATCTCATGATTCATTTAATATAAAAATCATATATACGCATATAGTTATATATATATATATATATATATATGTGTGTGTGTGTGTGTGTATGTATGTATGTATGTAGTATATAGATATAGATAGATAGATGATAGATAGATATATTGTACAGTTACTCAGTAAGCGGGATAAATTGCTTATCATTATACACATTACCAATAGTTCTCACCATTTAATATTCTCGCAGTAAACTCAAGTCAAAAACCCATTGGACAAAGAAACAAAAAAAAACTTACCTTCAGCGGGTTTTAGGTTATTTCGACCATTTCGTAAATATCTTTCTCAAAACATTTCATGTTCCACCTAAAGATGGTCAACAAAGCAACAAATAATTTTTATACAAGTGGCGTACTATTTCCTTACAGAAAATTACACAGTTTATCACTATACAAGTATATATATATTATATATATATATAGATATATATTATATATATGTGTGTGTGTATATATATATAATGTGTGTGTGTGTGTTTAGTGTGTGTCCGTGTAGACACACAAACAAAATTATGTATAGGTTCACCTACATGACCGGGATTTGAAGCAGTCTTTTTTGAGTATAGTTCACTTACCACACAAAGAAGGGGCATAGATTCGATCCTGGTCAGGGTAGGTGCAGTTAACATATAACATTATTTTGGGAGAAAGTTATTTCCAAATTTACTACAGAAAAAATATTAATAGGTATTGTGGTGAAACATTCGAGCATAGAAGTCTCATGTTCCTCGGTGTTACTTGTGTTTTACCAGTGGCATAATATCATTTATAAATATATATAGTAATATATATTAATATATATATATAGGATATATATATATATATATATATTAGTTGACCAACCACGGAACTTTGAACAACTCAGATAAATTTTTCCTTCGTTCCCTTGATTGTCTTGTGTAAATTGTGTACTGTTATGAAAATGCTTTCCTTTCTTGTAATTAATAATTCTGTCTTGAATTCATTACTTTAAATAAACTCGATATATACATTTTTACATATATCCTGGCACGTACGTTATTAGAATAGCGAAAGTGAGACAGAGAGAGAGAGAGAGAGAGAGAGAGAGAGAGAGAATGCACGTATGAATTTACTTGCAATAGTTGAAAACTTCATAGATAAATTCCGCTCCAGATTGTTTGAATGATGCCTAGAGAGAGAGAGAGAGAGAGAGAGAGAGAGAGAGAGAGAGAGAGAGAGAGAAAGAGAAAAACGTTTGTTAGAGGTAGTTGCGCTATAACGGTGAAGGTTGGTGAGCGTGGTGGTGGTATGGTCTCACCTTAAAAACGACCTTTATAACGTTACGTAACGTTCACGAAGCAGTCGCTGTAGCAAATTCCAAAGGTAAAAACGAAGAAGGAACGAACGAATTAATGAGGACATTCGCATTTGAACGAATAAAAAAAAGGAAATGTACGTGTTGAGATAGTGTCCATTGACTATATAGATATTAAATTATTGTCACAATTATTGTAATTTTAAACGCTGTAAAAAGAGCTACAACTGTTTTTTATTTTTTTTTTCCTGTACTTTTAAACGAACGTTTCAGTTTCCTTGGACGTTTGTGAGGAATGTAGGCTGATGTCTGAATGGTTAATATAGAAATTGTCGATATATGGCGATTTTTAATGGATTAAGTACTTAGATATGATGATGATAATACCTCAAGATACTCAAGATTGTGGTTTTTATTTGCAAGGTATAATAAGAGACGTTTGGCTTAAAATGAACGCTGGACAAAATGTGGTCTTTTTCGTTACGAGTAATTTTTAGATAAGGGGAGTAGTTTTATCAGAAAAAATTTATTCTACTAAATTCAGTTCGCGAGTGGTGATGGATTTTTGTTTCATCTCGCCGATGACTCAGTTCATTATCTCCAAAGTAGTGCCCACGTTTACGATTTTTTGTTTTTATTAACTAGTTAGATATGATTATTCTAATACCGCAGGGTACTAGAGAATTTGTATTTCATTGGCAAGGTATGATTAAAGTACGTTTGTCTTGAAATGAACACTGAAAAGGTGGTAATTTTCCTCCGGAGTTATTTTTTAATGAGGGGTTGTCTATCACAGAAGCCTAGGTCTGTTACTTTTTTCCGTGGCGAGGATTATGAACCTCATTTAAAGCGATATAGGATTCCAGCGATGATTTATCGATGTCGTTAACTATTGCACTGAAAATTCTCATAAAGTATAAAATTCCACGTAAATAATGCTCAAAATAAATTTATATACAGGGATTTGGATTTAAATGTTAAGTTAATCATACGTCTGACAACACCCGCAAAAAACAGGTGGAGGGGTAGATGAAAAATGAGAGTTACCTTATAAGCTCTCAAAGAAAGGTGCTGTAAAATCGAAAATTTAATTCATGTTTTGTCTGTTTATATGTTTGTCACAGGGAGGGTTTAATGTTGAGTTATAAACCTTTCTGGGCTGACATAGAAGCCGTGTGCAAAATTTTTATCTTGGATCTGTCAAGCGGTTCTTTATTTGTATAGTATCCAAAATAAATACACCCATTCACACACACATATATATATATATATATATATATAATATTATATATCTATATATATACTATATATATAGATATATATATGTGTGTGTGGTGTGTGTGTGTGTGTGTGTGTGTGACTAATGAATACATGAGCACGTGATCGATCCATGGCGTTTCTGCGGACTTGTGTGTACGTGCGCGCGTACGTATGTGTGTAAGTACTCAGGAGCAGTAGCGAATAATATAAAGAAAAGAGTCGGCCTCCACGATGTATCTCACCGGAGGAATCTCTGGACACTTTTCTGTCGTCGTAACATATCTCTCCTAACTTTGGTTTTATTTTTTCTTTTGTGTCACTTTTCTTTTGCAATTTTAGTTTTCAAAACGATTGATTAAGTCTCGGATTTGTTTCCTTTCTTTTCTCCACTTCGAGGGGTTTCTTTACCTCAGTCGGGCGAATGTTATGACTGCTTACTTCCGGCGTTGGGACTTCACTCTGTTCCCTGCCGTATTATGAAAGGAAAGAGAGGATCGCGATAAAGAAGAGCTTTATCTGCACCCGGATAGGTAGTTCTAATGCCGTTTAGTTTGTCATTGATGATGTTACTACACTTTCTTGTGTTGTATTATAATAGATCTGAACCGAGACTTATAAGTGACGAAGAACAAATCGAGATCCTCAGAACCTTTGAGTATATAATTATAACAGCCAGTTATAAAGTTGGATTATTTAATCATTTGAGTTTACTGAAATCTAAATATCAAAAGCTGTAAAATGCCTTAATTTCTTGAAAGCGATGTTTAAAACATGTTGTCTTGTAATTGCATTGTTTCCTAGAATTTTGCAATATTTCTGGATGCTGAGATTTATTACATTTCTTGAACTCTTCGCAGTTCTCGAGATAACGATGTTTCTTTAAATACTAAATAAGTATTTCTTACTCACAATGCAAAAAAAATACTGATTAGTTTGCTTCTATTTACGGCCTTAAGTTCGCAGTACGGTGAGGTCATGGCATGTACATAAAGGTAATATGCTGACTTCACGTAAGTAGTGAGTATAAGTTATATATATATATATATATATATATATATATATATATATATATATATATATATATATGTGTGGGTGTGTGTGTGTGTGTGGTGTGTGTGTGGATACATAAGTAGTGAGTATATATATATATATATATATATATATATATATATATATATATATATATAGTAATATATTTATGGTATATATATATATATAGTATCATATATATATATATATATTAAACGAGTTTTTGGGGACCAAATGACACTCGTTTTTTTAAACAAAATTAAACAAAACTGCTAACAGGCAATTACCTACTCTCGTCTGTTGCAGTCTCTCTGGGCGTTTTAGCTGAAATGCAAGGTAGGCTAATAAATACCCCGCGATACAAAATTATGCCATTTATTTCCCAAATTGCTAACATTAAAAAATGGAACAAAATCAGTTAATAAAAAATGGAATAAAACGAATTAACTCTGACCCCCCAAAAAAACGTTAAACTAGCGTTTTCTTCTCCAAAATCAGGTTTATGTTAGTACCCCCAGAATATCAATTTATGTCCGAGTAGCACAAACATTTTAATAAGCAGTAAGACTTAGAGAATTCATTTTCTATATGGTGAATTTGAACCCATCTATTCGATGTCTGCAACACCTCTTCCAGGCGTGTTCCACACCCTGTCACAAGTAATCAATGAGTGCTCTCTCTCAACACTTATTCTCGTAACCAAAGCATAGATCGTCGCTACGAACACACACGCAGACAGCCTTGTGTGGCACCAGCAAAACAAACGGGTGCTCCTTGTCCAAGCCATGTGATTTATGAGGCGTCACCAGCTCAAAGTGCATTGGTCATCTTTCCTGGCCGTTTTTTCATTTCAGCATTCTTCGAGGGGAACCAGCGCTTGTCTCTAACTGACCTGGCCTCTAACCAGAAAGAGCTGAGATTAACAATCACTTCCGTGCTTTTTAATATATATAATATATATATATATATATATATATATATATATATATATATATATATATATATATATCTAATAAAAGGAGCCATAAAAAAATACCAAAATGTAGAGAGAAAAGTACTATATTTCAGAGACTGCTGTCTCTCTCTTCAGGTATACGAATCATATACCTGAAGAGAGAGACAGCAGTCTCTGAAATATAGTACTTTTCTCTCTACATTTTGGTATTTTTATGGGCTCCTTTTATTAGATGGAATTCTGTTGTTACAGAACATTTTTACCAGTCTAATATATATAATATATTATATATATATATATATATATATATATATACATGTATAATAATATATGCAAACATACATACATATGTATGTAGCATATGTTATTAATTAATAATTTTCTGCAGTGTCCGTTTTGCATAAGTATATGTTTTTGACATGTCTTTGGTTTTAATCTATTCTTCGAGCTGTCCAACTTCTTAACGATTCACCCACCCTCAGTCACAAATGTTTGGCGTCAGGTCAGTGAGAGTCAAAATGCTTCAGAGTGATGATAAATTTAAATTTCATCAATACAATTGGTGCCAGAACCTCGGTATTTGCAGTATTTTTACATTTGCTTTTAACAGACCCTTCATCTATTTTGGGAAGCTCTAAACCCGAGCGCGTAATCTACGTAAGAATTTCGCAATCACTTTATTTGTGAATCCCCGAATATTGGTGACGAATTGGTTTATTACATTGTTGGTGCTGAAGCTCCTTATGTGTAGATGATTGATTCTTTTCCCTCTGTATTTGGGTTTGAAATATCCTGGTGACGTTCACGAGTGCTGCCAACAAACGAAAATCTCCTGTAAAATGGCTCCAGAGTCTGTGGGATATGGGAAAAAAGAAAACAAAAAAAAAGAACATGGCGCTAGCAACTCACCCTGGAGATTTCTTGAGAAACCAAGAGGCACTACTCGTCTAGTGCCGAAAGGTAAATAACCGTTATATGTGTATGTACACATACATATGTAAAATCCACAGGGGGAAAAGAAACTGTGCTGTAAATCCTGACCTGTTTTAGCTGCTAAGCATTTGTGGGTCAGTCGTCTAAACAAAAAATGGCAAGCCAAAGCAATATGTCGAAACAGGTCAGGATTTTAACGTTTTTTTTTTATTTATCTTTGTGGATGTTAAATATATAAATCATGTATGAGACTTCTCAATTCTCGATTTTCCCACTTTATCTGTAAAGACAACCATGGGCCTACAAAACGTTGCCTTTACCTTTTAGTGACTCTCAACATTCAGTCCGGCAGACTTAACTATAATACTTATAATAGTCAAAAAATCATTCAGAGAAAAACCCATGGGTACTTTGAATCCATCTGAAATAATGAGACCATAATGATAACAACATAAAAAATATTAAAGTTCGTCAATAAAAATATTAAGTCGTCAATGTGTGCTGCACCTCACTTCCCCTTTCTCTAGACTCAAGTAATTGTCACTTCAAATGTTAACTTTTACAAAGTTCTCTTTTACAGTACCCTTGTCGATGGACCTGCAAAAAACACCTTCTTACTACTTCTTCTGTGTGTTCCACACTCTATCAATAAAAATCAGTGAGACCCCTTTGCAACTTGCTTCAGATTATAGATCATTTTCTGTTCATTACGAACACACCCTCACCTATTGGGCTCACAAGAGGCATGCACGCTACATACATGAAACTCGTGATCTTCGAAAGATGCACTGCTAAGCGATCCTGTTTTTTTTTTTTTTTTTTTTTCATTTCACAATCTTCGAGGAATCCAGCGTTTGCATCTAGTCTCTAACCAGCAAGAGCTAAGGTTAATACCTGATATGTGCCTTTAAAGAATACATAAGGGAATATATATAATAAATACATATATATATATATATATATATATATATATATATATTATATATATATATTTATATAAATTTATATAAATGTGTTTGTGTGTGCACTAATCCACATTTTCATTTTGATGCAAATTGTGCAGAACCCTCCGGGCCTGGGGACCTATATTAATATATGCTATTTCCATCCCGCAGAGAGCGTATAAAATGCATCAGTTGAAAGTGGCCGCAATACATTTGAGTCTTTTCATTAATCCGGAAATGAAAGTCTTGGACTGATACGATCCCTGTTTTTCGAAAAAAGAGAAGGAATCTGGGGATGTAAACGAGATAGGTCAGAGGTCAAAATAAAAGTTGTGGCCGTCATGAAATCTGGAGCAATAACGGTAAACAAAAAAAAACTGAAGTTGAATGTGAATCTCATACCATCAAAAACACCAAAGTCTTTTATTTTTCAAAATAAAAAAGTATGATTGTGACCGAAACTATTGATGGAAGTTAAATGAATTGAAAACTAACTAACTCTCTCTCTCTCTCTCTCTCTCTCTCTCTCTCTCTCTCTCTCTCTCTCTCTCTGCTGGTAGTGCTTCTAGCTCACAACTGTACGAATATTGACTTCTGCAGTAATTAGGTGCTGGGTTCATTATTTCATCAAAATGTGCATGGCAAGATGGAGGAGGGCCTGGCAAGCAATCCTCACAGGGTAAAACCATTTCATAATTATTTCAGTAAGTTGTGTAATATTTCAACAGAAGCTGATCCCAGCGAATCAAACTCTAAACTAAAAATATCAAACAACTGAAGCGTGATTGGATATGCACTCTTGGGAAACGGTGGCTTTGTACGTCTGTGGAGTCTCGCCCTTGTGTGTGGAGTCTCGTCCTTGTGTGTGGAGTCTCGCCCTTGTGTGTGGAGTCTCGCCCTTGTGTGTGGAGTCTCGTCCTTGTGTGTGGAGTCTCGCCCTTGTGTGTGGAGTCTCGTCCTTGTGTGTGGAGTCTCGCCCTTGTGTGTGGAGTCTCGTCCTTGTGTGTGGAGTCTCGGGCCCCCTTGTATGTGGAGTCGCCGCCCTGTGGTGGAGTCTCGTCCTTGTGTGTGGAGTCTCGCCCTTGTGTGTGGAGTCTCGTCCTTGTGTGTGGAGTCTCGCCCTTGTGTGTGGAGTCTCGCCCTTGTGTGTGGAGTCTCGTCCTTGTGTGTGGGGCCTTGCCCTTTGTGTGTGGAGTCTCGTCCTTGTGTGTGGGAGTCTCGCCCTTGTGTGTGGAGTCTCGCCCTTGTGTGTGGAGTCTCGTCCTTGTGTGTGGGGCCTTGCCCTTTGTGTGTGGAGTCTCGTCCTTGTGTGTGGGGCCTTGCCCTTTGTGTGTGGAGTCTCGTCCTTGTGTGTGGAGTCTCGCCCTTGTGTGTGGAGTCTCGCCCTTGTGTGTGGAGTCTCGTCCTTGTGTGTGGGGCCTTGCCCTTGTGTGTGGAGTCTCGTCCTTGTGTGTGGGGCCTGACCCTTTTGTGTGTGGAGTACGCCCTGTGTGTGGAGTATCCCGTGTGTGGAGTCTCGTCCTTGTTTGTGTGGAGTTCTCGCCCTTGTGTGTGGAGTCTCGCCTTGTGTGTGGAGTCTCGTCCTTGTGTGTGGGGCCTTGCCCTTTGTGTGTGGAGTCTCGTCCTTGTGTGTGGAGTCTCGCCCTTGTGTGTGGAGTCTCGTCCTTGTGTGTGGGGCCTTGCCCTTTGTGTGTGGAGTCTCGTCCTTGTGTGTGGAGTCTCGTCCTTGTGTGTGGAGTCTCGTCCTTGTGTGTGGAGTCTCGCCCTTGTGTGTGGAGTCTCGTCCTTGTGTGTGGGGCCTCTCCCTTTGTGTGTGGAGTCTCGTCCTTTGTGTGTGGAGTCTCGTCCTTTGTGTGTGGAGTCTCGTCCTTGTGTGTGGAGTCTCGCCCTTGTGTGTGGAGTCTCGTCCTTGTGTGTGGGGCCTTGCCCTTTGTGTGTGGAGTCTCGTCCTTGTGTGTGGAGTCTCGTCCTTGTGTGTGGAGTCTCGTCTTGTGTGTGGAGTCTCGTCCTTGTGTGTGGAGTCTTGCCCTTGTGTGTGGAGTCTCGTCCTTTGTGTGTGGAGTCTCGTCCTTGTGTGTGGGGCCTCGCCCTTTGTGTGTGGAGTCTCGTCTTTGTGTGTGGAGTCTCGTCCTTGTGTGTGGAGTCTCGTCCTTGTGTGTGGAGTCTCGCCCTTGTGTGTGGAGTCTCGTCCTTGTGTGTGGGGCCTTGCCCTTTGTGTGTGTGGAGTCTCGTCCTTGTGTGTGGAGTCTCGTCCTTGTGTGTGGAGTCTCGTCCTTTGTGTGTGGAGTCTCGTCCTTGTGTGTGGGGCCTCGCCCTTTGTGTGTGGAGTCTCGTCCTTTGTGTGTGGGGGCCTCGCCCTTTGTGTGTGGAGTCTCGTCCTTTGTGTGTGGAGTCTCGCCCTTGTGTGTGGAGTCTCGTCCTTTGTGTGTGGAGGTCTCGTCCTTGTGTGTGGGGCCTCGCCCTTTGTGTGTGGAGTCTCGTCCTTGTGTGTGGGGCCTTGCCCTTTGTGTGTGGAGTCTCGTCCTTGTGTGTGGGGCCTTGCCCTTTGTGTGTGGATCTTGTCCAAGTATTGCCGCCTCGCATGTTTTGAAAGTTCACCTCATCTGTGAGGTTAACCCCGTTGTGGTT
>NC_061105.1:29947979-29974289 GCF_015104395.2 Macrobrachium nipponense
CCTCGAGAAGTCCCAACTGATCCCCAGCCAGAACTTGGTCTATCTGGGGATTCGGATGGATTCTCGGGGTTTTCGAGTATTTCCTTCTCAAGAGAGACTAACGAGGTTTAGAAAAAGTCTCTCTCTTCCTAAGGAAGGAACGTACTTCGGCGAGGGAATGGTTTGAGCCTATTAGGGACTCTTTCCTCGCTCGAACAGTTCTTTCCTCTAGGAAGACTTCACTCTCCGTCCGTTTCTTCGTTCTTCCTCAGAAGATCGTGGAACATGAAGACAGGGCTTCTCTCGGACAGTTTTTCCCATTCCAGTTCTGATGAAACGCCATTTAGAATGGTGGTTACTCCCCACTGAAGGAAAACAAGGGTACTTCCCTAGAAACACAGAACCCAAAAAACCTTGTATTGTTTTCCTGACGCGTCGGAAAAAGGTTGGGGAGCAACCTTGGGAAAGAGAGAGGTTTCAGGCACTTGGAATGCTCTTCAAGTGTCCTGGCACATAAACTGCAAAGAGCTGTTTGCCGTACACCTAGCCCTAAAGAGCTTCGACCTTTAGTGAGGAACAAAATAGTACAAGTGAATGCGGACAATACAACCGCCCTTGCATACATTCGGAAGCAAGGAGGTACTCACTCGTATGCCCTTTACGAGCTCGCAAGAGACCTGCTGTTGTGGACATCGCAAAGAAACATCTCTCTGTTGACGAGGTTTGTTGTTCAGGGAGTAAGGAACGTGAGAGCAGACAGGCTGAGCAGAGGAACCAGGTCCTTCATACCGAATGGACCCTCCACTCAGACGTTTGCCGGAATCTCTGGTCTCTTTGGGGGACTCCTCATGTCGACCTATTTGCCACGTTCCTCTCGAAAAGACTGGAAGTGTTCTGTTCAGTAGTAGAAGACCCCAGAGCTCTAACAGTAGACGCCTTCCTGCTAGATTGGTCTCATGTAGACGTTTACGCATTTTTCCCCATTCAAGATTCTGGCAAGTGCTCAGGAAGTTTGTGACTTCAAAGGGGACAAAAAATGACCCTGATAGCCCCCTTTTGGCCAGCTCAAGAGTGGTTCCCAGAGGTGCTGGAGTGGATGGTAGACTTCCCCAGATCCTTCCACAAAGGAAGGATCTTCTCAGACAACCACACTTCGAGAGGTTTCATCAAAACCTCCCCGCTCTCGCTCTGACTGCCTTTCGACTATCGAAAGACTTGTCCAGAGCGAGAGGCTTTTTCTAGCAAAGCAGCAAGCTCAATCGCTAGAGCCCGGAGAACTTCCACTATCCGTGTTTACCAATCGAAGTGGGAAGTTTTTAGAAGGTGGTGTAAGTCGAAGAGTTGTCCTCCTCCAGTACCTCTGTAACAGAAATCGCTGATTTTTCTGTTATTTTTGTTTTTGAGAGAAAAATCGCGTCTCTCCGTAGCCACGATAAAGGGCTATAGGAGTATGCTATCGGCCGTCTTTAGGAATAGAGGCCTAGATTTGGGAAACGATAAAGATCTACATGATCTGATTAGATCTTTTAAGTCTAAGGTTACTTCTCCCCCTAACTGGAATCTAGACGTGGTGCTTTAAGTTCTTGTCATCAGCGAGATTTGAACCCCTGCATTTGGCCTCGTTTCGTGACATAACGAGAAAAGTTTATTTCTTTTGTCACTGGCGACAGCGAAAAGAGTTAGTGAGCTGCACACCCTTAGTGACAAAGTGGGTTTCAATCTAGATTCAGCCATCTGTTCTTCAAGGAATTATCTTGGCGAAGAATGAAAAGTCCTTCGAATCCTGGCCGAGAAACTTCGAAGTAAAAGGCTTATCGGGTCTCGTCGGCAGGGAACCGGAGAGGTCTCTTTGCCCAGTAAGGGCGTTAAAGTTTTACTTACAGAAAAAGAAACAGTTGGGAGGTTCTAGACAAGGTCTTTGGTGCTCGGTGAAGGATCCATCAAGACCTATGTCTAAGAATGCTTTAGCCTTTTTTGTCCAGGAAACGTAATTGACTGGACGCTCATAAGGCTTGCACGGATGATTCTTTCAAACTCCTGAGAGTAAGAGCTCATGAAGTGAGAGCAGTGGCTACGTCTCTCTCTTTTCAGAGAAATATGTCACTTAAGAATATCTTGGAAGCAACATATTGGAGATGTAATTCTGTGTTTGCTTCTCACTGAAGGACGTTCGTGTGACCTATGCAAAAATGTTTTTCTTTAGGTCCTTTTTGTGTCTGCGGGCACAATCCTGGGTACAGGAGCTAACAACATCCTTAATTATTACTAACTTAGTCTAATAGATATGTTCTAGACTTTCTGCTGAACAAGTGCAGATGCCGCACAGGCGGCCAGTCACTTCCGTTCAGTAAGGAACTCTTGTGATATCTTTTATTAGATGAGTATCCTAAATTTTTTTTTGGAAAATTATTGTGTGCGTGTGCAATTTGGTTTGAGTTACGGTTGTTGCGAAGAGTTTGGGGATAACTCTGAGCAATTTTTATTGCTAACATGGTGGTCAGGATCAGGTGGTCGGGATTGGTTGTGTGCTCCTTAATAAGGTGTGTTGTCATATAAGTGGATCAGCACCCATTGACAAAGTCCTTTCAGGCTCTGCCGAGTAAGTGGATAAGACCCCTTCGGCAGTCCCACAAGAATTCTTGGCCATAGATCACATATCTCGCTAAAGTTCTTGAGGTGATGCAGACTACGGGGCAAACACCCACAAAGTCTACCACCTATCAGGTAGGAACCAAGGTTTTTATTTATACCTACAACATATGTTGTTTACCTGTCTATTCCAGAAGTAGCTGTCCCTCTTTCCCTCCACCGAAGGGTGCCAATCAGCTATGTATATATCTGACAGGTAAGTTGATTGTATGAAATGATATGTTATAATACAATAAAGTTTTCCATACATACTTACCTGGTAGATATATACGATTAGGGCCCACCCAGCCTCCCCGCAAGGAGACAGGTGGAAGAGAAAATATATGAGTAGAAAACGGGAATGGTTCCTAGTCCTGCCGCCCAGGGCAGGCCGGTAGATCACCTGACCTACCTGTAGCGAGTGGCGCGAAATTTGAATTTCTGTCGGGGACGACGGAGTCTTAGCTATGTATATACTATCTGCCAGGTAAGTATGTATGAAACTTTATTGTATTATAACAATATCATTTTACAAAGAGCATCACATGCTTATTTTAGTTCGTATGGGGCTTTTGTATATCACATTATGTTGGCGAAACTTCAATCTTTTGAATGTTATGCTTAAAATTGTAATTGTGTTCTTGTTTCACCAATTAAATATCAAGTGAATAAGGCCTGGCCAGCGTGATAACGATGGATCATCTGTGATTGTTTACCCTATAGAGATTTCCAGCTTTTGCTGGTGATCATTGAAGTGTTTAATAATCACCGTTTATTCAGATCATAACCATAAATTCTTTGTTGAAAATCTATTTTTAGTACCAGATATAATTATTGCTAGCAAACCTATCAGTTGCCTTGTATGTATTTACCAGATTTAGGTTTGCCAGAAAATTATAGACCGTATTGAATGAAAATTACTGTACTGTACTTTGAATAGACAAGAAGTGAAACTGGAAAAAAATGAGAAGCAGGCTATTATGGATTGGCAGTTTTCTTTGACATCAATTTATGTCATTGGGTAGTTGATGATATGATGATGAGTGGATCCCGCTTGTTGTAGGCAATTAAATGGTTAGTGCTAAACTTGCAAATAGTCAGGTATAAAACAGCACCCAGGTTGGGGATTAGTATGCACCTAAACCATAGATATTTTGAATTGCTTCTTAATTGTTTTAAGGACTTAACAGTGTTGCCTTGAATATTTGGCAACCCCAAAAAATTGCTGTCAAGTTGGATATGAAACAAATTGGTGTGCCTTAGCATAAAGCAAAACTTACAAAGCACAAGATAATTGGTCTGAAAAATAGATGCTTTCTAGTTTCTAGGTTGACAGGGGATTAATTTATTGTACATTAACAGTGACCATTGAAATTTTGCAACAATACTTATAAGCATGAAATGGGCCAGTGGTATGTAATTACAAGATATATCCAAATTTAGTTTAACATAGGAAGCAGACATTGGGTCTTCTGGAAGAAAGCCCTACACAAAAGGTCCTACAAGGTTTCATGTAAGTGTATACCATGTGCCAAATTGTCTTGGTGACTTGAAAGCAGGCATTTTTGGGTTGGCTGCTTGTCCTTGAACTCCCTAGAGTGCCTGCCTTGGTCACAATCCTTTTGGAAGAAGTATGTACAAATCCAAGAGAAACCTTCCAAAGGTCTCATTGGTGTCTTGAGTGGCACACACCCCCATTTTATCCTTTGGGACTTGAGTGATGATTCTCTGTTGTGATCCCTGTTTCCACTGCTGGTATGTAACCTGTTTTTTACACTTATCTTGGGGAAGGAGTGCTTGGATCACTTCCTTCAACCCAGTCTGTTCTTTCACTGACTACTCCGAGGCACCCTGACAAGATGGAGTTACTAGAGGTGTTGTAGCCATCTCTTGGTGATCCATCTCTCATGACCTTCCTGCTTCAAACACTTGAGTACATCCAAGAGCTCACCACCTACTTATGCTGTAGCAGTAGCCTCTCTGACTGAGACCGTTGTTCCTGATGCACCTTCAGCTACAACTCCTGACCCTTTGTGGATGCCTGTCTTAAGGGGGCCGGCCGGAACCCCTATATATGGTGGTATAGGGCGAAAAATGCAAAGTCATGAAAAAATTCATGGAGCTTCATATGGCAATTGAGAATACGTATACGAAATATTTCGTCAAAATTCCTCTTACTTTCGTAGTTACAGGGTAATTAGTAAACATAACTCAATAAGCCTAAAACATTCGTCCGTACAAGAAAATGCAATATTTCTTCTGTTATCGTAAATTTTGATAATTATTGTCAAAGAAATTGCGAGAAATGGCATCTGTAGAGATTCCGTGGGTCGCAGAGGGGAGTTCAACGTCAACCATGATCAGTAGGAGCACAGACTTCATGTAGACTACACGTTCGAGTTTCACATCTGACATTCGCTTGCTTTTCCATATGCTTATCTATGTTTCGGCAAGAATTTCATCATGCCGATGAGGAAAAGACAAGGAAAACATCTCGCTAACATAAAGATGAAGAAAATTCTCTCTAATATGATTACAGAATATCATAATATATGTGATATGAGCGTAGTTAGTGAAGAGAGAGAGGGAGGGGTGCGTAGTAAGTAAACGCGGCCGTCTTGCCTGAAGCACACGTCACTCTGTCCCCCAGGCTACGATCTTTGAGCAAAGGGATCTTTATTTATGATAAATAACATAGTTGTTCCGATACGTAATACAAACCCTCGGTCCTTTAACAATAGGAAGGTAACTAGCGGCAGCTGGGACGGTCGTAAGCTTCGAACAAGGGGAGAACGGTAGTTAACTGCTTGTCCCGATCGTGCGCGCGCCCGCGCGCGAGAGGTGAAGAATCCACTTTTGCTTTCGGCGCGGGTGTGAAGGACGTGTTCGTCATCGCTCTCTGCCCGCTTCATCGTCGTATGCTTTGTTTATATTGTGTTTTCTACTAATGGTTTGGTTTGACTTGAAAATGAAACTGTAAGTACACTGTTTTCATTTTCATTACTTAATTATGAATCAACATGGAGCTATCGCCGTAGAGACGGCGATTTCCGCTCTTTTCATGAATTGAACCCTTGAATTATGTCTCGGTGCCGAGGGCGGGCGCACTCGCGCCGAGTCATGTATTTTGGGCGAAAGTGTGTAATTGAAAGATGTAAGTACTCTTTTTCATTATATTTTTGCCCTGTGCGTTCGTTGCTGAGAGCTTGATTGCGCTCGGCAAGAGCCTCTTATTTTGTATGAATAGAATGCAATGAAAGTGGATTCGCAATGCAGTTTTCTTTTCATTTTCATTTATTAATTGCATCAAATTTAATTTTGGATCAATTTCCGCTCTTACCCGGGAATTATCCTTACTTATTTATTGCTGTGAAAGTGAAAATAGCAAGTGCAGTATTGTTCATTTGTTCCGGATACGTAATACAAACCCGCCCTCGGTCCTTTAACAATAGGAAGTAGCTAGCGGCAGCTGGAACGGTCGTAAGCTTCGAACAGGGGAGAACGGTAGTTAACTGCTTGTCCGAATCCCGTCGCGCGCCGCGCGACTGGGAGGTAAACAAATCACTTTTGCTTTCAGCCGTATGTGGGAAGGACGTGTTCGCCATCGCTCTGCCCGCTTTGTCGTTTGCTTTGACTTTGAGTATTTGCCTCTCTTTCTGTATAAATCAGGAGTGACTGTAAGTACTTTTACAATTCTATTGATCTTGCAATGAGTGAATTGGAAGAAATGGAGATTTCACCGCGCGCCTCCAGTCGCCCGTAGAGTGTGTCCCGGCTGGAGGGGCGTAGATGTGGAGGGTTCAGGTCATTCGTTGACGTGGACCCCCATGAGGTTTGTACTCGTTGCCGGGGGCGAGAGTGCTCCCGCAACGAACCTTGTGTCATATGTGTTAATTGGTCCGAGGCGCAGTGGGTGCTGTACGAGGGCAGGAAGAGACTTAGGCCGGCCAAGAAGTCATCGGAAAGTCCATGACTCCTTTGGTGACGGACACTTCGTCCTCTTTCCTGCCCCCCGGCCAGCCCCCACGTTTCGCGCCTTCCCCTGCGGGGGGGGGTAGCGGAGTCCTTTTCCTCTCTCGATCCGTCGAGTGTGGAGGAGGGCGCCCGCTACCCGGACGTACAGCTGTACTCGGGGTCTTCCGTCCGCCTCTGGGGGGGGTGTTTCTTCCCCAGGGCTTTGAGGAAAGCCCCTCCAACTAACCCACGTACTATTGTCTCCGCAGGTGTGCCATCAGGGTTGAAGGACGACTTGGGACGGTGTGGGAGTCGCTGGGACTGCAGGAGTGCCCAGCATCCAGGGGTTGTTCTCAGCGGTTGTTGGCGGGGGTCGGTCGGTGGTCACTCATGGTGCGGTGACCACAACTACCACCACAATAACGACACCAGCGTATGAGATGCCACCACATCTGGTATATACGCCCCATATAAGTCGGTGACACCCACGGTGGCCTATAACAAAAACCAATTGCTGCCGTGCCAAGGAGGACGGTGCCACCACCACCTGGATTTTTCCTTTGCCGACCCCAGGACTTCCGCTGCCCAAAGAGTACCCCCCTGGACCTGCCGCCAGTGCCACGGATGACGGTAACTGCCGACAGGACGCCTGGCTCTCCCGTGGTACCTGCCGTGCCTGCCGTACCTGTTGCCGTTCCAGCTACTCTTTCCATTTCAGATCGGCCTGCACATTCCCTTTCAGATGTTCCTGCCGTTCCTGCTGTTTCCCGACCTGTTTCCTGTTGTTCCCTGCTGCTGGTGCTGCTGTCACAGTCTCAGGTCTTTCCGGACAGGTGCAGTCGGGCCCTGTTGCTTCGGCAACTGCCCCGGCTCCCTCCTGGATGGAAGACCTGACGTCTGTTCTGCGGAGCCTGGCGAAGAAGAAGAGGAAGAGGAAGAAAGGTGTCGTCGTCGTCTTCATCGTCTTTCTTCGTCGTCTGCTTGCCTCTCCTTCCCCTTCGACTTCTAAGGCCAAACAGCCGAAGAAGAAGAAGGAAGGGCTGCCTCCTCCCCCCCTAAGAAGACTCCTTCGGGATCTTCTAAGGGCCCGGCTCGCTCAGGCGAGCTGGGGAGTCTCTTCTGCTGGTCCTCCTGTTCCTTCGGGAACGGGGCCCGTCGCTTCTTCTGCAAAGAAGAAGTCGACGGGGACCAGAGGGTGCACCGCCTCGGCTGGTGCGTCCTCACCTGGTGCTAGCGGTCTGCCGCTAAACCAGGTTCCGTCTCGGCCGCTTCTCGTTCGCGAGAAGCACCGAGTGGACGCTCTTCCAAAGAGGACCGTCCAGCCAAAGTTTTGACGCCCGAGCTCGCTCGCCGTCAAGACAGCGGCGCGGAGCAGAAGACTGCGAGAGTCGTGCACACGACTCTCGCCAGGCCAGTGGACGCTCTCGCAGCGATCAACTGGCTGCTCGGGCTGACGTGACGGTCCGCTGACCGGCCCACGGTTTGAGGCGAGGAAGGAGTCCCCACGGCCGCCGGTACCAGCCACGGCTGGTACCAGCGGTTTGACGCGCCGAGAGGACGCTGGCCGTCTCGACGCGAAAGGGAGCCTAGCAGGTCACCCGTCCGCCGCTCCCGATGGGACCGGGCGAGACGGTGACCAGCGGCAGCTCGCCTGACGCTAGAGATCGGTCTCGACGTTCTCAGCCGAGCCAATCGCCCCAGGCGAGCGGCAAGGCTAGGCCTGCTGCTCGACCGTCACCGCGGGTTGACGATCAGCAGCAGCCCTCCACGCACGCTGGTCCTGCCAGCGAGCGAGGGGGGAGCGTCAGGTCTGCCTCTCCTGTACCTTCAACCTCCTCGGGCTATACCGGGAGGAGCGAGGTACCAAGGAGCGATCACGAGAGGTGCGCCGCTCGTGACCCAGCTATGACGCCGTGCGGCTCAGGCACGGTCTTAGGACCGACCAGAACGTACGCGCAAGTAGTTGGAGGCGACCGTCAGGGGTCTGTCGCTGTTCCTCCTTCTGAAGGAGGAGTATCGAGGGATATGCTCTTGCTGGAGGGACTGGACGGTCCTACTCCACAAGACGCGTTAACGCCTGAGATACAGAGGAACTTCGCAGAGGTCATTAAGCTGATGCGTCTGCATAATGACCTTGCGGAAGGATCGCCGCTACCACCAGCAGAGCCCACGTCCCGGCTCGAATCATTTTGGGGTCCCTAAGAGGGAGCCCAAAATGATGATGGGGTTGCCACGATCGGAGCTTGCGGACTCGGTCCTGGATCAGGTGGAGAATCTCGTCTCCGGACGGGAGGACTCGCTAAAATCCGGACGGTCCTCTAAGCTGCTTCCTCCTCCTCTACAGCGGCAGAGGCGATTTTACGTGCCATCGGAAGACCCGATACTGCCGAAACAGGTTAACCCGGAGGTTAGCGAGGGCTGACTCCAGGTGTGTCCTGCAGCAGCTCCTGTCGGAGAACTTATGGTTCTCGCAGCAGGAGGCACTTGCCCTGGAATCTACCGCTATGGCAGCATTCCAGGCAGTTTCCTGGTTGGATTTGTGGTCCCTCACAATATCCAAAGTAGCGGCCGGCTCTGGGAGTTCTGCTCTCGAAGACGATGCTTCTTTCAGGAGACTGTGCCAGTCTGGAGGAAGAGCAATCTCTTACCTCGCCCATCAGACTGCTAACCTGTGGGCCAACTTGGTTCTTCTTCGACGTAGGGACGCAGTCCTTACCCGAGTGACCAAGTGGGCCGGGCGTGAAGCGGCACTCGGGCTACGAAATGGACCTCTTAGGAGTTCCCCAGCTCTCTTTCCTGGAGAGATGGTGGACGCTGCGGTGGAACGGGCGGCGCCACTGACGAGAGTGACCGCTTAGTCCACCAGGCAGTCTCGAAGGTTTCTGGGCAACCCCTCGAGTAACTGCGCCAAACCAAAGAGCTTGGCTAGCGCTTCCACGGCGCGAAGACGGTTGCAACCGTCCAAACCCCGTGTGAAGACTCCAGCTGTTTCAACTTCTGCTAGAGGAGGCCGCAACCAGCCCTCCTCCCAGCCCTCCTTTCCCCGAGGAGGTGCTGGAAAGAAGTCGAAACGAGGAGGGAAACGCTAGGAACGGCGTTCCCCCTCACCTGCTGCCGGAAGTGGGGGGGTGCCTGGCGAGCCATTGGGCGACTTGGCAGCGCTACGGCGCCGAGAACTGGATAGTAGAACGTCCTTCGGGAGGGATATCTACTACCCTTCGAGTCTCGGCCCCCCCCCCCCCCTCATCTCCAAACCGGTCCATCTACAGACCTATGTCCAGGGATCAACAAAGGACAACGCTCTTCGACAGGAGATCAAGACCATGCTGGCGAAACGAGCTGTAGAAATCGTGGAGGACCAGTCACCGGGCTTTTACAGCACGCCTCTCCTAGTGAGAAGGCATCGGGGGGCTGGCGTCCGGTGATAGACCTCTCTCCCCTGAACCGCTTCGTTCGCACGACGCGGTTCACGATGGAGTCGGCACGCTCAGTTGCTCGACTCGATCAGGGGGAACGATTTCATGCTTTCAGTGGATCTGAAGGACGCGTATTTTCAAATACCCATCCATCAGTCCTCCAGAAAGTACCTCCGCTTCATCTTCGACGGGACGGTGTACCAATTCAGGGCACTTTGTTTCGGTCTCTCAACCGCCCCACAGGTGTTCACGCGAGTGTTCACTCTGGTGTCGGCTTGGGCCCATTCGAACGGGATACGTCTTCTGAGGTATCTCGACGATTGGCTAGTCCTGGCGAGCTCCCGCTCGCGTGCTACAGGACAGAGATCGGCTCCTCAAGTTTTGTCGCGATCTGGGGATCGTGATAAACTACGAGAAGTCCGACCTCGAACCCAAGCAGAAAGATGAAGTACCTGGGTATGCTGATAGACACGGTAGCAGGGCAAGTCTTTCCCGCAGACTTGCGTATCAGCAAATTCAGGGAGGCAGCCGGCCGGTTTCCTGTCTCGGCAGGAACAGGCAGCACAGCAATGGCAAGTCGTGATCGGCCATCTGTCGTCACTCGAGAAGTTAGTCCCTCACGGGCGTCTTCACCTGCGGTCTCTCCAGTGGAGACTAAGGGAGAGTTGGTCTCAGGCCAAGGATCCTCCTTACTTCCCGTGGCTATCACGGACAAGGTGAGGCAGGACCTAGCCTGGTGGCTCGACGACAAGAAACCTCTTAAGAGGAGTGCCCATACGCACTCCCCCCCCCGGAGATGCTTCTGTTCTCAGACGCATCGACCGAGGGAGATGGGGCGCACACCTGGAGGAGTTGCTGGCTGCAGGTGTGTGGGACCATCACGAGAAGCACCTTCACATCAATGTCCTGGAACTCAAGGCGGCGTTCAACGCTCTCCAAGAGTGTTCAGGACCGCTTGGTGGGACACTCCAGTGGTGTTGATGTGCGACAACACCACAGTAGTGGCATATGTCAACAAGCAGGGGGGCTAGTGTCTCTTCCGCTCCATCAGTTGACGGTGCAGGTGCACGAGTGGGCCCAACGGCTCACTCGATAGAGCTGTCAGCACGCTACATTCCAGGCAAGAGGAATTGTAGTAGCAGACAAGCTCAGCCGTCGGGATCAGGTGATAGGGGGACCGAATGGTCTCTACACCAAGACGTGGCGGAAAGGCTCTTCAAACCTGTGGGGGCGACCGGTCGTAGACCTGTTCGCCACCCGGCCACAACAGAAAACTTCAGGTTTTCTTTTCAGCTGTGCCGGACCCATGGGCAGCTGCAGAGGACGCTCTTCCAACACCCCTGGGACAACCTCTTCGCGTACGCCCCTTTCCTCCCTTCTGTCTGATTCGGAAAGTGATCAGTCGAGCGCTGGTCACTCCCAATCTCAGAATGATCCTGGTGGCTCCCAAACGGCCACAAGCCGTTTGGTATCCGGACCTGCTGGCTCTTCTTGCGGATTGCACCGAGAGAGCTACCCACTTGGCACAACCTTCTAGCCCAGCCACACGTAGAACGGATACCAAGCAGTCTCCAGTCCCTTCAACTTCACGGCTGGCTGTTATCCACCAATCTCTTGCGAACGAGAGGCTTTTCTCGTAGCGCAGCAACAGAGATGGCTGGACACGTCAGACAGTCCTCTGCAGCTGTGTACCAGGGGAAGTGGGCCGTCTTCTGTGGTTGGTGTCGTAGACAGGGTCTGTCTCCTCTCAGAGCCACTCTTCCAGCAGTAGCGGATTTCCTCGTGTTTCTTCGCCGAGAGAATCTCCTCTCAGTACCCACAGTTAAGGGATATAGAGCCGCCCTGGCTCTCGTCCTAAAACTGAGGGGACTGGACATCTCGAATTCGTTCGAGATATCCTTGCTAATGAGGAGCTTCGAAAGGTCTTGCCCACCCAGGGAACTCAGGCCCCCTGCGTGGGATGTGACTCTCGTACTTAGGAGTTTGACTCGAAGACCCTTCGAGCCACTCCGAGAGTCGTCAGACAGGGATCTGACCCTCAAGACCCTCTTCTTGCTGGCCCTGGCATCGGCGAAGAGAGTAGGGGAACTACATGGCCTTTCTTATGATGTTAAACATACCAGAGGCTGGGGATCTGTGACGCTCGATTTCGTCCCGAACTTCGTAGCTAAGACTCAGAATCCGTCGATCCCTGACGACAGGTTCGAGTCTTTCACGATCCCCTCCCTCCTGGACTTCACCGATAACGATGCGGATGAGATGCTGCTTTGTCCTGTGAGGGCGCTACGGCGCTATCTGAAGAGAACTCGACATCTCAGGCCTGAGTGTCGACGCCTCTTCGTTAGCACTGGGGTTACCAAGAAAGAAGTCTCCAAGAACACGCTTTCTTTCTGGCTGTGAGGTGATCAGGAGAGCGTACGAAGCTGATGGTAGCGACGACATCCGTACGCTCCGACCGAGCGCCCACGAAGTCAGAGGTATCGGACCCTCCTTAGCGTTCCGTAAGAACTTCTCCGTGGCGCAGGTCCTGAAGGCAGGTGTCTGGGCCAACCAGACCACCTCACGTCCTTCTACCTTCGGGATATTGCCCACAAGTCCTTGGATACTTTTTCCTTGGGACCTGTGGTGGCTGCTCAACACGTTGTGTAAGCTTACCCAGCACCCGAGCAGGCAGAACAGCATCGATTCCTGGTATGACTGGGAGAATGAATGCGTGAATGAGAGAGTGACTGGCTTCTCTTCACCATCTTTTTCTACCTCTACCTGTGGGCAGAGGGATACGGTCGTTACCTTGCTGGAAGGGAGTCAGATGCAGGTAAGCTATTCAAC
This sequence comes from Macrobrachium nipponense, assembly GCF_015104395.2. Lineage (NCBI taxonomy): Eukaryota > Metazoa > Arthropoda > Malacostraca > Decapoda > Palaemonidae > Macrobrachium > Macrobrachium nipponense. The sequence continues at coordinate 29,960,786 of NC_061105.1, forward strand.
AGAGCTCCATCCTACCTCTTTAACTAGAGATAGGAGTGTATATCCACACTTTCCTCAACAAGGGGGAAGGGGAGGGGAGAAAGTGGATGCCGACATGAGACAAACCCATTACTTTACATTTGCTCATGTAAAGGAAAAAGTTCTTACAATGCTGGCGTACAAAGATATCGCTTGCCTCTCTCTTAGTACTCGGCCCAGAGGTCTGACCATTGATCCTGCGGTGCACACCCCGATCAATCGGGACAGAGGCTTGGATCCCTCCCTCGCTCTTACGACCAGGGAGGCATTCCAGGGATGGACGAACACCAGTCTGTTCATCAAAAAGACTCAGATTCCTCCCACCAAGAAGTGAGTCCTTCCTATTGTTAAAGGACCGAGGGTTTGTTATTACGTATCGGAAACAAATGACAATTTGTCGAAATTGCATTTTTCCTAACTATACAAACCCTGAGGTCCTTTACATATAGTCCCTCCTCATGCCACCCCTCACTCTGCGTATTTTGCATGGGCCAAAAGCAAAAGTGATTTGTTTACCTCCCAGTCGCGGCGCGCGACGATCGGACAAGCAGTTAACTACGTTCTCCCCTTGTTCGAAGCTTACGACCGTTCCAGCTGCCGCTAGCTACTTCCTATTGTTAAAGGACCTCAGGTTTGTATAGTTAGGAAAATGCAATTTTCGACAAATTGTCATTTTCATATATTTATGATAGCATCATATTATTATGGATCAAGTTTCCGCTCTTACCGGGAATTGATTTTTCCCTCTTTAAGTTCTATGAAGTGAATCGCAAGTGCAGTATTCTGTTTCATTTTCATATTACTTTTCACTGCTGTGCGGGGGTAGGGAAGCGAAGGTCTGCCAGGAAGTCGTCGGAAAGCTCTCCCGCGACTCCCTTGGTATCCGATTCTTCGTCTTCTTTCCTGCCCCCCCGCTCAGCTTCCTCGTATTTTGGTTTTTTGGTGGGGTCTTCCTTCCGTTCGGGGTGGGGAATGTCTCCCCCCCCCACCCCGTGCGTGAGGGAACCCCTCTTACTAATCTGTCTGTGCTACCGCAGGTGCTACAGCCGTGGGAGACGACCTTGGACAGGTATGGACCACTGCGGCTGCAGGCGTGCCTAGCATCCACGATCTGCTGCAGAGTCTAGCGATTGGGGTCTGGGGCAGGTGACCTTGGAGTGGTCTCCACTACAACCTTCACGGCCGATTATGCTGCTTCCCCCCGCTGGTCTACACTCCCCATGCTGTGTCGGTTGACGCCGTTCTGCCGCTTCTAGGGCCGGTCGCCGCGTACCGAGGAGGGGTATGCCGCCGCCGCCTGTGTTTTCTTCGTGTTGCCTTGCCCCAGACTTCCGCTGTTCCAGCAGCTCGCCCCTGGACCGGCCGCCAGTACCACGCTGGCTGCCGATGATTCTACGAGGCGATGGCTGGGCCTGCCGTACCTGTCGCTGATGTGGTTCCCGCTAACTGGCTTGGCTTGTTCCCTTCTGTGTTTACCGCTGCCGCCTGATTACCTGCAGCCCTCCGAGCTGGTTGCTGTTCCTGTCGCTCCTGGTTCCTGCGCCTGTCCATGCTGGTCCTGCCCATGGTGTGTCTTCCCCAGTCCCAGGTCCTTCCGGACAGGTGCAGTCGGGCCGTGTTGCTTCGGCAATAGGCCCGACTCCGGCCTGGATGGAGGACCTGACGACTGTCCTGCGTGAGCTGACGAAGAAGAGGAAGGTGTCATCTCGTCTTCGTCTGCTGCTGCCTCTTCCCCTTCGACTTCTAAGGCCCATAAGCCGAAGAAGAAGAAGGCTGCCTCCCCCCCCCCCCTAAGAAGTCTCCTTCGGGAACTTCTAAGGGCCCGTCCCACCGAGGACGGGGGGTCCTTCTGCTGGTCCTCCTGCTCCTTCGGGAGCGGGGCCCGTCTCCCCTTCCGTAAGGAAGAGATAGACGGGGACCAGAGGAGTATCGGTTAGCTCTGGTACTTCCTCGCCTGGTGCTAGCGGCGATGCCGCTACGCCAGGTTCCGGCTCGGTCTCTCGTTCGCGGGAGATCCCGAGTGTACGCTCTCCCTCGGGAGACCGTGCAGCCAAAGTTTCGGCGCCAGAGTTCGCTCGGCGCCAAGACCACGGCACGGAGCAGAAGGCTGGCGAGAACCGCTCAGGTGACTCTCGCCAGGGCCAGCGGCCGCTCTCGCAGCGACCAGCTGGTAACCGGGTTTTGTTATTCCCCCTAAGAAGACTCCTTCGGGAACTTCGAAGGGCTCGTCACATTCCGGTGTGACGGGGGGTTCTTCTGCTGGTTCCTCCTGTTCCTTCGGGAACGGGGCCCGTCTCCCCTTCTGAGAAGAAGAAGAAGACGGGGACCAAGGGTGTGCTGGCTACCGCTGGTACACCCTCGCCTGGTCTTGGCAGCTCTGCTGCTAAGCCAGGTACCGGCTCGGTTTCTCGTCCGTGAGAAGTTCCGAGTGTACGATCTCCTTCGGGTGACCGTGCAGCCAAAGTTAAGACGCCTGAGTTCGCTCAGCGTCATGACCGAGGCACGGAGCAGGAAGGACTGTCGAGAGCCGCTCAGGTGACTCTCGCCAGGCCAGCGGCCGCTCTCGCAGCGACCAGCCGGTACCTCGGGTGGACGTGACGGTCTCTGACCGGCCACGGTTGAGGCTGGGAAGAGGTACCCCCAGGTCCCCTCGACCGACGGTACCAGCCTCGGCTGGTACCAGCGGTTTGACGTGCCGCGAGGACGCTCACCGGTCTCACGGCGAAAGCGAGCTCTGCAGGTCACCTGACCGCCGCTCCCACAGGGACCGGGCGGATACGGTGACCAGCAGCAGCTCGTCTGACGCACGGGACCGGGTCAACGTGCTCAGTCGAGCCGCTCGCCACAGGTGTGGGAGCGGCATGGCCAGGCCTGCAGATCGATCCCCACCGCGGGTTGGTGATCGGCTGCAGCCCCCCACGTACGCTGGTCCTGCCAGCGAGCGGGGGGGGAGGGGGAAGCGTCAGGTCTGTCTCTCCACTACCTTCAACTTCCTCGGGCTACACCGGGAAGAGCGAGGTAGCTAGGAGTGATCGTGAGAGGTGCGCCGCTCACGATCCCGTCACGACGCCGCACGTGCCACGTATGGTCTTAGGACCAACCAGGACGTACGCGCAAGTGATTGGAGGCGACCGTCAGGGGGAGAGGGGGTAGCGTCAGTTCTGTCTCTCCGATACCTTCAACTTCCTCGGCATACGCCAGGAAGAGCGAGGTATATAGGAGTGATCGGGTGAGAGATGCGCCGCTCACGATCCCATCACGACGCCGCACGTGCCAGGTTGGTCTTAGGACCAACCAGGGAGTTACGCGCAAGTGATTGGAGGCAACCGTCAGGGATCTGTGCTGGTCCTTCTTCTGAAGGAGGAGGGTCCTGGGAGCTGCTCTTGTTGGAGGGACTGGACGGTCCTACTCCTCAAGACGCTGTAACTTCCGAGATTCAGAGTAACTTTACCCAGGTTATTGCACTGATTCGTCAGCACAACGACCGGGGGGAAGAATCGCCGCTCCCACCAGCAGAGCCCATGTCTCTGCTCGAGTCGTTTTGGGGCCCGAGAGGGAACCCAAACCGACGGTGGGTATGCCGCGATCGGAGCTTGCCGATTCTGTCTTGAACCAGAGTCTCTCGTCTCCGGACAAGAAGGCTCTCTCAGTTCTGGCCGGTCGATCAAGCTACTTCCACCTCCTCTACTGCGACAGCGGCGTTTCTACGTGTCTTCGGACACCGTATTTAAATACTCCTTCGGTCCTCCTGAGAGGTTTCGACCTCGACGAGGACTGGAATGAGTCGGAGGACGGTATCGGCTCTCTCCTGTCAGGTGTCGATCAGCCCCACCCAGACGACGTTCACAGTGGCGGCAGACCCTTACCTACAGTGAGAGTCGTAACCCTCCCTCGGGGAAAACGTTTTTCTCCTGACGATACGTTTTCCCAGACTCTGAGAGGCCATCGCCGCAAGGCGATGGCTGCTCCTACTCTTCTCCAACTGCTAGTTCCACTGGGAAGGCGAGCGAGTATCCAATTCCTCCCCCATTCCCTCTCTCCTTACGGCTACGAGGGAAAGGGGAAGGATCCTACAGAGATTTCTCTGTAGGATCCCACGTTGGGGACTGCGCTACCAGGGGGGACCTTCGGGTCCTACCTGACGTAAGCCCCGGTCGTTGAGGAGGGATCCTGCCCCATTCTCGATTTCTACGGGAATCGAGAGGACCACCAGCCGATATCGTTGACGAATTCGTGGGGGTTTCGCAGACTGCTTAGAATTCTACGGAATTTCTTAGCGCATTCAGTGTTAGAGTTTCTTACGATCTCCAAACACATAGGCGAGACCACGGTCCAAAGTGAGCGAGACGAGAATCCCCGATATGTTACACGATAATCGGGAACCTCGCCTATGCGCGAATTCCTGGAATTTCTAGCATTAGGAAGAAGACTGCTGCTGAAAGAAGACTATCTCACAGTAGGCGACCAACCTGGAATAGAGAAGAACGGACGGGAATATCCAGTTTGGCTGGAACTATCGTCTTAGTATTCTGTTCACCATTGAAGCTTTCCTTCGAGGAAGACTTCTCCTTCACTCTCTTTAATAGAGAACGAAGGTGGTCGATCTCCAATCCTTATTTTGTTTTCTTGAAGGAAAGAATTTAGGATGGAGATCGTTGTTCAGAATCCTACAAAATATACTACGTATATTAACCTCGCGACATGATTCTGCTTAGCAGTTGAATGGTCCGAGGGGTAGGCGCTATCCTGGTTATTCTAACGGATTGCGACTTAGACGAAAGTATTCTAATTGAACTGCAACCCGGGTTGCCTGCAACCTCCCAGGAGTTTCCAGTTTCAATTTTATATACTTATGGTGTTGTCACAACAACACCATTTAAGCTTTTATATTTACCGAAATTCGTTTCGCTTAAATATAATTGCTCGAGCATATCTTTTTATGCTCGGTGGTTCTAGCCGAACGCATTCCTTCGTGGAAAGGATTACTTGGCAACTCAGGATGACGAGTCAGCGACAGCTACTGCGTATTGAATTGCCTGAGGCATTTCAGTATCAGCTGCCGCTTTGAGATAGACGGTTGTTTATGTCTTTCTCACCTGCTTTGATTGAATAACAACCGTGCTCTTGCCAACAATCCGGACTTAATTCCTCTGATTAACGGGGATTCTCGCATACATGAATGACCATCTACTGCTGTGAAACGCTAGTATTCATCGTCTTCGGTATTGCGAGAATTTTAAACAGAGATATCTATTCGACTCTCACTTTTCTGTTTACCGCACCCCTGGTAACAGAATTCTGTAATAGTCTCTTGCTGCATCGTATCCCGATAATGCGAATGATTTTTGCGGAATCTGAGTTTGTCCTCAAAATATCTTGTATTCGGAGGTGTACAATTGTTCATTGTTCACCCCGGATTAGCAGATGTATTGAAAGACATCGCCTACTCCCACACCTGCCAGCTCTACTTCCAAACGTTCAGCCCATGAGAAGCAGTTCTTCAAGCGGCTCTCCCCTGTGTTTCATTACTGAAGAACGCCCCGCTTTCATTGCACAACGGACAAGCAATGAAATGGCGGTTAGCGTTTTCAGTCATTTGTAAGCACAGGTTTAGAATCTTGAGATTCCTTCTCTCGATTCAGCTGGAAGACGTAGGTTGCATTCATTGCCTACCTTCGTCTTCAACGTCACATAGTGTTGTTTCTCCTTAAGCTGAGATTCAACGTCTATGAGATTTTCTTGCCATCAGGGACCTCGGTCTTTTGAAGGCAATTGACTTTCGCCTTTTGAGCTTATGCATTAAGAGAATCATCGCCGCGCCGTCCGGCATCGGGTGACTAACAAATATTTTATTTGTTGGTCTCTCAGCATAACTCTTTAAAGGGCGAAGGTCACGTGACTTACCCGGATGCTTGGACAACTTGCCTCTACTGATTCCGAACCAGTCAGTCGGCAGCTGTCAGAGCGCCCGAGTCAGTTACGAACTATGCTGTGGACTTAGTTCGGTTGTTCCAGAGCAATCATTACTTCGTCTTAATAGCTTGTCAGTATGAGTACTGTACATAACCAAAGTCGAGAAGAGGGATAGGTCATACGACTATTCCCTTCTTTTCGTCTTAGGTAACTGCATGACTTCTCTTGAGAAGTCAAGCAACAAAGGGATGGGGGATTTTGTGACGCTCGATTTCGTACCGATCTTCGTAGCGAAGACTCAGAACCCTTCGGTAACTGACGATTTGGTTCGAGTCCTTCACAATACCCTCCCTAATGGACTTCACACCCGCCTCGATACGAAGGCTATGCTGCTTTGTCCTGTGAAGGTGCGACGGAGCTGTCTGAAGACAAACCCGACACCAGGATGAGTGTGGACGCCTCTTCATCATTCTCTCGCGTTCCGCAAGAACTTCTCCGTGGCGCAGGTAATGAAGGCAGGCGCCTGGTCCAACCGGACCGCATGCACCTCCTTCTACCTTCAGGATATTGCCCACAGTTCCTTGGATCTTTTTCCTTGGGAACCGTGGTGTTGCTCAACACGTTGTGTAGTTAACCCAGACCCTCGCAGGCTGAACAGCAGCGAGTCCTGGTGTGACCGGTAAGAATGGATGAGGAATGAGAGTGTGACTGGCTCCTCTTCCCATTTTTTTCTTCCCTCTACCTTTGGGTAGAGGGACACGGTCGTCACCCTGCTGGGTAAGGACGAGATGCAGGTGAGCTACTCAATAGAGCACCATCCTATCCCTTTCAGTAGGGATAGGAGTAAATATCCACCACTTCCTCCAACAAGGGGGAGGAAGTGGATGCCAAATTGAGACAAACCCATCATTTTATGATTGTCTCTTGCAAACAGGAACAAGTTCTTGCTTGCTGGTACGAAGAGATACGCTTGCCTCTCTCTTAGTACTTGGCCCAGAGGTCTGACCATTGATCCTGCGGTGCAACACCCCGATCAATCGGACAGAGGTTTGGATCCCTCCCTTGCTCTTACGACCCAGGAGGCACTCCAGGGTTGGGACGAACACCAGTCTGTTCACCAAAAAGACTCAGATTCCTCCCACCAAGAAGTGAGTCTTCCTATTGTTAAAAGGGAACCGAGGGTTTTGTAATTACGTATCGGAACAAATGACAATTTGTCGAAAATTGGCATTTTTCCTAACTATACAAACCTGAGGTCCTTTACATATAGTCCCACCGCCTCATGCCACCCCTCACTCTGCAACTTTTGCAATGGGCCAAAGCAAAAGTGATTCTTCACCTCTCGGGCGCGCAAAGGGAGATCGCGCGCACGATCGGACAAGCAGTTAACTACCGTTCTCCCCTTGTTCGAAGCTTACGACCGTCCCAGCTGCCGCTAGTTACCTTCCTATTGTTAAAGGACCTCAGGTTTGTATAGTTAGGAAAAATGCAATTTTCGACAAATTGTCATTTTTGGTTTATTAATACCCAAAAAGGAATATGACATTCATAATAATCATGATTTATTAACATTGTTTTTGTAAAAAGAGAGTACAACTTCGAATTTCACCTCTTGACTTTCTCTTGCATTTACGTTTGTTTATTTTTGTTTCGGCAAGAATTTCATCATCCCAAAACGGAAAATACTAGGAAAGCATCTTGGTAACATACAAAAGAAAAAAATTCGCTGTAATAATCAGAGTTAGTGAGGGAGAGAGAGAGAGAGTTGCGTAGGAAGGAGTGCCCCGTCTTGCCTGACGCAGTGCCCCAAGCTACGATATATGAGCAAAGGGATCATCATTTATGATTAAATTATGATAAATAATATAGTTTTGGTTTATTAATACACAAAAAAGAAATATACATTCATAATAATCATTATTTTTATTGTAGTGTCTTACCGAACAATTATACAGCTGTGATTTCCACGAGCGGCAGGAGACTAAATTCAAATTTAGTGCGTAGGCGTCGCCAACACTGGTGGTGATGACGTCATCTCCCTCCACTCGCGGGAGAACCAGGTACAACTGCCCAGGTGAATCCAATTCTTTTCCTGCCGGCGTCCGGTGAACATTGGTGGTCGGTGCGGTTGGATGACTTTGCTTCGCTTTTTTCTAGTGGATTTGATCTTCGGAATTGGTGAAGTACTCTTTTTTGGCGTTGTTGTTAATTTGCATATTATTTAGGCGTTGCCATGTCGGATTCTAGTCCGTCGGGAGTTAGGTTTTGCATCTCAGGATGTAAAACTAGATTATCCAAGTTAGAGTATGATTCTCACACTAGTGTTAAGTGTAGGGGACAGGTTTGTTCAGCAGATCGAACATGTAACGAGTGTAGTGATTGGACTGATTCTCAATGGAAGTTTTTTCGTTCATACTCGGAGAAATTAGCGAAAGACAGAATTAGGAAAGCAGCGCTTAGGGAAAGTAAGCTTAGCTCTGCTTCTTCTTGCGATGCATCTGTTCCTTCTGTTACTCCTCAAATTGTTATGTCTCCTTTAACTACACCTCCTATTCCTCCTACTAATCCCACTTCTCCGGCTTCCCGTGTAGTTTCTTCCGACACCATTGCCAGTCTGGAATCGAGGTTCGATCAGAAATTTTCGGTACTAGCGAATACGGTTATGCAACTTGGTAATTAGGTTAAGACGTTTTTGGAGAAAGCGGCTTCAGGTAAGAGTGTAGTTGAGGGTACGTCAGTCTGTCCTGACACGTCTCCTAGACAAAGGTCACTGTCCAGCTCCCCCGCACCGGGGAGAAGACATACCGGAAGTCCAAGGGAGTCGATCGGGATTTGCCCACAGACAGGCGCCTCTCTTGTTGAACCTGTTGCGCCTCAACAGGGCTTGGTTAAGCGTTGGAAAGGTGTTGCGGTTAGACGCCTTTCGAATGATTCAAGCAATTCGTCTCCGGTTCGCGCGGCGCTCTTGGCGAGATTCGCCTGTTTCGCGTCCCTTAAAGAGGCGTTCAGGCGTTGATTCTTCGCCTCCTCCAGTCAAGCGGTATAAGGAGCCTGAGAGTAGGGTTGCGCCTTGGCCGTTAGCGGCTCGTTCGTCACCTCAATCTGTTCCTTTTTCGGCTCCATCTACTAGTAGAGATTATGGTTTTAGCGCTGTAGCTAGCAGTTCTAAGGGTGTTTCTTTAGGCGCTTTCTTGTCTGTTACGCCTGATGCGCCTGTTTCGCCTCGAATTTCGCCGGCTCCGAGCGAGGCGCAAGTAGTTATTCCGCCTCCTGCTGAACATTCAGGCTCTTCCAAGCCTCCGTTAACTGTTTTTGATTCGTCTCAGGCGCCTTTGCGCAAGCAGTTAGAGATGTTAACCAACTGGATGAATGAGTCCAAGGGTGGTTCGAAGCCTTCAGATCCGGTTGTAGTCCCGTCTACTTCTTCGGCGGTATCGGAGAATGAGGAAGAGGTAGAGGAGGAGGATTCACATCACCTTTGTTCCGACACGGCATACAAACCTTCGGTCCTTTTACAATAGGAAGGTACTAGCGGCAGCTGGATAGGTCGTAAGCTTTCGAACAAGGGGTTCGGTAGTTAACTGCTTGTCCGACAGGCGCGCGCGCGCGACTGGGAGGTAAACGAATCACTTTTGCTTTCGGCCTCACAGCGAGTGGACGTGTGTGTTCGACGCTCTCTGCCCGCTTCTCGTCGTTTGCTTTCTTGAGTATTTGGTTGTGTTTGTGTGTGAACATTTGTAAGTACAATCATTTCCTCTCTTTTTTCTTCAATTTTGAATTGATAAAGAATGGAATCTCCACGCCTCGCTACCCCACGGAGACTATGCCCGGGTACCGAAGGGCGTAAATGCGGAAAGTTCCGCTCATTCCCGGAAATTGACCCACATATTTTGTGCGCTCGGTGTCGGGGGCGCGAATGCACCCGAGCCGAGCCCTGTGAAGTATGTTCTAATTGGTCGGAGGCGCAGTGGACTTTGTACGAAGGCAGGAAGAAGCGAAGGCCTGCAAAGGAGTCGTCGGAAAGCTCTCCCGCGACTCCTTTGGTTACGGACACTTCGTCTTCTTTCCTGCCGCCCGCTCAGCTCCCACGTTTGGCGCCTTCCCCTTCGGGGGGGGTTTCTAGGTCCTTCTCCTCACCCGACCTGTCGAGTGTGGAGGAGGGCGCTAGATACCCCGATGTCGAGTTGTACTCTGGGTCCTCTATCCGTTCGTCTTCGCGCGAGCGGATAGAGGATCCTGCTAATCACCCGACTTCTGCTTCCTCAGGTGCGGTTGCCACGAAGGACGACCTCGGACAGGTGTGGGCATCGTTGGGTCTGCAGGGCGTGCCGAGTGTCCAGGGGCTGCTCTACCATCTCGCTGGCTCTGTGGCGGTCACGCATGCTACGGTTACGACCACCACCACGACCCTTACAACGCCCGGCTATGCTTCACCTCCTCACCTGGTGTACACCCCGCACGCGGTCTCTGTCACACCAACTACATCGGTGCAGGGGCCAGTCGCCGTACCACGGGGGAGTGTGATGCCGCCGCCTGGGTTTGCCGTGCTGCCGCGACCGGACTTCGTGTGCCCGAAGAGCTCGCCCCTGGACCTCCCACCAGTACCAAGGATGTCTGTGCCGCTGGTCCGTCCACCTGGACCGCCTGTACAGCATGTCGTACCTGCCGTACCTGCCCAGCCTCTGTTCCACGGACGTGACGTTGCCGACCCAATGCTGCCGTTCCTGTACCTGCCCCTGCCGTCTCCACTGCTGTTCCTGTGGTGCCTGCACCTGCTGACGTTGTTCCTGTTCCTGGCTCCGCTGCTCCCGATGCTGATCTGTTCGGACAGGTGCGTCCGGGCCCCTTGTTTGTGCTTCGGCAACAGCAGCCCCGGCTCCGCTCTGGATGACAGATCTGACATCGGTCCTGAGGAGGTTGACGAAGAAGAAGAAGAGGAGGAAGGTGTCGTCTTCGTCTTCATCGTCTTCTTCGTCGTCGTCGTCGTCTGCCGCCTCTTCCCCTTCTTCTTCTAAGGCTCCCCCGCCTAAGAAGAAGAAGGTCGCCTCCCCCCCCCCTAAGAAGTCTCCTTCGGGAACTTCTAAGGGCCCGTCTCGCTCTGGTGAGACGGGGGGTTCTTCCGCTGGTCACCCTGCTCCTTCGGGGGCAGGACCCGTCTCTTCTTCCGCAAGGAAGAAGACTACGGGGACCAAGAGGAGTGCCCGGCTAATACCGGCACTTCCTCACCTGCTGTTAGTGGTTCGGCCACGGCAGCAGGATCCGTCTCGGCCTCTCGTTCGCGACCCGAGGTACCCAGTGTATACGGTTCCTCCTAACAGGCGACCGTGCAGCAGAACCAGGTAACCAGACCTCTGAGCCAGCTCAGCGTCAGGTTCACGGCACGGAGCGGAAGACTGGTGACAGCCGCTCACGCGACTCTCACCAGACCAGCTCTCGCTCTCGTGGCGAGCAGCGGGCTACCCGGGCGGACGTGACGGTCCATGACCGGCCACGGGCTGAGGCTGGGAAGAGGTCCCCTCGTTCGCCGGCGCCAGCCACGGCTGGTACCAGCGACGTGACGCGCCGTGAGGATACGCACAGGTCTCACCGTGACAGTGGAGCTCGCCGGTCGCCTGACCGTCACTCGCACAGAGAGCGATCGGGTACGGCAACCAGCACCAGCTCCTCTGACACACGAGACCGGGGCCGCTCTGTCCTCGGTCCAGCCGTTCTCCACAGCGAGACGGCTCGACTAGGCCTGCAGCTCGATCGCCACCGCGGGTTGACGATCGCCTGCAGTCTTCCAAGCCCACTGGTTCTGCCAGCGAGCGAGGAGGGAGCGTCAGGTCTGCCTCTCCCATACCTTCAACCTCCTCGGGTTACACCAGGAGGGGCGAGGTATTGAGGAGTGATCGTGAGGGGTGCGCCCCTCAGGATCCCACCACGTCGTCGTACGGACCAGGCACGGTTCTCGGACCAGCCAGGTCGTACGCACAAGTGGTTGGAGGAGACCGAGAGGGGTCTGTCGCTGTTCCTCCCCTTGAGGGAGGAGGGTCTCGGGAGATGCTCCGTTTGAGGGAACTGGATGGTCCGACTCCGCAGGACGCAGTCACTCCTTGAGATCCAGAGGAACTTTGCCGAGGTTATTGCGCTGATTCGTCAGCACAACGACCTCGGGGAAGGATCGCCGCTCCCACCATCTGAGCCCACGTCCCGGCTCGAGTCGTTCTGGGGCCCGAAGAGGGAACCCAGACCGACGGTGGGTTTGCCGCGTTCCGAGCTTGCAGACTCAGTGCTGGACCAGGTTGAATCGCTTGTTTCCGGACAAGACGGTTCGCCTCAAGTCTGGCAGGTCTAGCAAGCTGCTTCCGCCTCCTCTGCTGCGACAGCGGTCGTTTTATTTACGTGCCATCTGAAGACCCTGATTGCCGCCCAAACAGGTGAACCCGGAGTTAGCCAGGCTGACTCCGGGTGTGTCTCTGCAGCAGCTCCTGTCCGAGAACCTATGGTTCTCGCAACAAGAGGCACTCGGCCTGGAATCTACCGCCATGGCAGCTTTCCAGGCCGTCTCCTGGCTAGATCTGTGGTCCCTCACAGTATCTAAGGTCGCAGCCAACTCCGGGGGAATTTCTCCTGAAGATGACTCGGCTTTGGGAGACTTTGCCAGTCTGGAGGAAGAGCCACATCTCCTTCCTTGCCCACCAGACGGTGAACCTGTGGGCCAACCTGGTTCTCCGACGAAGGGACGCCGTCCTTACTCGGGTTTCCAGGGCGGCCGGGCGTGAAGCGGCGTTGGGTATTCGCAACGGACCTTTACGGAGTTCCACGTCTCTCTTTCCAGGAGAGATGGTGGACGCTGCGGTGGACAGACGGCGCACTGACGACAGTGACCGTCTGGTACACCAGGCAGTCTCGAAGGCTTCTGGGCAGCCTCGGACTGCGGCCAAGTCTAAGAGCTCGGCTAGCGCTTCCTCGGTGGCTAAGATGGTAGCTGCGTCGAAGCCCCGGGGAAAGACTCTGTCTTCTTCGACTTCTACCAAGGGGAGCCGTAACCAGCCCTCCTCCCGTGGAGGCTCTGGGGTGGGAAGAAGTCGAAGAAAGGGGGGAACGCTAGGGACGGCGTTCCCCCTCACCACCTGCTGCCGGAAGTGGGGGGGTGCCTGGCCAGCCATTGGCAACTTGGCAGCGCTACGGCGCCGAGACCTGGATTGTAGATGTCCTTCGGGAGGATATCTATTACCCTTCGAACTCTCGGCCACCCCTCACCTCCAACCCGTCCGCCAACAGCAGTCGTACGTTCCAGGGTCATCAAAGGACGTAGGCACTGAGACAGGAGATCAAGACCATGCTGAGCAAGAGAGCTGTAGAAATCGTCACGGATCAGTCACCGGGCTTTTACAGTCGACTCTTCCTGGTGGAAAAGTCTACGGGAGGCTGGCGCCCGGTGATAGATCTCTCTCCCCTGAACCGGTTGTTCGCCAGACCCGGTTCACGATGGAGGACGGCACGCTCAGTGCTCGACTCCATCAGGGAGAACGATTTCATGCTTTCGGTGGACTTGAAGGATGCGTATTTCCAAATACCCGTTCATCAG
>NC_061105.1:29974789-30011623 GCF_015104395.2 Macrobrachium nipponense
GTTGAAGACGAAGGTAGGCAATGAATGCAACCTACGTCTTCCAGCTGAATCGAGAGAAGGAATCTCAAGATTCTAAACCTGTGCTTACAAATGACTGAAAACGCTAACCGCCATTTCATTGCTGTCCGTTGTGCAATGAAAGCGGGGCGTTCTTCAGTAATGAAACACAGGGGAGAGCCGCTTGAAGAACTGCTTCTCATGGGCTGAACGTTTGGAAGTAGAGCTGGCAGGTGTGGAGTAGGCGATGTCTTTCAATACATCTGCTAATCCGGGGTGAACAATGAACAATTGTACACCTCCGAATACAAGATATTTTGAGGACAAACTCAGATTCCGCAAAATCATTCGCATTATCGGGATACGATGCAGCAAGAGACTATTACAGAATTCTGTTACCGTGCGGTAAACAGAAAGATGAGAGTCGAATAGATATCTCTGTTTAAAAATTCTCGCAATACCGAAGACGATGAATACTAGCGTTTCACAGCAGTAGATGGTCATTCATGTATGCGAGAATCCCCGTTAATCAGAGACTTAAGTCCGTGATTGTTGGGCAGAGATACGGTTGTATTAAATCAATCAAAGCAGGTGAGAAAGACATAAACAACGTCTATCTCAAAGCGGCAGCTGATACTGAAATGCCTCGGGCAATTCAATACGCAGTAGCTGTCGCTGACTCGTCATCCTGAGTTGCCAAGTTAATCCTTTCCACGAGAAGGAATGCGTTCGGCTAGAACCACCGAGCATAAAAAGATATGCTCGAGCAATTATATTTTAAGCGAAACGAATTCGGTAAATATAAAAGCTTAAATGGTGTTGTTTGTGACAACACCATAAGTATATAAAATTGAAACTGGAAACTCCTGGGAGGTTGCAGGCAACCCGGGTTGCAGTTCAATTATAATACTTTTCGTCTAAGTCGCAATCCGTAGAATAACAGGATATGCGCCTACCCCTCGGACCATTCAACTGCTTAGCAGAATCATGTCGCGAGGTTAATATACGTAGTATATTTGTAGGATTCTGAACAACGATCTCCATCCTAAATTCTTTCCTTCAAGAAAACAAAATAAGGATTGGAGAATCGACCACCTTCGTTCTCTATTAAAGAGAGTGAAGGAGAAGTCTTCCTCGAAGGAAAGCTTCAATGGTGAACAGAATACTAAGACGATAGTTCCAGCCAAACTGGATATTCCCGTCCGTTCTTCTCTATTCCAGGTTGGTCGCCTACTGTGAGATAGTCTTCTTTCAGCAGCAGTCTTCTTCCTATGCTAGAAATTCCAGGAATTCGAGCATAGGCGAGGTTCCCGATTATCGTGTAACATATCGGGGATTCTCGTCTCGCTCACTTTGGACCGTGGTCTCACCTATGTGTTTGGAGATCGTAAGAAACTCTAAACACTGAATGCGCTAGAAATTCCGTAGAATTCTAAGCAGTCTGCGAAACCCCCACCGAATTCGTCAAACGATATCGGCTGGTGGTCCTCTCGATTCCCGTAGAAATCGAGAATGGGGCAGGATCCCTCCTCAACGACCGGGGCTTACGTCAGGTAGGACCGAAGGTCCCCCCTGGTAGCGCAGTCCCCCAACGTGGGATCCTACAGAGAAATCTCTGTAGGATCCTTCCCCTTTCCCTCGTAGCCGTAAGGAGAGAGGGAAATGGGGGAGGAATTGGATACGCGTCGCCTTCCCAGTGGAACTAGCAGTTGGAGAAGAGTAGGAGCAGCCATCGCCTTGCGGCGATGGCCCTCTCAGAGTCTGGGAAAACGTATCGTCAGGAGAAAAACGTTTTTCCCGAGGAGGGTTACGAACTCTCACTGTAGGTAAGGGTCTGCCGCCACTGTGAACGTCGTCTGGGTGGGGCTGATCGACACCTGACAGGAGAGAGCCGATACCGTCCTCCGACTCATTCCAGTCCTCGTCGAGGTCGAAAACCTCTCAGGAGGACCGAAGGAGTATTTAAATATGGTGTCCGAAGACACGTAGAAACGCCGCTGTCGCAGTAGAGGAGGTGGGAAGTAGCTTGATCGACCGGCCAGAACTGAGAGAGCCTTCTTGTCCGGAGACGAGAGACTCTGTTCAAGACAGAATCGGCAAGCTCCGATCGCGGCATACCCACCGTCGGTTTGGTTCCCTCTCGGGCCCCAAACGACTCGAGCAGAGACATGGGCTCTGCTGGTGGGAGCGGCGATCCTTCCCCCCGGTCGTTGTGCTGACGAATCAGTGCAATAACCTGGGTAAAGTTACTCTGAATCTCGGAAGTTACAGCGTCTTGAGGAGTAGGACCGTCCAGTCCCTCCAACAAGAGCAGCTCCCAGGACCCTCCTCCTTCAGAAGAAGGACCAGCAACAGATCCCTGACGGTTGCCTCCAATCACTTGCGCGTACGTCCTGGGTGGTCCTAAGACCACTGGCACGTGCGGCGTCGTGACGGGATCGTGAGCGGCGCATCTCTCACGATCACTCCTATATACCTCGCTCTTCTGGCGTATGCCGAGGAAGTTGAAGGTATCGGAGAGACAGAACTGACGGTACCACCTCTCCCCCCTCCCCCGACGGTCGCCTCCAATCACTTGCGCTACGTCCTGGTTGGTCCTAAGACCATACGTGGCACGTGCGGCGTCGTGACGGATCGTGAGCGGCGCACCTCTCACGATCACTCCTAGCTACCATCGCTCTTCCCGGTGTAGCCCGAGGAAGTTGAAGGTAGTGGAGAGACAGACCTAACGCTCCCCCCCCGCTCGCTGGCAGGACCAGCGTACGTGGGGGGCTGCAGCCGATCACCAACCCGCGGTGGGGAATCGATCTGCAGCCTGGCCGTGCCGCTCACCTGTGGCGAGCGGCTCGACTGAGCACGTCGACCCCGGTCCCGTGCGTCAGACGAGCTGCTGCTGGTCACCGTATCCGCCCCGGTCCCTGTGGGAGCGGCGGTCAGGTGACCTGCAGAGCTCGCTTTCGCCGTGAGACCGGTGAGCGTCCTCGCGGCACGTCAAACCGCTGGTACCAGCCGAGGCTGGTACCGTCGGTCGAGGGGACCATGGGGGACCTCTTCCCAGCCTCAACCCGTGGCCGGTCAGAGACCGTCACGTCCACCCGAGGTACCGGCTGGTCGCTGCGAGAGCGGCCGGTGCTGGCCTGGCGAGAGTCACCTGAGCGGCTCTCGACAGTCTTCTGCTCCTGCCTCGGTCATGACGCTGAGCGAACTCAGGCGTCTTAACTTTGGCTGCACAGTCACCCGAAGGAGATCGTACACTCGGAACTTCTCGCGGACGAGAAACCGAGCCGGTACCTGGCTTAGCAGCAGAGCTGCCAAGACCAGGCGAGGGTGTACCACCAGCGGTAGCCAGCACACCGTTGGTCCCCGTCTTCTTCTTCTTCTCAGAAGGGGAGACGGGCCCCGTTCCCGAAGGAACAGGAGGACCAGCAGAAGAACCCCCCCGTCACACCGGAATGTGACGAGCCCTTCGAAGTTCCCGAAGGAGTCTTCTTAGGGGGAATAACAAAACCCGGTTACCAGCTGGTCGCTGCGAGAGCGGCCGCTGGCCTGGCGAGAGTCACCTGAGCGGTTCTCGCCAGCCTTCTGCTCCGTGCCGTGGTCTTGGCGCCGAGCGAACTCTGGCGCCGAAACTTTCGCTGCACGGTCTACCGAGGGAGAGCGTACACTCGGGATCTCCGCGAACGAGAGACCGAGCCGGAACCTGGCGTAGCGGCATCGCCGCTAGCACCAGGCGAGGAAAGTACCAGAGCTAACCGATACTCTCTGGTCCCCGTCTATCTCTTCCTTACGGAAGGGGAGACGGGCCCCGCTCCCACGAAGGAGCAGGAGGACCAGCAGAAGGACCCCCCGTCCCACCGAGGTGGGACGGGCCCTTAGAAGTTCCCGAAGGAGACTTCTTAGGGGGGGGTGGGGGAGGCAGCCTTCTTCTTCTTCGGCTTATGGGCCTTAGAAGTCGAAGGGGAAGAGGCAGAGCAACAGACGAAGACGAAGATGACACCTTCCTCTTCTTCGTCAGCTCACGCAGGGACAGTCGTCAGGTCCTCCATCCAGGCCGGAGTCGGGCCTATTGCCGAAGCAACACGGCCCGACTGCACCTGTCTCGGTAAGGACTGGGACTGGGGAAGACACACCATGGGCAGGACCAGCATGGACAGGCGCAGGAACCCAGGAGCGACAGGAACAGCAACCAGCTCAGGAGCGGCAGGAACAGCGGCAGCGGTAAACACAGAAGGGACAGCCAAGCCAGTAGCGGGAACCACATCAGCGACAGGTACGGCAGGCCCAGCCATCGCCTCGTAGAATCATCGGCAGCCAGCGTGGTTACTGGCGGCCGGTCCAGGGGCGAGCTGCTGGAACAGCGGAAGTCTGGGCAGGCAACACGAAGAAAACACAGGCGGCGGCGGCATACCCCTCCTCGGATACGGCGGCGACGCCCTAGAAGCGGCAGACGGCGTCACCGACACAGCATGGAGTGTAGACCAGCGGGGGGAAGCAGCATAATCGGCCGTGAAGTATATCAAAGAATTGTATGTGGAGACCACTCCAAGGTCACCGCCCCAGACCTCGCTAGACTCTGCAGCAGATCGTGGATGCTAGGCACGCCCTGCAGCCGCAGTGGTCCATACCTGTCCAAGGTCGTCTCCCACGGCTGTAGCACCTGCGGTAGCACAGAGATTAGTAAGAGGGGTTCCCTCACGCACGGGGGGGGAGACATTCCCCCACCCGAACGGAAGGAAGACCCCAAAAACAAAATACGAGGAAGCTGAGCGGGGGGGTGCAGGAAAGAAGACGAAGAATCGGATACCAAGGAGTCGCGGGAGAGCTTTCCGACGACTTCCTGGCAGACCTTCGCTTCCCCTACCCCGCACAGCAGTGAAAAGTAATATGAAAATGAACAGAATACTGCACTTGCGATTCACTTCATAGAACTTAAAGAGGGAAAAATCAATTCCGGTAAGAGCGGAAACTTGTGCTATTTTCACTTTCACAGCAATAAATCGTAAGGATTAATTCCCGGGTAAGAGCGGAAATTGATCCAAAATTAAATTTGATGCAATTAATAAATGAAAATGAAAAGAAAACTGCATTGCGAATCCACTTGTATTGCATTCTATTCATACAAAATAAGAGGCTCTTGCCGAGCGCAATCAAGCTCTCGGCAACGAACGCACAGGGCAAAAATATAATGAAAAAGAGTACTTACATCTTTCAATTACACACTTTCGCCCAAAATACATGACTCGGCGCGAGTGCGCCCGCCCTCGGCACCGAGACATAATTCAAGGGTTCAATCATGAAAAGAGCGGAAATCGCCGTCTCTACGGCGATAGCTCCATGTTGATTCATAATTAAGTAATGAAAATGAAAACAGTGTACTTACAGTTTCATTTTCAAGTCAAACCAAACCATTAGTAGAAAACACAATATAAACAAAGCATACGACGATGAAGCGGGCAGAGAGCGATGACGAACACGTCCTTCACACCCGCGGCCGAAAGCAAAAAGTGATTCTTCCCCCACCTCCTCGGCGCGCGGGCGCGCGCACGATCGGACAAGCAGTTAACTACCGTTCTCCCTTGTTCGAAGCTTACGACCGTCCCAGCTGCCGCTAGTTACCTTCCTATTGTTAAAGGACCCGAGGGTTTGTATTACGTATCGGAACAAATGTTACTTTAAATTCTTGTTCAGGAGGTAAAACTGTATAGAAAAAAAGTCAGCTGGCATAGTCTAGTTTGCCCCAGTACAACGGCTTAGATCTACCCATAATTGCAACAGCCTTTCAAATTACCACACAAGAAACTGGGTAACCTCCAAAGGCTAGGCAGTATTTCTACAGATTGAAATCAGGTTCCAGATTAGATGAGCCAATTGTTTGGCGGGCCGGATGTGGCCTGCGGGCCATAGTTTGGAGAGCCCTGGCCTAGACTATGGCAATTGACGTTTTCCTATGTTATTTTACCCACTGAACAAGAATTTAAAGTAATATTTATTCGGACGACTGTAATTAACCCCCAAGGGCCAGTACTAACCACGACGACTCGACCACCGACCGAAATCGGCGGAAGAACACCAAAACCAATATGGCAGCGATACCAAAACAACAACAAAGTAGGGAGCAACTATATATCCACGACGATCGATTTATGTGTGCTGTCAGTAAGGCCGTGGCGGAACAGCGCTTCGTGCCTTATCCGCAAATTTAAAGATTCTTGGCAAGCATGGCATGTACTGGCATGAGGTAATGTTGCACTGCACGCGCTAGCCACAGGGGTTACAGTAAGGCTACTTACTGTGGCGGATCACACCTAAAGGTGTTCCTGTTGTAGTCGATCTGACAAATAGCTCCACAACACTCGCAGTTTTTTTACTTTAGAATTAACTGTCAAAATTAATGCCACAAGGGCCAGCCACTGCCTCTGCCATAGCTACAGGAAGACAAAATCCCGGTTTTTGCTTCATTATTTGAGTATTCAGTCAAACAAAGATACCAGTGGACACTGGACAGGTAACTTTATTACTCCGCTGAAATGCTAGAGAAACTTAGTTTTCGACTAAAGTCGTTCGTAATTGGTTATGAAACCCATGACGTCATAACGATGTCACACTTCTCAGCCAATAATGAGTAACTGGAACTGCTTTTGTTTGCGTATAAAAGTAAGTTAGAGGGCTCATTAAAAGTAAACATTACCGTAGAGGAAACACCTCTCCCGACTTAGGAAAAATTCGAGGTAAAAACTTATCAAGCTCATTTAATTCCACCCCGTTCAATTTCTCATATAATGACTATACTTTTTATATTGCTTTTCACATGCTCTTTCCATGTAAGTGATTATTTTAATATCCAGTGCAGAGTGCTTCTGAAGTATTACCTTTAGTAATGGCCCTTGGGGGTTAATTACAGTCGTCCGAATAAATATACTTAAAATGACAAATTTGTCGAAAATTGCATTTTTCCTAACTATACAACTGAGGTCCTTTAACAATAGGAAGTAGCTAAGCGGCAGCTGGAACGGTCGTAAGCTTCGAACAAGGGGAGAACGGTAGTTAACTGCTTGTCCGACAGTCGCGCGCCGCGCGACTGGGAGGTAAACAAATCACTTTTGCCTTTTGGCCCATGCAAAATACGCAGAGTGAGGGGTGGCATGAGGAGGGACTATATGTAAAGGACCTCAGGTTTGTATAGTTAGGAAAAATGCAATTTTCGACAAATTGTCATTTGTTCCGATACGTAATACAAACCATCGGTCCTTTAACAATAGGAAGACTCACTTCTTGGTGGGAGGAATCTGAGTCTTTTGATGAACAGACTGGTGTTCGTCCATCCCTGGAATGCCTCCCTGGTCGTAAGAGCGAGGGAGGGATCCAAGCCTCTGTCCGATTGATCGGGGTGTGCACCGCAGGATCAATGGTCAGACCTCTGGGCCGAGTACTAAGAGAGAGGCAAGCGTATCTCTTCGTACCAGCAAGCAAGAACTTGTTCCTGTTTGCAAGAGGCAACATAAAGTATGGGTTGTCTTCAAGTGGCATCCACTTCCTCCCCCTTGTTGGAGGAAGTGGTGGATATACGCTCCTATCCCTAGTGAAAGGGATAGGATGGGGCTCTGTTTGAGTAGCTCACCTGCATCTTGTCCTTATCCAGCAGGGTGACGACCGTGTCCCTCTAACCACAGGTAGAGGGAAGAAAAAGATGGGAAGAGGAGCCAGTCACACTCTCATTCACCATCCATTCTTACGGTCACACCAGGACCTCGATGCTGTTCAGCCTGCGAGGGTCTGGGTTCGCTACACAACGTGTTGAGCAGCCACCACGGGTCCCAAGGAAAAAGATCCAAGGACCTGTGGGCAATATCCCGAAGGTAGAAGGAAGGGCATGTGGTCTGGTTGGACCAGACCCCTGCCTTCAGTACCTGCGCCAAGGAGAAGTTCTTGTGGACAACGGCAGCATCTCCTTCGCATCGAAGCGGTGAAGTCCATTAGGGAGGGGATTGTGAACGACTCGAACCAATCGTCAGGGACCGAAGGGTTCTGAGTCTTCGCTACGAAGTTCGGTACGAAATCGAGCGTCACGGATCCCCATCCCCTGGGTGTGCCTGACTTCGCAGGAGAAGTCATGCAGTTCCTCAGAGGAAAAGAAGGAAATAGTCGCATGACCTATCCCTTTCTTCTCTTACTTCGGTGATGTCCAGTACCAACTGGTCTGTCCGTTAGCAACGAAGTCTCTCGCATACTCCTATCCCCATGCAGCGAAGTTCTCGGTAGTGGATAGGACACCGACACTCCATGGTGGGTGTCAATGGTATGGGTACTGTGACAAGCTATTAAAACGAAGTAAATGGTTGCTGTGTAACAACCGAACTAAGTCAACAGCGTAATTCGTAAACTGACTCGGGCGCTCTGACAGCTGCCGACCGACTGCGTTCGGTAGGAGGCAAGTTGTCAAAGCATCCGAGTAAGTCACGTGACCTTCGCCTTTTAAAGGGTTATGCCGAGAGACCAAAACAATGATGTATTTGTTTTTGCACCATTGCCGGACAGCGAGGTGATGATTCTCTTAAGGCATGTACCCAACAGGCGAAAGTCAATTGCCTTCTAGAGACTAGGTCCCTGAAGGTAAAACATCTCATGTTTGTTGAATCTCAGCTAAGGAGAAACACACTATGTACCGTTGAAGACGAAGGTAGATATTGAATGCAAACCTACGTCTTCACATATGAATCGAGAGAAGGATCTCAAGATTCATAACCTGTGCTTACAAATGACTGAAAACGCTACCCGCTATTTCATTGCTGTCGGTGAGAAGTCGTAGTTGCAATGAAAGCTGGGGCGTTCTTCGGTAATGAAAACACAGGTGAAAGCCGCCTGAAGAACTGCTTCTCATGGGCTGAACATTTGGAGGTAGAGCTGTCAGGTCGGAGAGTAGGCGATGTCTTCTGACACATCTTGTAATTCGGGTGAACAATGAACAATTGTACACCTACGAATACGAGATATTTTGAAGACAAAACTCAGATGTCTGCAAAATCATTCGCATTATCGCAGTGCGATGCAGCGGGAGACTTGTACAGACTTCTGTTACCGTGCGGTAAACAGAAAGATGCAAGAGTCCAAGAGATATCTCTGTTGAAAATTCTCGCAATGTCGAAGGCGATGGAATCTAGCGTCACCGCAGTAGATGTCCCTTCATTATTGCGAGAATCCCCGTTAATCAGAGACCTAAGTCCATGATTGTTAGGCAGAGATACGGTTCGTAGTCAATCAAGCAGGGGAGAGAGAGACATACATGACCGTGAATCTCGGAGGCCCAGCTGATACTGAGCTGCTTATATCAGGCAGTTCAATACGCAGTGGTTGAGACCTGCTGACTCGTCATCCTGAGTTGCAGGTAATCCATTATTCCACGAAGGAATGCGTTCGGCTAGAACTACCGAGCATAAAAGATATGCTCGGGCAATTATATTTAGGCGAAACGAATTTCGGTAAATATAAAAGTTGAAATGGTGTTGTCGTGACAAAACCATAAGTATATAAAATGAAACTGAAAACTCCTGGGAGGTTGCAGGCAACCCCGAGTTGCAGTTCAATTATAATACTTCTCGTCTAAGTCGCAATCCGTAGAATAACTAGGATATGCGCCTACCCCTCGGACAATTCAACTGCTTAGCAGAATCAGGTCGCGAGGTTAATATACGTAGTATATTTGTAGGATTCGAACAACGATCTCCATCCTAAATTCTTTCCTTCAAGAAAACAAAATAAGGATTGGAGATCGACCACCTTCGTTCTCTATCAAAGAGAGTGAGGGAGAAGTCTTCCTCGAAGGAAAGCTTCAATGGTGAACAGAATACTAAGACGATAGTTCAAGCCAAAACTGGATATTCCCGTTCGATCTCCTCTATTCCAGGTTGGTCGCCTACTGTGAGATAGTTTCTTTCAGCAGCAGTCTTCTTCACAATGCTGAGAAATTCCAGGAATTCGAGCATAGGCGAGGTTTCCCGATTATCGTGTAACATATCGGGGATTCTCGTCTCGCTCACTTTGGACCGTGGTCTCGCGTAAGTGTTTGAAGATCGTAAAAAACTCGAACACTCTGAATGCGCTAGAAATTCCGTAGAATTCTAAGCAGTCTGCGAAACCCCCACCGAATTCGTCAAACGATATCGGCTGGTGGTCCTCTCGATTCCCGTAGAAATCGAGAATGGAGCAGGATTCCTCCTCAACGACCGGGGCTTACGTCAGGTAGGACCCGAAGGTCCCCCCGGTCCCCCCGTAGCGCAGTCCCGAACGTGGGATCCTACAAAGAAATCTCTGTAGGATCCTTCCCCTTTTCCCTCGTAGCCGTAAGGAGAGAGGGAATGGGGAAGGAATTGGATACTCGCTCGACTTCCCAGTGGAACTAGCAGTTGGAGAAGAGTAGGAGCAGCCATCGCCTTGCGGCGATGGCCTCTCAGAGTCTGGGAAAACGTATCGTCAGGAGAAAACGTTTTGTCCCGCGGAGGGTTACGAACTCTCACTGTAGGTAAGGGTCTGCCGCCACTGTGAACGTCTCTGGGTGGGGCTGATCGACACCTGACAGGAGAGAGCCGATACCGTCCTCCGACTCATTCCAGTCCTCGTCGAGGTCGAAACCTCTCAGGAGGACCGAAGGAGTATTTAAATACGGTGTCCGAAGACACGTAGAAAACGCCGCTGTCGCAGTAGAGGAGGTGGAAGTAGCTTGATCGACCGGCCAGAACTGAGAGAGCCTTCTTGTCCGGAGACGAGACAATGGTTCGAGACAGAATCGGCAAGCTCCGATCGCGGCAGACCCACCGTCGGTTTGGGTTCCCTCTGGGCCCCACCCCAAAAACGACTCGAGCAGAGACGTGGGGCTCTGCTGGTGGGAGCGGCAATCCTTCCGCAGGGTCATTATGCTGACGGAATCAGCTTAATGACTTCTGCAAATTCCTCTGTATCTCGGGAGTAACCGCGTCTTGCGGAGTAGGACCGTCCAGTCCTCCAACAAGAACAGATCCCTAGATACTCCTCCTTCAGAAGGAGGAAGAGCGGCAGACCCTGACGGTCGCCTCCAGCTAATTGCGCGTATGTCCTGGTCGGTCCTAGAACCGTGCCTGGTCCATACGGCGTCATAGCGGGGTCGCGAGCGGCGACCTCTCGCGATCACTCATAGGTACCTCGCTCCTCCCGGCGTAGCCCGAGGAGGTTGAAGGTACAGAGAGGCAGACCTGACGCTCCCCCCTCCCCCCTAGTCGCTGGCAGGACCAGCGTGCTTGGAGGGCTGCTGCTGATCGTCAACCGCGGTGGTGCGATCGAGCAGCATGCCTAGCCTTGCCTTGCCGCTCGCCTGAGGCGAGAGGCTTGGCTGAGAACGTCGACGCTGATCTCTAGCGTCAGGCGAGCTGTTGCTGGTTACCGTCTCCGCCCGGTCCCGATGGGAGCGGCGTCAGGTGACCTGCTAGGCTCGCTGTCACGGTGAGACCGGCGAGCGTCCTCTCGGCGCGTCGAGCCGCTGGTACCAGCCGTGGCTGGTACCGACGGCCGCGGGGGACCCCTTCCTCGCCTCAACCCGTTATGGGAGAGGCAGAACCTGACGCTCCCCCCTCGCTCGCTGGCAGGACCAGCGTGCGTGGAGGGCTGCTGCTGATCGTCAACCCGCGGTGACGGTCGAGCAGCAGGCCTAGCCTTACCGCTCGCCTGGGGCGATTGGCTCGGCTGAGAACATCGAGACCGATCTCTAGCGTCAGGCGAGCTGCCGCTGGTCACCGTCTCCGCCCGGTCCCATCGGGAGCGGCGGACGGGGTGACCTGCTAGGCTCTGTGTCGCGTCGAGACCGGCCAGCATCCTCTCGGCGCGTCGAGTCGCTGGTACCAGCCGTGGCTGGTACCGGCGGCCGCGGGGACTCCTTCCTGCCTCAAACCGTGGCTGATCATGCGACCGTCACGTTAGCGCCGAGCAGGCCAGTTGATCGCTGCGAGAGCGTCCAACTGGCATGGCGAGAGTCGTGTGCACGACTCTCGCCAGTCTTCTGCTCCGCGCCGCTGTCTTGACGGCGAGCGAGCTCGGGCGTCAAAACTTTGGCTGGACGGTCTTCTTGGAAGAGCGTCCACTCGGTGCTTCTCGCGAACGAGAAGCGGGCCGAGACGGAACCTGGTTTAGCGGCAGACCCGCTAGCACCAGGTGAGGACGCACCAGCCGAGGCTGGTGCCTCTGGTCCCCGTCGACTTCTTCTTTGCAGAAGAAAGCGACGGGCCCCGTTCCCGAAGGAACAGGAGGACCAGCAGAAAGAGCTCCCCAGCTCGCCTGAGCGAGCCGGGGCCGTTCCCTTAGAAGATCCGAAGGAGTCTTCTTAGGGGGGAAGGAGGCAACCTTCTTCTTCTTCGGCTGTTTGGCCTTAGAAGTCGAAGGGGAAGGTCTTCTTCGCCAGGCTCCGCAGGACAGACGTCAGGTCTTCCATCCAGGAGGGAGCCGGGGCAGTTGCCGAAGCAACAGGGCCCGACTGCACCTGTCCGGAAAGACCTGAGACTGTGACAGCATCACCAACAGCAGGAACAACAGGAACAGGTCCAGGAACCGCAGGAACATCTGAAAGTGAATGAGCAGCAGGCACCTGATCTGAAAGGGAATGAGCGGCTGGACAGCAACAGGTACGGCAGGCACGGCAGGTACACAGGAGAGACAGGCGTCCTGTCGGCAGCTACCGTCATCCTCGGCACTGGCGGCAGGTCCAGGGGGGGTACTCTTTGGGCAGCGGCTCCAGTCCGGGGTCGGCAATACAAAGAAACCCAGGTGGCGGTGGCACCGTCCTGATTGGCACGCAGGAATTGGTTCTGGATTGCAGCCGTGGGTGTTACCGACATGACATGTGGTGTGTACACCAGGTGCGGTGACATCTCATATGCTGGTGTCGAGATTTGGTTGTTGTAGTGGTTACCGTATCATGAGTGACCACTGCCGACCCCGCCAACCGCTGAATCAACCCCTGCAGTCCCAGCGACTCTCACCCCTGTCCCAGGTCGTCCTCGCTGATGGCAAACCTGCGGAAGCAACAGGCGGGTTAATTAGAGGGGCTTCCTCGCGCCTGGGGGGAGAGAACCCCACCCAGAGCGGACGGAAGACCCCGAGTACAAACTGGACGTCCGTTACCAAAGGAGTCACTGGACTTCCGATGACTTCTTGTGTCCTCGTACAGCACCCACTGCGCCTCTGACGAATGCATACACGTTACACAGGGCTCGTTGCGGGAGCACTCTCGCCCCCGACAACGAGTACAAACCTCGTGAGGATCTACATCTACATTCAAGGTCGTCTCCCACGGATGTAGCACCTGCGGTAACATAGATAGATTAGTAAGAGGGGTTCCCTCACGCACGGGGGGAAGACATGCCCCACCCCACCCCGAACGCAAGGAAGCCCCCACATACAAAATACAATGAAGAAGCTGAGCGGGGGGCAGGAAGGAAGACGAAGAATCGGCTACCAACTTCCTGGCAGACCTTCGCTTCCCCCACCCCGCACAGCAGTGAAAAGTAATATGAAAATGAAACAGAATACTGCCCTTGCGATTCACTTCATAGAACTTAAAGGAGAAAAGATCAATTCCCGGGTAAGAACGGAAACTTGATCCAAAATATGATTGCTATCAAAAATAAAATATATATGAAAATGAAACAGAATACTGCACTTGCGATTTCATTTCACATAAAAAATCGTAAGGATCATTCCCGGGTAAGAACGAAAATTGATCCAGATTAAATTCATGCAACCAATAAATGAAATGAAAAGAATATTGCAATTGCGAATCCACTTTCATTGCATTCTATATACAAAATTAAAAGTTCGTGCCGAGCCGCACTCACACTCTCGGTAACGAAAAAAAAAAAAAAAAAAAACGCAACAGGGCAAAAATATAATGAAAAAAGTACTTACAATTTTTCAATTACACCCTTTCGCCCAAATACATGACTCGGCGCGAGCGCGCCCGCCCTCGGCACCGAGACATAATTCAAGGGTTCATAATTAAGTAATGAAAAATGAAAACAGTTGTACTTACAGTTTCATTTTCAAGTCAAACAAACCATTAGTAGAAAACACAATATAAACAAAGCATACGACGATGAAGCGGGCAGAGAGCGATGACGAACACGTCCTTCACACGCCCACGGCCGAAAGCAAAGTGATTTGTTTACCTCCCAGTCGCGCGGCGCGCGACTGTCGGACAAGCAGTTAACTACCGTTCTCCCCTTGTTCGAAGCTTACGACCGTTACAGCTGCCGCTTAGCTACTTCCTATTGTTAAAGAACCGATGGTTTGTATTACGTATCGGAACAAGTTCTTGTTCAGTAGGTAAACTGCATAGAAAAACTGCTACCTTCATGGAAAAAAAAAAAAAAAAAAAACACACACACAGACAAGATCCATTTCTCTGTTATAGCAGGAGGTAAAAATGCAGAGGAATTGAGTCACTACATCCAAAAGTCGAGACCACCTAAAATCTGTTCACAGGACATACTAGGTACTTCCATAAGGGCTAACTATGTCCTAACCTAACCCTTCCTTCCCTAGACCTAATCTCAGCCTAGAGTGTTGTGTAATAGGTAAACAAGGATGAGGAAAGGCTTTATCTCCGAAGATAACATCAGTGTGATTTTGTGCACAGTCATATGTGCCACTGTATTGCAATTCTCGCAAAAGAGTTTTGCAGTAGGTTAACCTATTTTCCCGAAACCTTAATCGCCTTAATCTATCCTAACATTAGCCTAGGCTAAATGGAACAGGAACTGGGCCTATCAGTCATAGGTATCTAACATTGCACTTAGCTAAGCTTAGGAGGAAGATACTTAAGTAGCTTCATTCTGCATTGTAAAACTAGTTCTCGGTAAAATATCCATAATGTCTTTCATCAAACTAGTGTAATAAACGTATATAGCATGTAAAATTCGCTTACCTAACAGATGTTCCATGGCGTCTTGCAACACCGCAGGCTATAGGTAAGTAGCCTAGTTTTTTAAAGGCTTTCAGTCTTGCCTTATTTGGCATATATGTTAACGCACACAATAGCACACTATGATAGCAATTAAAGAAAAGAGCCGTATTAAATGAAGCTAAATCAACTTAATTAAGTATATATTATCTACATCAAGATACAAACATGAACGCCATCAACGTCAGATACAGCTTGGCCAGTAGCAACCTTTACGAGTGACGAAGGATCAGTTAACAAAAGTAGAGATTGTCGACTTGTCTAAACTACCATGGTCGTACTACGATCTACTGCAGCCATCTACAGTATGTATGTATGTATGTATGTATGTATGTATGTATGTATGTATGTATGATATATATATATATATATATATATATATATATATATATATATATATATATATAATTTATATATACACTATATATGTGTGTATCAATCTATCTAAAAAATGAGGAAGTCAAATTAAGCATGTTCCTAGCCCTACAGAATCAGTTAAGCAATAACATACTTTAGGTGGAAAGCTGTAATGCAGAAAATCAAAGAATATGGTTTACATGAGAGCAGGGGCTCAATTGACATGAGAGATTTCGAGTAGACAAGCCAGTTAATAATTCAAATGTTCTACTTGAATAAGATTCTCTAATTCTTCATCCTATATTATATATATCTATATATATATATATATATATATATATATATATATAGTACAAGAGAGAATTAATCTAAAGTACTACTACCATTTATGAGTTCTTGCCACTGGCCTCTCTACTCGAAAATCTCTCATGTCAATTGAGTTGTTGCGAGCTTGTAAAACATAAATACTTTATTTTCCTGCATTACAGCTTTTAAACTGACATAGCATTTCTTTGCTTTGATCCTTTTCGTAATTGTGAATTTAGACAACTATTTTCTCCAACTTAGAAAACAAATTATTGCTCCTAAAGCTTGTAAAGGCTATGCTTTCTGGGGTAATAACTAGTAGAACAAATTATTTTGTTTTAAACTAAAAACCATTTTTCTTTAACAAAGAACCAATTATCTTCTCTCAACTGGAATACTTAGCTTCAAAACATAAATGCAGCTTTTTTAGATATATATATATATAGATATATATATATATATATATATATATATTTATATATATATATATATATATATATATATATAATATATATATATATATATATATATATATATATATATATATATATATATATATGTATATATATATCTTTTTAAATTATATGTATATATATTATATATATCTAAAAAGCGCATTTAGATATATATATATATATTATATATATATATATATATATATATATATATTATATATATATAAATAAATATATATATATATATATATATATATATATATATATATATATTATATATATATATATATATATATATATATATATATATATATATATATATATATATATATATATATATATATATGTATATATATATATATATATATATATATATATATATATATATATATATATATATATATATATATATATATATATATATATATATATATAATATATATACTACCTGACTATCACAGCACTGCCCAGGATATTTGAATGAAACCAATAAACTCTCTCTCTAACAACCCCCTTCCTATCGCAGCTGAACTTGGACTTAAAGGGCATTAGGAGTGTCACTGTTCGTCTCAGCAACCTTGAAAACTATGGATAAGACACTTATATCTGTTATTTTTTACATCTTATTTTTCACCCTTTCTCACCCCCATACCTATTAGGGCTGAACTTGGACTTGAAGGTCATCAGGAGTGTCACTATTTGTCTCAATGACCTCAAAAACTATGGATTAGGCACTAATTTCTGTAATTTTCAATTATTTTTACAAGTCACCCCTTTACACTCTTCCCTTTTGGTTCCAGTGATGTCTTACCCTGACAGTATTCTTTCCCGGATAGTAATTCATATGTATACCAAAATGAGATATGATAAACTCAAAGAGTTTATTTAGTTACTAAGTCCACAGGCAGAACTAGCCCCATTTCAGGGAATCCCTTCCCGTCTCCACCCCTTTTGGTGCCCTTTGGTGCTAGT
This sequence comes from Macrobrachium nipponense, assembly GCF_015104395.2. Lineage (NCBI taxonomy): Eukaryota > Metazoa > Arthropoda > Malacostraca > Decapoda > Palaemonidae > Macrobrachium > Macrobrachium nipponense. The sequence continues at coordinate 29,991,854 of NC_061105.1, forward strand.
GATGTCTTATCCCCACAGTATTTCTTTTTTAGATAGTAAGTCATATGTATACCAAGTCTGGTTGAAATTACTCAATGTTTGACAGCTGGACATCCAGAGGGAAGTCCCGGCAACACCATCTATATGTGTGTGTGTGTTGGTGAAAAATAGGACCCTTTTGGTGAAGGTCATCAGGAGGAATCGAAGGGCATGTTCCAGGATAAAAGGGCAGGGGTAGCATCATTCCAGCATATCCAATCAAGCATAAGCTCAGTAGTATCGTAGATGGACACGTTGGTAAGGAAGGACTAGACATGGGGGGCACAATCACCCCATTGATTTGGGAGCCCTTAATGACTTCAACAAATTCGGTGGAGAACTTTTGGCCAGATGGCATGTTAGGGCAGGAGTTAGGCTGGTTGCGAGATGAGTGGTTCCTCTTACCATTTCTGCGATATAGCTGGACTCCTGTTTGATGAAATTCATTGGTAGTTTGTGAGGCAGTAAACTTCTGAATCATCTTGAAGTAAGCTGTTCAGCTTCTTGTGGTACTCATCTGTGTTTATGAGGTAGTCTGCCTTCTCATGGTGATACTAGCCTTATTCTGTAGTTTTTTCACATTGCATTTTAGCTCCTGAGATATGAAGGTTTTGTGTTTGTCCCTGATAGTGAGAACCTCGACCAGGAGAAGAGGCTGGCCGTCATTTTAGATGACAACAATATTTCTTTTTTCTAGCTGGAGAACAAAGCCAGGGAGAGCCTTGATCTTGAGATGTTTGTTGGTAGGTCTGGGTTTTGATGTATAATAGCAAAACCTGTGCTTTCAAATTTCCCACTCTAAGCTCCTTCTAGAATTCTACTGGAACAGTCTTGGTCTGTTTGCATGTGGTGTTGTAGCAACGAGAGGGAGAGTATCTTTCACCTTGCTACTGTTATTTCCATGGTAATTGTAAGTAGTGACTCCAGGTTGAGTTATGAATCCTTCCTTAATATAAATGTTTTGTTCATGGAACTTCCAGTGACTGCCTCTTACAGTGCTTGTGTATGAAATGCACTAGAGTTTATGACTATATACCGAAGGTGAACATCTTCAATAGTGTTTGTCGCACAAATGTAAGTGTTTCCAAAGTTTTCTATGGTGGAGTCTTGGTCCCATTGGTAATCTAAAATGTGGTGTTCATGGAACCTTCGGTAACTGGCCTGTTACGGTTCCTGTGTATGAACTGTGTGATAGTTTATGACTGTATCGATACTGAACATACCCAACCGGGTATAAGACATGAATGAAACTGTTTTTCATTAGGGGTGATAAGTTATTGTCAGGTAGATGGCAAGGAAGGGAGGTATAACAGCCTCTAGTGCCTGGACTCACAGGTAAATGTATTAGGGGGGCTTGTGCCTTGTATGATAAGGCGCCCTATGAGGTAATGTTAGACTAGCGATAATCTTACGCTAAGTCGGTTGGTATTGCACTTCCATCTTCAATGGAGTGTCTGGGGGTTTGTAGATCATTTACGAAGTCGGTATTATCTTGTTGGTTATTACGAAGATGTGTTAAACTCATGGTGAGGAGGTTCTTGTAAGAAAACACTAAAGTTAATAAAAATTGATATATTCTTCTGAAGTTTTACATGGTGAAGATCAGATATGATTGTACAAGTCTTCTAATAACGATAGCTTGATCGCTTCTGCCAATGATGATGGCTAATCCTATTCCTCTACATGATAAAGCTTAGGTAAAGAGATACAGGTCTTCTAATGACGATAGCTAACTCTCTTTTCCCTGTCTACCATCTCTGATACAAGTTATGAAGGAACAGACAGTAGTTCGAACATATGAACATACATAGTACCAATGACATAGTTTCATACGAACACACAATCAAATGAGACACGCTACAGATCACGTAGGCCGTTTGAATCATAGGTCGGGGTAGTTGTCTCAAGCAGGGAGCTTGGACTGTTTCAAAACAAATGAATGACCACAGATGACGGCATGTCAACTTAGCCTACATACTTATTGTATACGTCATCTTTAGCGTCTCTAGTCTGATCACATTCCTGCAAGCAATCTGGTCTTTTATATATATGGACTAACATTCAGCTACCAAAACCAACCACTGAATATTACTCAAACTTGACTTGCATTTGACTTATAGGAGTGTGATACAGACACTATGTGAATATATATATAAGTAAATAAAAATTCATGGTGTACATAAATTGATTCAAGTAATAAAATATAACCAATGATATTGGTAAATATAGTGATCCACGTGATAATAATGATACAGTTTTTCACTTCATTTCATTAAGATACATATGCTACAGAAAATACTAATGTACTCTGATAATTGCATAGAATGAAGATTAACATGATAAAAATCTATTTTAACTGATAAAAAATTTCATATATGAATTGATAAAATTATTAATGTTTATGCTGATTGATTCGTTGATTTTTTTATGCTAAATGTTATATATCTGATTCATTAATTCATATACTAACTCATAAATAACTGCAGATTAATGGTAAGATATAAGGTAACAGATTGATTATAGGCTACCTGATTTGTTTATACATATGTTATATGGATTCATATAATTATGATTAATATATGTGCACTTTAAATAGATTCCTATTGCGTACACGCAAAGATATAGTTAGATTCTATTTAGATCTTTTATATATGGATTCCAGCGTACGAAAAAAATATTTCGATTCTGTTATTTATGATCATTTATATAGATTCCTAGTGCGTACACGCAAAAAATATATTTCGATTCTGTTATGATCCATTTTATATATATAGGATACATGACCGAGGTTATACTACTTCACATTTAACTAGCTTTCGAACAACTTTTCGTCCATTACACAGTTCCAGACAACCACCTATAGCCAATGAAACGGCCTTTTTCAATGGTTAAAACAAGGGAAAATTTGCCTGGGCGGGTCCAACATTCTATATTGCGCTCATACTTATTCTCTGCATCCTAAGCTACACGATTATGTTCGCGATGAATAGATCATCCCAGCACGAGTCCTTCGCCAGCAAAGTAGAGTTGAATATCCTTCGGGTCGTAATTGTCGGAAGTATGTCCCTTTCGTAGTCGATTCCGACAGCCGCTGGAGCGTTCCGCATGAAAACGAGATTAACGACGAGATACGGTGTCGGTCGAAGAAGTCCATAAAGAAATTCCGCTGCGACGAACGATTTTTTGAAGTTGCGATGTGAAACTCTCGTACTGCGGATACTGTAACCAGGTTCCATTAATCAGCCTGCAAGTGAAATTATACTTGTCACAAGGGCAAAGTAAATTCAGACGACATCCAATACAGGGGAGGGGAGAGAGCCATTTAGACCAGACGTAACCCACATGAATTCGCTGTACAAACTTTTTATCCATGGCATTAACAATGAGTGAACCTACCAGGTCTATGATGACTGTAAAAATATCCAAATAATTATAAAAAAATAAATAGATATCAATACGAATCTCAAAGAAAATTCGATATTACTGGTAGTAAGTTACTAGACAAAGAAGTGGAAAACGGAGCTATTTGTAAGATTGCCAGGCAACATAAGAGTCAAAGAGAAGATTAATCATGATTCTGTATTTCTCTATGCTAACTGAAATTAAGTTGTGATAAAATCTGATCCTATGTGCCCCTAACAAAAGTTTCTTATTCAATTTTCTCGTGCGCATCCTCTGAGGTTAATTTTTAAACTTTATTAATAGGTAGGAGATGCAACGAAAAAAACCCACTATGTAACTAATTTCTAAATAAACTTTGGGTTTTTCAAGAAAATGTGACATTTTCCCATGAATGTGATTTACCTGGATTGTAATAAGCTAATGTTGCAAGTAAATAATCCATATCCATATCGTGATACTTCTAAATGTCTATGAGGTTCAGAAAAAATTAATTCATTTTGTTGTTATAGAAATTCTATTTGCTTATTTTTGTCATTAATTTTAAAATGATTGCAAGTCCTTAACTAATTGCATTACACACACAGATAAGAAAGATGTTATGTGGCCTGTCATGTGACCTATGAACCACCTGTGAAGTTCATGAGCTAAGCATTCCTTTCTCCAGTCAATCTGCTTCGCAAGCAGAGATTAAGCCTGTGCAAGCAGATATTTGAGGTTAAAGAAATCAATGCTGATACGGCAAACGCGACAGACCTTCTAGAACTGATGACGTCGTCACCAGCTTAAGAGTTACGTTACTTGCTGTAAGAGATACGACTTTAGTATTTTCAAATGATATTTTAGTGTTTTAATTCTCCACCCGCATGAGAAGAATGTCTGAAAAAAAAAACAGTACCAAAATTGAACAATATATTAGTTTCATGTTGGAAAACTGCATGATTATGGTAAATTAAATATTCCTTATTGAAACTAATGAAAAAGGTTTCCATACAAATTTTATTAGCCCTGTATAAGATTCATATAGGATTATTTCATAGATAACATTTTCACTTCTAGACTTCCTGACTTTAAAATCTCTTTTATTTTATTTTATTTATTTTATTTATTATTATTTTATTTATTTATTTAATTTTTTTTTCATTGACTACGAATATAAATCACCGGGACAGACAATATGTCAGTAGATTTTGGATATGTGTTTGAACTTTTAGCTTATTTGTCATTACTAAAGCGTTAAGTTAGAGTTCAAATCTTTACGCATATATATTTGGATATTTAATTATCTATGGTTTACGTTTTTGCTTATTGATTTTATCGTGATTCTTTTTTATTATAATTTGTAACCCTTCCGACTTCTTACGGAGTGTATTATATTGACTCCACTTGTATCCATATTTCTTTATCTTATTTTTTTTTTTTATATTTATTTATTTATATATATATATTTGATAAATTAATGGTTGGCTTGAATATGTGGAAAAGTTTCTAGCGGCGTACCGTATAAGGCTACTTGCGGCATCAATTCTATAGATACAAACGATATAAATGATAAAGGTATTTTAAAACCGCGAGAACCGCTATAATCCAGTTCGGATCCAATATCACGAGTTGTAACTCGTAAGACATTGACCACTTCCTATTTCAATTATCCGTTATTCTACCAAACCGATTGACTCTGGGTGATAAAATATATTATTGGTTTTCTTAATGGAAAGGAATTCACACCACGTGTTATGGAGATTATTATTGATTTACACCACCCGAGTCAGATTATCATGTGTTGAATTCCATGTTTACTGATTTAGCACTCATAAATATTCCTAACGCACTCAATTGCGGTGTTTGTTTTTAGTGCTATTAATTCTATAACGTGTCAAGGAACTATTGACACTAAGAAGTGTTTATTCCCTCTGTCAGACTCGTAATTCTGTTAATAATTCTACGTATATTCTTTCAAGGATTGATTTGGCACAGGATAGGCCCTTAAACTGACAGGTGTCTTAGTGTATCCCTTGTTTTCATGACACGTGTTACAATTAGTTATGTGCTTTTTATATCTGTAAGCATTGTAGGCCAGTAAAATAGTGATTTGGCTTTCTGTGACATAGTAGGGAACCCTGATGACGGAATGCAACCAGTTTATGACGATTGGTATGAAAGAGATTATTACTACTACCTGGTCGTTAGTCATCTGCTGTGTTCTTCGGGTTTTCCTCGTCACGGACCTACATATAATATTACATTTGATTACATTATTCTGATACACATACTTTAAATATATTTTTGCTTTAGGGTTTCTGCTCGAAGTGTTTATTGTTTTTTTGCTTAGCCGCTGACCCTGTTTCCGTTCGAAATGTTTATTGTTTGGTGTTTATTGCTGCTGACTCTGTTTCCGTTCGAAGTGTTTATTGTTTGGGTTATGTCTGTTGACTCTTGCTTTGTTCAGTTTGTAACAGTTCTGCGCTCCAACCCAGATATTCAATGCTCGCGATCTCTTGGTTAAGGAATTTTCTTGTTTAGATACGGTTTTAACAATAGGCAACGGATGTTTTCTATATCTTTTAGTCCAATTAATGGTTCTTTGCTGTATGTGTGGGATTGCGGATAATGCGTCAGCTATGATATTTGCTTTCCCAGGTAGATATCTTATCTTGGCTCCAATAACCTGAATGATCATTTGTCACCGAGTTCCTTTTGGACTGTGATTAAAGCCTTTGAAAAACTCGGTAAAGGACTCATGTTCAGTAAGGACTTTATCAGGATAGCCATAGATTATGAACTTAAAATGTACTAGTGTTAAAGATACCTAGCCCTTCCTTGCCTATTACTGCATATTTACTTTCAGAGGGCTTTAGTTTACGTGAATAAAAAGCTATAGGGAAGAACTGTTTATCATATTACTGAAGTAGTCCCTCCCTTCTTACCCCTTGGTCTGAGGCGTCTGTTGCAATAAAAAAAATTCCTTATTTAAATCAGGGATTTTTAAGTTAGGTAAGCTGCATTTTCCGCTTTTAAGATATCGAACGCCTGTTGATGCTTTTCAGACCATAATAAATCTACGCTCTTCTTCGTAAGAGCTGTTAAAGGAGCTGTCATGATTGAAAGAGTTACATATTTACATACGATTGTAATACCCACTACAGCGCAAAAGTGCTGTATCCCCCCTTTTACGTTAATAAGTACCGGAAAGTTATGAATAGCCGACACCTTACCATGGACTACTTTTAAGAGACCTTGACCAGACACATAAAACCTAGATAAACATGTTCGGTTTTAAAAAACTCACATTTAGATATTTTACTCTGAGATTATTTGTCTTTGTTCTCTGTAGCACTAGCTCTACTTTATGTGAATGTACTTCTAAGGTATTAGAAAAGATTACAAGATCATCCATATAGGCATGTAGGGTATCCCCTAAAAGTCTCCAAACACTATATTGTAATGGGGGGTGCAACGTAAGCCGGAGGCATACGTAAAAATTGATAATGTCCCCTGAGTGTGCTGAAAACGGTGTAGAGGTACAATCACTTAGGTAATGGTATCTGGTAAAAGCTTTTAAGTAAGTCCAAATTGGTGAAAAAAAAAATTTTATTCTAACCTAACAGAGATAAGATGTCGTCGGTACATCGCACTGGAAACTATCGGGAGCCGTTTCCTTGTTTAAGCGACAGAATCTACGCAGATACGCCAAGTCCGATCTTTTATGGCATGACATTTGAGGGAAAAATTATATGGGCTTATTTGATTTCCTAATGACTCCTATTACTAACATTTTTCAACTTCGTCATTTATCTCTATTTTGAAATTGCAGTGAGAGTCTATACGAAGGTACGTATATAGCTTTATGTTTGTCCTTAGACCGTATTTTGTGTTAAATTACATCCGGTTTTTTTTTCCCAGATCACTCGCTAGTGGAGAAACTTCCTGGTATTCAGATAAAAGATAAAAAAAATTTCTGCTGAATCACCTCTGCTTGAATGACTTCACGGATATTACTTAGATAGATTAACAGAGAGATTCATCCACGACTGATTGGGCGGGATTAAAAATTAGCAACAATAAAAAATGCGATATTTATAACTTCCGTATCCACGATATGTATACTTTTTAGGGCTTTGTTCGCGGAAACCGTTATATTTCAGAGTGTCGGGAAGGATTAAAATTTCATTTCCCAGCAAAGTCTTTTTACACGCACTAAGACATTCGAGGGTGCATGCTTCTCGAGATTTTGCGTGCAAACTACGACTGCGGTTGTGGGAGAATTCTGTTGGGTCATTTGAACAATGTTACGATTTATGAGACAAATGTATTAGTTCTTTTATATAAGTTATTATTTGATTAACTGTCTCATTTTTGTTAAAAAAAACAACGGATTTTAATATGTTTGAAGGTTTATAGGATTTTCCTTTGATAAACACGCCTTATTTTGCAGGATGTAAGATAATATTTTGTATACCCCTAGATGTATCTTACAATTACACTAGATACAGATCAATGTTTTTTATAACTATAGAGGTATCTGTAAGCGCTCGCTTATCCGGACTTCTCATTAGAGAAGTTCGAACAACAGACGGTGAGTCCGTAAATACAGGATATTACGTGTACTAAACGAAATAAACAAGATATTCTAATTTTTACCCGGCGCGTACAGTCGGGCTTTGTCCACCACTACTTATAATAACTTACGTATTAAAAAAAAACGAAAACCTGCTCTGATTACTTTATACGGTCGTGTGTTTCATAGGAAAAATCCTTTTTAATTCAAAAAGATATCGGTATGTATGAACCAACATCGCTTTTCCCCACTCTGCTAGAGGTCGCTTATTGTGTGGAATTTGCTTTGCTTTGAAAACTCGGCAGATTTAACTGACCTTGACCGCTTGACTAGGTGACACAGTCACCGAGTTTGCTTGTTTGATTCTGAACGGGCTACTGTTTCTATTTCTTTTTTGTAATAATTAGGATCCTTCTCTTTATTACCATCGGCAACGTATTGTGTGTTTTTAGCATTAGTTTGCTGGTTACGTATAAAGCAATGAATGACTAACTATTAGGAACTGAGCGATTACTAATAAGACAAGTTATCACTACTGCATTCAATATTAACTGTTTGTACTTCATTCTTTGCTAAAATTTGTTTGGAAATAGTGAGGGATCCTGGTCAGCGCATTTAGCCTGATGAAAGTTTTTTTGTTTTTTACAGACATGTTATTCCTTGCAATCCAGCCATATTTTTAAAGTTAAGTTGAGTCATTGAGGTTCGATTTTATTTTATACTCAAAAAACTCAAGGCTAAAACTGCGAGCGGGACTTTGCAAAGGAGCATTTATTGTCATGACCCGAAATAGTGTTACCTCTAATTTATATAGATTTGTTCCACTTGTTTTTTGTGTGTTTTCTAATCACTACGGTGCTTAACGACTAGACCCTATCCATGCATCTGTATAAATACAGACGTCCACTGCGTAAACGCATATTCACTGTTTAATATGGTTTTGTTACGTAAGGGATTGAATTAATCAATCCCCCAAAATGATAAAATTAACATAGTATATGATTATGATATTTCAGTAGAACTTCTGGAAACAGACACTCAATGATAAAAAACTCGCAGTAGCGAAATCTCAATGATGTAGATAATTTCTGTAAAAAAGTAAGATTAAGAATGTCTCGTAAGTTATTATTTGATTAACTGTCTCATTTTTGTTCAAACGGATTTTAATATGTTTGAAGGTTTATAGGATTTTCCTTTGATAAACACGCCTTATTTTGCAGGATGTAAGATAATATTTTGTATACCCCTAGATGTATCTTACAATTACACTAGATACAGATCAATGTTTTTTATAACTATAGAGGTATCTGTAAGCGCTCGCTTATCCGGACTTCTCATTAGAGAAGTTCGAACAACAGACGGTGAGTCCGTAAATACAGGATATTACGTGTACTAAAGAAATAAACAAGATATTCTAATTTTTACGGCGCGTACAGTCGGGCTTTGTCCACCACTACTTATAATAACTTACGTATTAAAAAAAAACGAAAACCTGCTCTGATTACTTTATACGGTCGTGTGTTTCATAGGAAAAATCCTTTTTAATTCAAAAAGATATCGGTATGTATGAACCAACATCGCTTTTCCCCACTCTGCTAGAGTCGCTTATTGTGTGGAATTTGCTTTGCTTTGAAAACTCGGCAGATTTAACTGACCTTGACCGCTTGACTAGGTGACACAGTCACCGAGTTTGCTTGTTTGATTCTGAACGGGCTACTGTTTCTATTTCTTTTTGTAATAATTAGGATCCTTCTCTTTATTACCATCGGCAACGTATTGTGTGTTTTTAGCATTATGTTGCTGGTTACGTATAAAGCAATGAATGACTAACTATTAGGAACTGAGCGATTACTAATAAGACAAGTTATCACTACTGCATTCAATATTAACTGTTTGTACTTCATTCTTTGCTAAAAATTTGAAAAAAAAAAAATAGTGAGGGATCCTGGTCAGCGCATTTAGCCTGATGAAAGTTTTTTACAGACATGTTATTCCTTGCAATCCAGCCATATTTTTAAAGTTAAGTTGAGTCATTGAGGTTCGATATTTTATATAACTCAAAAAACTCAAGGCTAAAACTGCGAGCGGGACTTTGCAAAGGAGCATTTATTGTCATGACCCGAAATAGTGTTACCTCTAATTTATATAGATTTGTTCCACTTGTTTTTTGTGTGTTTTCTAATCACTACGGTGCTTAACGACCCTATCCATGCATCTGTATAATACAGACGTCCACTGCGTAAACGCATATTCACTGTTTAATATGGTTTGTTACGTAAGGGATTAATAATCACCCAAAATGATAAAATTAACATAGTATATGATTATGATATTTCAGTAGAACTTCTGGAAACAGACACTCAATGATAAAAAACTCGCAGTAGCGAATCTCAATGATGTAGATAATTTCTGTAAAAAAAGTAAGATTAAGAATGTCTCGTAAGTTATTATTTGATTAACTGTCTCATTTTTGTTCAAAACGGATTTTAATAATGTTTGAAGGTTATAGGATTTTCCTTTGATAAACACGCCTTATTTTGCAGGATGTAAGATAATATTTTGTATACCCCTAGATGTATCTTACAATTACACTAGATACAGATCAATGTTTTTTATAACTATAGAGGTATCTGTAAGCGCTCGCTTATCCGGACTTCTCATTAGAGAAGTTCGAACAACAGACGGTGAGTCCGTAAATACAGGATATTACGTCTACTAAAGAAATAAACAAGATATTCTAATTTTTACGGCGCGTACATTCGGGCTTTGTCCACCACTACTTATAACTAACTTACGTATTAAAAAAAACGAAAACCTGCTCTGTATTACTTTATACGGTCGTGTGTTTTCATAGGAAAAAAAAAATCCTTTTTAATTCAAAAAGATATCGGTATGTATGAACCAACATCGCTTTTTCCCCACTCTGCTAGAGTCGCTTATTGTGTGGAATTTGCTTTGCTTTGAAAACTCGGGCAGATTTAACTGACCTTGACCGCTTGACTAGGTGACACGTCACCGAGTTTGCTTGTTTGATTCTGAACGGGCTACTGTTTCTATTTCTTTTTGTAATAATTAGGATCCTTCTCTTTATTACCATCGGCAACGTATTGTGTGTTTTTAGCATTATGTTGCTGGTTACGTATAAAGCAATGAATGACTAACTATTAGGAACTGAGCGATTACTAATAAGACAAGTTATCACTACTGCATTCAATATTAACTGTTTGTACTTCATTCTTTGCTAAAATTTGAAATAGTGATGGATCCTGGTCAGCGCATTTAGCCTGATGAAAGTTTTTTACAGACATGTTATTCCTTGCAATCCAGCCATATTTTTAAAGTTAAGTTGAGTCATTGAGGTTCGATATTTTATATAACTCAAAAAACTCAAGGCTAAAACTGCGAGCGGGGACTTTGCAAAGGAGCATTTATTGTCATAACCCGAAATAGTGTTACCTCTAATTTATATAGATTTGTTCCACTTGTTTTTTGTGTGTTTTCTAATCACTACGGTGCTTAACGACCCTATCCATGCATCTGTATAAATACAGACGTCCACTGCGTAAACGCATATTCACTGTTTAATATGGTTGTTACGTAAGGGATTAATAATCACCCAAAATGATAAAATTAACATAGTATATGATTATGATATTTCAGTAGAACTTCTGGAAACAGACACTCAATGATAAAAAACTCGCAGTAGCGAAATCTCAATGATGTAGATAATTTCTGTAAAAAGTAAGATTAAGAATGTCTCGTAACTTCAGCCACAGGAATAACGAAATTCGACCTGCAAAGGAAACACTCAAGGTTACTCCAAATGAATAAAAAATTGTACTTAGCTTGCTTTTGTGGGAAGTCACGGTGTTCCGATAACGACACACGGCCTTGGTCCTCCTTCTCTATTTAGCGATGACCTGGTTTGGCTTCAGTTTCCCCCGTGCGCGTTGTTTCGATGATTCGAGCCCTTGAAAGATCCGATGCTGCAGACGCGTTCTGTTTGTTTCTTGCAGTGCCGGAAAACGCTTCACAGGGTAACGATGTTTTCTTGAATGATTCTAATGAGAGACGAAGCTTCCGTTGCCGTAGGAAAAGGACACGTCGGTTTTGTTTCTTGAAGTTATTCACTAAACGATGATACTAAGTTGCTTGACGAATCTTGTTGTTTTCTGAAGTCGCTCACTAACGATGATACTAGGTTGCTTGAAGAATCTGCTGCTTCCGTCGTCGTTGACTTCTTATGATACATGATTTATTATTCTGGTTTTTTCTTCGTAGGACGTTGTAGAGTTCCTCTGGTACGCTGGCCACCAATATTAGGGCTTGTGCTTGTATGATAAGGCGCCCTATGAGGTTACTAATGTTAGACTAGCGCTAAATCTTACGCTAAGTCGGTTGGTATTGCACTTCCATCTTCAATGGAGTGTCTGGGGGTTTGTAGATCATTTACGAAGTCGGTATTATCTTGTTGGTTATTACGAAGATGTGTTAAACTCATGGTGAGGAGGTTCTTGTAGAAAACACTAAGTATAAAAAATTATATATTCTTCTGAAGTTTTACATGGTGAAGATCAGATATGATTGTACAAGTCTTCTAATAACGATAGCTTGATCGCTTCTGCCAATGATGATGGCTAATCCTATTCCTCTACATGATAAAAGCTTAGGTAAAGAGGTACAGGTCTTCTAATGACGATAGCTAACTCTCTTCTCCCTGTCTACCATCTCTGATACAAGTTATGAAGGAACAGACAGTAGTTCGAACATATGAACATACATACCAATGACATAGTTTCATACGAACACACAATCAAATGAGACACGCTACAGATCACGTAGGCCGTTTGAATCATAGGTCGGGGTAGTTGTCTCAAGCAGGGAGCTTGGACTGTTTCAAAACAAATGAATGACCACAGATGACGGCATGTCAACTTAGCCTACATACTTATTGTATACGTCTCTTTAGGGCGTCTCTAGTCTGATCACATTCCTGCGAAGCAATCTGGTCTTTTATATATATGGACTAACATTCCATATTATGTAAACACTTACAAATGCACACTTTTGATGCTTCAACAAAAATTTTGTTAGACAAACACTCATCCTATATATATATATATATATATATATATATATATATATATATATATATATATATATATATATATATATATACCTTAAATGACAAGCACCTTACTTAGTCATTTCCATGTGTTCCTGGATCTGAATCACTTGTTCACAAGCGACGTCCTCACTGACTCAGTGCCTCCAGTAACAGGTGTATACATGGGTTTGGATGCTCCAACAAAGTATTTATATACGTATATATGAATTATATATCTTATGCCATTAATACACAATTTCAAGGGAACAGACATTCTCCATCTAGATATGCGATTTTCCATAATAAAGTGATCAAAATCACAGGAATAATATTGTTCTTTTTCGTTTGTTCTGGGCACCTCAGTATTTGGGTATCTGTGGTTACTTTATAGTTTCTAGGGAAGACCAACTCTAACATTTAGTTCAAAGAGAATTATTGACTTTTTCACATTTTTCCAATATTATTTAAGCATATTACCACGCACAAGAAAATAAAAAAAAAAAATCTTTATTTAGATACAAACATGTAACTGCCACTTACTTTTTTCTAAATATATATCATCTCAGAAATTCTTATTTTTGACTTTGGCAGCTGTTGCCATAATAGCTGCGGTTTTCATTTCATAAGCAGCTATTTTTTTTTTTTTTTTTCCGACAGCGGTTCCAAACGGCCCCATGCACGTAAAGTTCGTCGTTACCTATCCACGGTTAATTAAGCCCAAGTCATGACAGGTGGTCTTCAGGATTCTGAAACTTTCATATATAGTACGTGTAACTCTTTATGTAGAATTCAACTGAATTTAATCATCTTTTTTGTCTACTGAAATAGTATTTTATGCAATCATGCAACTAATTTACTTTGTACCTTTGCATAAGAAGCCCCACTGGAATTTGCCTAAAGTGCACACACACTCAATATATATATATATATATATATATATATATATTATATATATATATATATATATATCTATATTGAAGGCCGATGAAAAATTTGCAATGTCTTTTAATGCAATTATTTTTTAGTCAAATTTCACATTTATTTTTGCAAACTTTATACTTGGACTTAATATGCAGTTTTCTATGTCATTGTTCTTCAATTTAACGACTACCTGCCACCATTTTCAGGTGTGACAACCTTTATTGTCATCAAACTCACTCAGTATGGTAGTATTGAGATTATTGCTATTCATAATATTGCCACTGTGATTATTACTGAAATAACTCCACTAGTTTTTAAGACCAACTAACACATTCACTACTATAAGTTCACTGTGTTTTACTGCAAGCTGGCTAATTAGAAGGGATTTCCTGTCTCTGATAGCTTGGTCATCTTGTGCTGAAGCGTCGTGCAATCTTCTCGTATGTTTATGAGGGAGACCCTCTTATATAAGTTCCATTAAAAATTATGGCTGCATGAGCGGTGTCTAATTTAGACAAAAAGTTTCTATGTTTTACTAACTACTCCTTTCTTTGTAGGGTAGAGGTCATGTAATAATTGAATAGAATATACAATTTAGGCCAAGTCTGGGACCTAGCTATTAGGTCATTCAGAACTAAAAAAAAAACAATTGAAAGTAGAAAGGTGTAACAGGAGGAAAACCTCTCAGTTGCACTATGAAACGATTTTTTTTTTAGAAAAGGGTGGATAGCAAGAGCGAAGAAAGGGTTTAGGGATGGAGGAGGTGCAGTTGAAGGAAAGAAATTGTGCATCTAGGGACACAAGGGACGCTGCAAAGACTCTAAGAAATGCCTACTGTGCAACGCGTGAGGTTTGTTCTCCCCATAAGTGGGACATGTAATAGTAATTGTCATATATTCATTTCATTAAAGTGAGAGCATAGAAGTACTCGGAAACGTTTAACTTTTACTGCTGTAAATGTAGCTTACAGTTAAGTATGAAAGCATAACATGTCAGTTAACATCTCACTGTAATTCAGGACTGCATGGTCAACGACAATCAGGGACGTTGAGGTGTGTGCTGAATTATAAAGTTGTGTATGATTAAGCCGGCGTTAATCAGCTCGGGTTATTGCTCACAGAGCTGCTCGTAAAAGACTTATAAAGCAAACTGTTGTCTTTTTTATATTGAAATGGCGAGCAACCTTAGTTTTAGATGCTTTGAGGATGATCTCTAGCGCTCGTCATTTGATTGGCTGGCTCCTTTCCCATATAAACCAGGTAACTGATGGAATCGTCCTGACTCCTGAACGCTGTTTGAAATCCTATCCTAGAGACGCAGCCTGGTAATCCCAGTAAAAGTAACAGGGCATCCTCGAATATGGCATTGGATCTGATAGACTACGTTAGTTTATCTAAGGGCATCTTGCAGAGCGCGAGGCTGTTGTTCATCAGAAGACTAGACGCTTATTGTGCCTTTAATAAATTGTTAGCCATATAAGGTAGTACCATTGCCGTTAGAGGTTTGTCGTATCTGGCGATAATGTCCCCTAAGACCTAGTTCATCATCTCGATACTTCGAGCGTAGTATAGATCATATGAGCCACTTTTACGCCTGCCACTGCTGTAAGTATAAGACCCCAAAACCTGCTTTATAATCCCCATGGGTAACGGGTTGCTGTAAGTCTTAAGGCTCCCATACACTATCGAGCATCGAATCGCGCTTCGTGCAACGCGTCGAGGTTTCATAGTGTATGGGGCTTGTGCATCGTGCAACGAGCCACTCGCAGCTGGCTCGACGCTATCAAGACATTCCTGATATTTTGTGGGCGGAGCTTCGAGTCAAGTGATAATTTGTTGGGTACACGAGGAAGGCTCCATTATTTTTGTATGTTGAGTGAAATTGAAGATGGATAGCGCCAATTCAAGAGAAGTGTTAAGGGACTTTATAGACCTATTACCAGTCTTTCCCTTTTTCCTTTCCGTGTTTTTTGGAACAAATTAAATCGGCAGATTACTATAACAAACACGCAAAACAAATTGCTCAAGACAAATTAGTAGAAAAACTGAAAAGAATTTGTCCCTAATGCTGATCGTGAATCATGTTTTTACGTAAGATTAATTCTCTACGTGCATCATTTAGAAAGAATTTAAAAAGGCTCAGGCCTCATGCAAATCTGGAGCCAGCACAGATGACATTTTATAAGCCCAACTTATGGTACTACGAAAAATTACTCTTTCTGAAATTGGTATGCGAGAAATCATTTCTCTTTAAAAGCCACGATTTGCTCCACTTTGATCGCTTTTTTACGTTTTTTCTCTTCGAGAGCAACAGCAATGCTTAAAAAATCGTCTGTGTCTAGGTCTGAGGATGACATCTTCACTGTGCGGAAAAGCGCTTAACTGAAACAAGGCTCTTTAGTGTGTGGCCTCCTTCGAGTTCGAGCCAAGCTTGAGGTGACTCGAAGCGCGATTCGATGCTCGATAGTGTATGGGGGCCTTAGAGCCTGCTCTAGCGTAATACCAGCTTAATCTCAAACAACGACAAGCTTTATAATTCAGTACTGTTCTAACTTTTGTTGAGACCAAGGTCCTATAAATATACTCTCAGAGTATAATTTAAGGACCTTGTTGAGACCACACTGTTTTGAACTGCAGCAAAACGTCAACGGCCACTTTTGCACACACGTAATTATATATTTATGTCAGTTAAATGACAACGTTCACGAGTGTGTCTATACCCTCCCTCTGAAATCAAAACATTAATTATTACGTGACACATTCCTTACAGAGAAACTTTATTGTAACTTAAAGTCTACCCAGCCATAATTTTTAATGAAACAAAAATGCGAGGTCTCCTTCATAATTATATCCTAGTCTTTTAATAGTGATCCCAAATAAAATTTAAAGTAGCCTGTAAGTAGCAGGTAGCGGGTTTTGAATTTTGGTAGCCCACAGTCGTAAAAAGTAACCCAAACAGCGAATTTTAGCTTAGAAGAGGAGCCAAACACACGAAATCAGGCGTTGTCTAGTTTTGCATATCGGATAATATAGTGTCTAAAAATAAGAAAGCTATCACATTTGGATAAAATTATTGTATGCATCCACATAATCAATTTCACGTTTTTAGGTAATTTTGTTTTATCTTAATCTGTATTGATTGCAGTATGGAAATGCATAATTTAGTTATGCATATTAATGTTTTATCTGTCACTCATGAATACTGGAACGTTGCCGTCCCTTTTAAAAAAACGCCGTTTTGAGGAATTTCGTCTATTAGTGCAGCTTTCTGGTGACATCTGGCAACTCTCCGTGGCTTTTTACCTTGTTGTGTTTTATTATGAAAATAAAGCTATAAAACATATCCTGCTTACTTATACAAATGAATTTTATTGAAATCCTTTGTCTTTGTCAAAAATACTTTATGTTAAGCTAGTGACGTGTACGTAGTTTTCTACCATCACGGAAAATAATTCTACATCGGAAAATACGCATCCTAACCATTAAATCATAAATAACGAAAAATAAAAAGATGAAAAGCATATGGTAACACTGCTAAAAGCAAATGTAGTGAAGAAAAAAAGGTGCCTCTGGACGCAGGTCGCTGGGCTGGACCTTGAGTGACGAATCGTTGTGGTATGCGGTGACGGTACGAAGGATTTCGATCCGGAATCTGTGACCCATTCTTTCGGGAATGTTCCCAATTAACCTATCTTCGATGCAGCTACCGTATGTGTCCAGTGTTATCGTTTTGTTTCATGTCCTTAGAATAAGAAGGTTTTATCTTGAGCAGAGGTCTCGCCAATGGGTGCGAACACCTAGGCCTATGTAGACCACTAATGGCCAGCTTCCAGAAACACTTGCATGATATGCTAGATTATATCCATTTGGTATTCCACATATTTCATGTATCTCCTCATATACTTATATGCTTGGTAAAGGATGGATAGAGCCAGGTGAGCCACTTCACAAGAGCTTAGCCTATTTCATGTAGTACAAATGTCACTCGTTATGATACTTATGAATAGTACCTAGTAGGTAGCACCAGCTCCATGGGAGTAAATGATCAAAACAAACAATAGACGCCAGATATTAAGGTAACACTAAATTTGCCATAGATTAGTATTATTTCTGAATAATTATTCAAAGGAGATTTGAGAGCTCAACATGAAATTGCATTGAACAAGTAGCCGAATATCGAGTCTCATTTGTGGTATACCTAGGGTAAATAACAAGTGGCGACATAGTGGCCACCTCTCTCGCAATGCGGCCACTTCCCGTAAAAGCTCTTGAATTATGCAATTAGTTATTTCTAAATTCAGAAGAAAACACGAAACACTTAGTTCGAGAGGAGCATAGAGGTCTCGGTGTGCTGCCTGGATAGGCCACAACTCTCGACTGATGCTCATGGCAGCGAATTAAAGTACTAGATATTCCGGGAAGGTGGCCGCATTCTGGGATCGGTGGCCGCTGTGTCGCCGCTCGGTCGTTTACCTTAGCCAATACAACATTGATAATAATAAACTAGCTCAAGGCAGACGAGCATTTTGTGAATGGTTGTGGACCCCTTTGTAAAGTTGGATGCTTCACGAATGGCAGGTATAAGAACTTCACATGAAGCACAAGTTAGGAGCTACATTCTCCCTCCCTTGAAGTGGTAGGAAATATTATAGGCTAGCATTCTCACCTTCCTGACTGGTGTGAAAGTCACTCAAATGGCTGAGGCATAGGCTTAGGGCTTGCAGTCTACTTAAGGAGAAGAATCTTTATGTTTAGGCCTTGAGTGAGACGGGTGATAGACCAGTTGTTCCTATTAATATACTAACCCTGGTTCTCAGGTGGATAAGGTTTGGCAATTGCTTCTCCAGTAGTGAGGGGAAAGAAACCTCCAGATGAGTAACCCATTTAATCACTTGGCAAGTGCTGCATGTACTAGTACTTTCTTTTGGTTACCTTGCTGTACACACACAGTCTATTGAAGCATGCTGTCCATCATGGCTCTTATGGAAGGTGACTTAATGACAATTTTTTTTTTTCAACTAGCCCACATTACACCCACCTGTCAATGGACGTGAATTTGTTTTTCAGTGCTATTTTGAATGAATCGGACATTCAAAACTGACAGAAATTAGGCTAATTATTTTTATGTGAAAAATTATCTAGCTGTGAGTCTGGAGCACCTTGGTGTAACTAGGACTTTTCAGGTGGGTAACCTTGGAAAATGGGTAATGTTTCATGTTTTCATACATTCAACTTACCTGTCAGATATATACATAGCTATCGACTCCGTCGTTCCCGACAGAATTTCAAATTTCGCGGCACTCGCTACAGGTAGGTCAGGTGATCTACCGCCCTGCTCTGGGTGGCAGGACTAGGAACTATTCCCGTTTTCTAATCAGATTCTCTCTGTCACCGGCGGTATCAACATTGTTGTTACTTCCTCCTGACTAGAATTCGTTTTCGCAAAGCTTTTGATCATCTCTCGCTGATATTTGGTGACGTACTTGGATCGTTGTTTGGCATTCGCTATCGTGGACTGTTTTTTGGACTTGGTTTTTGGAATTCGTGAATATGTCTGACTCTAGTGTTAGTTTCAGAGTGTGTGTAATGAGGGCTGTAAGGTGAGGATTCCGAAAGCTTCGGTAGATCCTCACACTATTTTGTAGTGGGTGTAGAATGGTTGAATGTTCGATTGGAGAATACGTTGTAACGAGTGTGAGAAACTGAGTGCACAAGAGTGGAAGAATCTAACTTCTTACTTGAAGAAGTTAGAGAAAGATAGAGAGGAA
>NC_061105.1:30012123-30031660 GCF_015104395.2 Macrobrachium nipponense
GCGACAACTCCCCTGTAGGGTTCGTCGCGCCCGACAGGAGATCGGTATTTGGATCTCTTAATCAGAAGCTATCATCCTTTTTACGAGTAGGATCTTTAGAAAGGTACTCCTACCAAAGACGCTAATTGCTCCTGCACATTCATCAACAAAATTTAGTCCGCTCCATCCCGTAGACAATAGGAAATCTCAAAATTCCAAGAGACAAGTCTTTCCTCCGAGGAGGATCATTATTGCATACTTCCGTTGCTAACGAGTTCTCCTCCTACATGTTGATGAGTTTTCTCGTTGCAGAAACTTCCCTATCCTTGCCCGAAGGAAGGGAAGGAGCTTGGACTTTAAAGAGATTCTGAGCTGAAATTGGTTGATTTCTAGCTCTTAAATGTATCTCTCTGAACCTTTTGGGAAGTAGTTTGAGCCCTTCTCGCGTTCCAAAGACTCTGTCAGTAAACGTTTTAAACCTTTTCTTCTTCTGTAGATGACAATGTCACTACATTACCCGACAACGAAACCTCTATCTAACAGCGTTGATCCAGGAATAAAAGGCTTTAGTTTCTCTTGCCAACCTACTATGCTGGCCAGAACCATTGCCGAGTCGTCATAAGAATTTGATTCCAGATTCTAAAGCCCAAATTTCACTTGTCCTCTTGATCGTTTAGGACCAAGAGAAAAATTTCATTTAGATTAGGAGAAGTTCCATCTTGTCGGGACCACGGGAATCTGAGGCCCAAATTAGGATCCCATTCTAAGTATAAGATCTCTTAATCTTATCGTATAGAGGTATTGTATAAGATCCCGAAGATCTTAATTCTCTACTATCTCTAATATTCTTTGTCTAGACAGAATATATCTTTTCACTGTGTTCATTGATAGCATAAATTACCAAGGTGATTCTTCCTCTGAAAGGGAAGAAAATCCTATGTATTCACAGAGGTATCGGAAGAGGACAGTTTCCCCTTTCTATCTAGCACGATCTGCAGCAACTCTATGTCTTTCACATATTTAAAGGAATTATCAAGCTTCCCTTGAAAAATCCTCTCATTCATATTTACTTCTGGTCAGTCTGCACGCAGACAGACTCAGAGTGAATAGGTTTTTTCAGGTCCAATATTTATAATAGATTCGATCAAATCTCTTAGAAAAACCTTCCGACACATGCTGAAAGAAGAACGTGACTTCTGTGAATCCAACCTTTTATTGCCAAAATGATGCATTCATCTTCTTCCTTAGATGCCCATTTATTTTAATATGTGTTAAGAATATATACAACTAGGGGAAAAAAACTAAAGTTTATTCCCTCTTAAAATTTAAAGATGGCGTATCTTGCTACCTCTCTTGTTTCGAGGAAAAGGAAGCAATCTATAAGAAGGTCGTTCATCTTCTGCCTTGCGAAGATATCTGTGAATATTTTTCCTTTTGCAGCAGGGTCTGACAACTCTTTCCAATGAATGTTAAATCGTGCTCTGCCGAATTAAAATTCTTTATAATCCTATCACATTGTGGTAACAGCATTCATCTAGGAAACTCTTGTAAGGATAGTAGGAGCGCTGTAATTAACCACGGTGTGTGCATAAGGCTTAAGCGTATCGTTATCTTAAGGTGAATTTTCTACTACATTCTTTCCTCGCCGAGGCAGAGAGATATCCTTAGCAAAACGAATACGATGTTATTCATGTTTGCCTAAAAAATTCCCTCAATTCGTGGTTAAGTCCCTGATTGTATGGGGAATATACGGTGAAGCATTCGATCCTTTAGGAGAGAAAGATGTAACCAACCGTTCACGACCGAGAACCGGATGGTACTAGATTGGCTCACAATTACAGCCGTGTCGTTCACTGCCTGGCTGCCTTCATTCTGAGTTGCCAGTTACTACTCAACTTTAATGGATGGATAATAAAATTATTCTCGAGTCTAAGAAAACTCTCAATAATGCAAATTTTAGGCAAACAAAAACCTTTGTTAAATACCGAGGCTGAATAGGTATTGTCGTAATAAACCTTTAAGCGAAGTCTTTACTAGTAAAATCCTTTAAGGATATAGACAATTCCGTAACGAACCAGAAAGGCAACTATGGTATGCGTATTATGACTTGTCATTCAGTAGACATATACAGCAAGCCTTCTACGACTCTTTCCTTTCTGACATGCAGAGAAAGAATAGAAATCTTACTCTCTTCGTTCATTGTTTCGTCAATAATCCCGAATGAGTATTAGTCGAAAGATATTGCAAATGACAACCGAGGATCGAAGAGAATCTCTCCAGCTTTTATTATCTTGGAGATAAGTCCGTATTTTACGCCTTTCTTATCTGGAAGAGCCTCTAATCAATGAATGAGAGCTCGTACGAATCTTGTTCAACTTCCAAACGATTGCCCCTCTTCTGTAAATGGTTGGTTGCAATCTATTTTAGACGGAGGATGATTTTAATATCCTCTTACTAATACTGAACTAATTCTCACAATTCTGCTCTATCTTCCATTCCTCAATATGGGGCAAGATTGAGCAACCGAAGGAGAGCCCTTCCTTTCGAAAGGTGAAGGGCTATTCGCAGTATCGACTCTAACCTGACAAGGGCTACGGCAGCCTGTGCTACATCTTGAGTCCCTGCCTGGAAAAAACCGAACTTGCTTCTAGCCTTTATTGCAATAAGACGATCCTGACAAGGGCAACGGCCGCCTGCGCGACAACTCCCGTCCCTATCAGGAAAAGCCTTGAATGTCTTTCACCCTTCGTCTGGAGGACTCTCGGCGGTTGTCAGGCTCTTCTTGTAGGAGAAAGTGTCTGGCGCTAAGCAGGAGTATCTTGCCTAGAATACTCTGGCGCTGGTAGGAGTATCACGTTCCGAATACTCCTGGCGCCTGGAGGAGTATCGTGCTCGTCGGAAATACTCCTGGTGCTTGGCAGGAGTATCGCGTTCCGAATACTCCTGGCGCCTGGGAGGAGTATCGTGATCAGAATACTCCTGGATCCTAGAAGACGTATCGCCCTTGGAACGTTTTCTTGTTGGAAAGTTCCGAGCATCTGAAAGGCGATCCTCGCCTGGAAAGTTCTGTACGTCTGGAAGGTTAATTGAATCTGGAATCTTCCGCCTTCTGGAAGGTTCCGCTTGTGCGGAAGGTTTTGTGTGCGGAAGGTTCCGATCTCTTGTATATTTGTTCTTGTTTAGAATTCGACAATACTTCCATTTTCGACATAGCCCTCCCTTTCTTCTTAATGAGAAGGACTTCCATTTCCGATGAAGATCCTGGTTCATCGTGCTTCAGGCGCTTTGCGCCTCGTTTCAGACGCTTTGCGCCTCGTTTCAGACGCTTTGCGCCTTGTTTCAGACGCTTTAGGCGCATTGAGCCTCGTTACCGGAGCTTCATGCCCAAGGAGCTAGAAGCTTAAAATTATATATATGTGTGTAATCACTAAACGAGATCCATATAATTCATTCGATCAACAAATATCTTTAATATCTAATTCGATCTTCTGCAGAATAGATATATTTTCATATACATGTACGATGAGGAATTTATTGAAATAACTATTTCAAACCCCCATGGGATAGAGCCCCCCCCCCCGTCCAACTGTACGGGGGGACGAACCCGGATAGGGCAATGCCTCTACCGCAACCTTTCTCCGTCTCTTCTGAGGTTCCGATAGCCAGACGAGATTATCTTGCATCTTCATTTAATCTACGCCGTTGAATGTTTTACTCCTTATTCGTCAAGACGATAATAAAAAGGGGAACACATTGAATTAGGATGCCTTTCCAATGGCGTATCCGGGCAGTCTGGGACGTTCTACAGAACCTGCCGAGGGGACGCCTGAACGGTGGGGGTTCTCCATAACCTCCGTACGGCTTTCGACATTCCTTCTCCTCCGGGCCAGGGAGCTTGGAAGAGGTCTAGGCCTGGGAGCGAGACAGAGCCGATCAGACGCACCCTCTAATGCAATGGGGAACACTATAATCACTTCTTACCTTATAATAGCTCGTATCTTGAGCTACATTCCTTTATCTTCAAATTGCAAATGAATTTGTAGTTTCTGTGAAGTAAGAAGGTGATGATGGAAACAACACTACTAGTACTGTTAATATTCTAACTGCTTGTCAGAACGAGGCTATTTAAAGCTTCTAAAGAAAGCATATCTAGTTCTATGTTTTCTGACTTCCTCAAATAGGAAGTTTACCTTATTTTCCTCATAATCAAATTCTAACATTTATTACACTTCATCAATGAATAAATATTTATATTTCCCTTCTTGCAAACTATGTAATTGTCTACCGAAAACTTCGGTAGTTACACATACTCTATTCTTCGAAAACTTCGAAGTTAATTCATTAAAAGTTATTAAAAAGTTATTAAAAACGTAGCCAAACCACCGATCCAGTACTTCCCTGTAAAAGTCGCCCAGAAGATCGATGGCCGATGAAACACGAAAATCAAATACAGGAGGGAAAGCAAACATATGTTTACCTTCCCAGCGACAGAGAGAATCTGATTAGAAAACGGGAATAGTTCCTAGCCTGCCTCCCAGCGGCAGGCAGGTAGATCACCTGACCTACCTGTAGCGTGTGCTGCGAAATTCGAATTTCTGTCGGGACGACGGAGTCGATAGCTATGTATATATCTGACAGTAAGTTTGAATGTATGAAAAGATATATTTAAGAGCAGTCAAAACTGCCAGCAGTTCAGCTGTAAAAACAGAAAGAATTAGAAGGAAGTTTCTTTTTAATGATACCACCACCAGTCACTACAGAGCAACCAACACCATCAGAACCCTTCGAGCCATCAGTATATATATGATGAGAAATCACCATGTTCGGAAGCATGGTCCAAGAAACTTGCCCTCAACTGTTCACCAGAACTGTTGCTCCTGCTGTCCTAATGGGCAGATTTCTAGGCATGGTCTATTCCAAGGAGGAAACTTTGAAGGCGAAATTTCAGCTACTGCAGGGGAAGTAATCCCACCTCCCTGGCAGAGCTTGCTAGTCGGACCTCAAGCGGCTTTGGCAGTCTCGGTCTATTTGGGGCTCTGTCAGTTGGTTCTCTAACGTACTTATAGTTAGGGTTTAGCTTTGACGTAAGTATTCTTGATATGGCTCTCAAGCCTAATTCCTCCCTACGGATAAATAGTGGGGGAAAACCGGACTCAACATATAGGCTTTCTACTGTGAAGTTCTATAGGCTCCCGTACAAATACGCAAGCCATATTATGGACAACATCTAATTTTCTGCAGTGTTGTCTTGCACGCCAACCATACTTTGGCAACCATAATCAATTTTGCTTAGGCATAACACCTGGTACATCCTCAAAAGGGTAATTCGATCTGCCCCCCAGTTAAATTAGATACAACTTTAAGAATATTAAGTCGAAGTTTCACGTTACATACAACTTCATTAACTGTTGAGTAAAAGTTAATTTTTTATCAAATGTAACACCTAGATACTTAATGCTATCTTCATAAGGTAAAAATCGAATCGTTTAAAAACGTAGGGATCTCTTCCACTATTCTTAATCGACAAAATCGTATAGCTTTTTGGTTTTTGGTTTTTTTCTGGTGAAAATTTGAACCCTTTAGCACTGGCCCATGATGTTGAAGCATTAATAGCAGTCTGGATCATTGACAAGCTTCAACAGCTGTGGACTTACTACAGATTATTGCATAATCATCAGCAAAGGCCAGACCATGCCACCCCGCCCCCGACAGGAACTTGTTCTAGTAGACCATTGACAGCTACATTAAAGAGTGTTGGACTAAGAACGCTTCCCTGAGGTAACCCTTCTTCCTGAGGGAAAGCAGAAGAAATGTAAGAGCCCACTCTTACTTTCAGGTAACGTTCTGACAAAAAATCTTTCAGACAATAGAATAAATTACCCACAACACCCCACTCTACAAGTTGCAAAAGGATACCCCCTCGCCAGGTCATGTCGTAGGCTTTTTCTAGGTCAAAGAACACTGCAACAGTCTGGTTTTGCACACAAAAGCATTCTGTATCTCGTAGTAAGGAACATCAAAGGGTCAAGAGTACTTCTATTTTTCCTAAAGCCAAACTGCCGATTAGATAAAAGATTCTTTGAATCCAAATACACACAAGTCGAGCATTGACCATCCTCTCATAAATCTTGCTAACACAAAACTTGGGTTAGAGCAATTGGCCTATAGTTCTTTAGAAGGAAGGAATCTTTAAAAGGTTTTAAAACAGGTACAATAATCCGATATCTTCCAAGACTCTGGTGAAGTTCCTGAAAGCCAAAAAACTGTTTAAAATGTCTAAAAGAAAGTTGTTTTGTACTTCTAGGCAAATTAAAAATCATTGAGTACAGTATATCATCTTTCCCCAGGAGATGTTGGGGAAGATAACGAGATTGCATGATCTTAATTCTTTCATGGTGAAAGGGAGATTATACGCTGAATTTAAAAACTAACAGCAGGAACAACCGTGGTACCATCCCTAATATTCCTGAATGCAGGAGAGTAATGTAGGGCACTAGATATATTGGAGAAATGCCTACCAAAGGTTTCTGCAACTTCTCCAGAATCAGATATGAAGAAGCCATCAATTTTCAAAATAGGCAAGGGAGATTGAGAAAATTTCCCTTGCACCTTTCGGATTCTGTTCCAGACAAACGACATAGGGGAATCATATTTTAATTCACTTATATATCTGATAAAAGATTCCCTCTTTGCCTGCTTAAATGTTTTCTTTTGCTTAGCAAGAGCGCTTTTATAGATAATTTTATTTACCAAGCAAGGATATCTACGATATCTCTTGTAGCAAGTTCTTGTTATCTTTCGGCTCAAGGCGCATGAATCGCTCCACCAAGGTACTAGAGGGACGACAAAGGCTTACCAGAAGTTCGAGGAATAGACAGCATGGCACCGCACAGCAATATCTGATTAAATACTCATAAGCGGATGTTGGGCTCTGAAAATCTTTTATATCTTGATCAACTTCAGTAGATTTTTTGAATAATCCCCAGTCAGCCTCCCCCTACCTTCCATTTTTGGTAAACATGGAGATGGAATATTTTCATAAACTTTAAGTGAATGTGGGCCAATGATCACTGCCATGATCATTCTGGTCTACTACCCACTGGTAATCTAACCTCAAGGACGAAGAGCAGATAGTGAGGGTCAATGGACCGAGTCAGTATTATGAAAAACATCATGTCTTGTAGGGGAACCATCATTCATCAAAAGTGATGTCATTTAAGTCAAGCAGCTGTTCTATTATTAAACCCCACCGGTCGCAGTTTGGCTCACCCCAGAGGATGTGCTTGGCATTAAAATCCCCCATCACAAAATGAAGGGTTTAGGTAGCTGGTCTATCAATGTCTGAAGATCATTTAATTCTAGCTGACGAGGATTACCCTCGCCATCCTGTAATCTACTTTCTAATGATGGATCTAGGTATAAGAACAAATAGTGATCATTTATAATTGAAAACTTGAACTGCACAAGCCTGCAACACAGTGTTCAATTGAACAACCCTATGATTAACAGACTTGCGGACTATGATGCCTGTGCCTCCCTGAGCACGTACACCTATCAGGGGTGAGACCTATGGAATGAATAATTAAAACCCAAGTTGGGAGTGTGCTCTCCCAACTTTGTCTCCTGAAGACACATTGCAGATAGATCATGATCCATAAACAGAACCCGAACTTGCTCTCTATTTGGTATAAAGCCACGGATGTTCCACTGCATGAGAGCCATTATTTAGAGGAAGGCATCTTAAAATTCCCTACTAATTTAGGAATCTTTGTGTCCTGGTGAGAGAGATCATTTCAGTTTTACCTGTACTATTTGACCTAGATCTAGGTGTTACAAGATCTTTTAGAAGATGGGCTTTCACTTGCCCTTTCAGTTTTACTTTTGTTTTTTCTATGATTGCTGAGTGACCGTGAATGAGGCGAAGAGGGAGAAAGGGCCCTCTTCTGACGAATAAAGAGGGCCTCTATCTCCTCACCGTCATCTCCACGGTGCACTGTAATGAATCAAGATCAGGTGAGGGCTCAATGTCAGCAATGTCCCTGACAGAGAGAAGTCGTCAACATATTGAGACCTGGCTTGAACCCTTGAACCAACAGGGTCCCCTGGCTTGACCAGAGTCTCTGCAACACGGGAAACCCTAACTACGGGGGCCCATGAGAAGCCCACCAGGGGGGGCATGGGAGCCCCACCAGGGGGGGCTCGGGAGGCACCAGGGGGGGCGGCACGGGAGGCGGCCCCACCAGGGGGGGCACGGGAGGCCCCCACCAGGGGGGGCACGGGGTACACCACTAGAGGGGTGTGGAAAAGCCCCACCAGCAGGGACCCGGGAGCCCCACCAGAAGGGGCACCAGAGAACCAAGGGACCGAAGCAGTATTCAATTGATGTGCCTTCAAGGCATCCGAAATATTGGTTTTTCCTGCCCAACAGCTTTTTGGCCTGTCCCACACTGATGTGTTCGTCAAGAGATTTTAGTAATACATCCTGTTCTTTCTTGAATGCACTACATTTCTTATCACGGGCTCGATGTTCACCCTTACAGTTTACGCAAACTACTGGTCCAGACATTCCTCGTGCTCAGGCTGGCCACACGATTCACAGAGTTTATTTCTGGTGCAAACGTTAGAGGAGTGTCCAAAACCAAAACATTTAAAGCACTGGAGCACTCTCGGTCTATAAGGACGAACTTTCATGATTTCACTATCAAGAATAATTTCAGATGGCAGAGAAGAACTTTTGAATGTTAAAATAAGCATCGATGAGCGGGGCACTTTAAAAACCTTCCAAACCACATCCGGACACATTTCCAAAATTTCCTCCTCATGCCATTTTCATGTAGATCTTCATTAAATATAACACCCTTCGCATAACTAAAATTATAGTGAGGTTTTACCTGTTTTATCATACCCTCAGGATCAAGCTTCAAATTTAGAAGCATTATCGATTGAATATCTGTCTTCACATGAACTAAGAAACTATTACGCCCAAAAGGCGAGTTAATTCAGGACTCCCAACATTGCCGATCTTCTGGCTTACCAACCTCTTCACTTTGAAGAGGTTGCCTCTCTCACCATGAGTTGTGATAATTAACCACTTAGCTGGGTCTGGTGATCTGGAGGTTTTACTTATTTTACTATTATCTTTAATTTCACTTGGTGGTCTATAAATCTCAAGATGCCTAGGGACCTCTTTTGCCTCTGCGAGTCCAACACTCAATGAATCTGATCTGAACTCTCTGTAGGCTCTTTGAGCTTCAGATTCGTTATTGAAAAATACCCAAAATTCAAAAAACCCATAATTTTTGCCAAGTCTATTCCTTACTTCTTTTACTTTACCAAATTTGCAAATTCATTAAATACAGTTTCATAATTCCAGTCTAAGGGACTGGTTTTCACATATAAAAATGTTTGTAAACCAAAAGGAGGTCCTTTGAAAAAGGCTCCAAAGTCACAATGGAGGAATTAACAGAATTTTCCTTGTCCTTATCCTTGCCTAAGTCGTCAACAGAAGGTTTTAATGTCTCCATAAGACGTAGAATTGACGATTCGTCCAGGTAGCCCCCCACCCACCATGGAGCCACATTTAGAGGACAGTGTTACCCTACAGGGCTGCCCTAGGGGTACCACCCAGATATACACCCCACCCTCAGTGCTTAAGGCGTCATGATGTCCGTCGAGATCAGACCCAGCACTAAGAGCAGGGTTTGACATCTAAACTTTCCCCTCGCTCGACCACGTTAGGTACTCGAGTTCTACGGGTGAGGTGGCATGCCAACCATCCTCACCCTCCACCAAATCCAATGAGAAAGTCCAAATCATGTCCAAAACCAATCCAAGTCATCAACATAAAATCCATGCCTTATAGAGGGAGGAAGCAGAAGGATGAAAAGTTTTAGTAAAAGGAAAAGGGCTGACTTATTTAGTTGGATCAACAGCTGGGCACCAAGGCCCAGCAAGAAAGTAGTTCCCACCAGGCATCAGGGCCCAGCTGCTGAACCCTAAGCCCCCCATCCTCGGCAAGGCTTCAGCATCTGGGGGGGCCGCGGCTTTAGACACCGTAAGGGACCACAGGTCTAGCCATGAGACTGCTTGGAATGCTGCTATAGCGGTAGATTCCAAGGCAAGTGCCTCTTGCTGTGAGAACCAGAGGTTCTCCGACAGGAACTGCTGCAGAGACACCCCCGGAGTTAGCCTAGCTAATTCCGGGTTAACCTGTTTGGGCGGCAGAGGGTCCTCCGAAGGCACGTAGAAGCGCCTCTGTCGCGGTAGAGGTGGAGAAGGAGCTTGGTTGACCTGCCGGACCGAGCGAAACCCTCCTGTCTGGAGATGAGAGCGTCCACTTGGTTAAGCACACTGTCGGCCAAGGCTGATCGCGGCAGACCCACCGTTGTCCTGGGTTCCTTTTTGGGTCCCCAGAACGACTCCAAACCCGATGTAGGCTCGGAGGGTGGGAGTGGTGATTCTTCCCCGAGGTCATTGTGCTGACGGATCAGCGCAATAACCTCTGCGAACAACCTCTGGATCTCAGGAGTGACCGCGTCAAGCCCCTCCAGCGAGAATGCCTCCCGAGACCCTCATCCTTCCACAGGAGGAACCGCAACAGACCCCTCATGGTTTCCTCCTGCCACTTGCGCGTACAATCTCTGGTCACCTCGCTCTTCCTGGTGTAGCCCGAGGAAGTTGAAGGGATGGGAGAGGTAGACCTGACGCTCCCCCCTCGCCCACTGGCAGAACCGGTGTGCCGGGGGTGCTGCAGACGATCGCCAACCCACGGTGGCGTTCGAGCTGCAGGCCTGGTCGAGCGGTTCTCACAGGAAGAGCGGCTGAACCGAGAACAGCGGCGATGGTCCCAAGCGTCAGAAGAGCTGCTGCTGGTCCCCCTCTCCGCCTGGTCCCAGTAGGAGCGGTGGTCAGGGGGCCAGCAGAGTCTGCTGTCGTGGTGGGAGCGTGGCCTCTCCTCACGGCGTGTCACGCCCTCGGCTGGTCCAAGCGACCGAGGGGACCGCTTCCTCGCCTCAGTCCACGTCCGGTCTGGGACCGTCACGTCAACCCTTGGGTACCAGCGAATTGCCGCGAGAGCGATCGCCGGTCTGGTGGGAGTCGCCTGGACGACTCCCGCCAGTCTTCCGCTCCGTGCCTGGATCCTGGTATCAAGCGGACTCGGATGCCTGGGCGGGTGACCGTACACTCAGTACCTCACACGACCGAGAGGCCGAGACGGTACCCAGCGACGAGGCAGAACCTCTGCCGACAGGCGAGGAGGTACCAGTGTTAGCCGACGCTCCTCCGGTCCCCATCTTCTTCTTCCTTGCGGAAGGAGAGACGGGCCCCATTCCCGAAGGAACAGAAGGACCAGCGGAAATCCCAACCGTGGGACGGACCCTTAGAAGTCTCAGGATGAGCCTTCTTAGGGGGGGAGGAGGCAACCTTCTTCTTCTTCGGCTGTGGGGCTTTAGAAGATGAAGGGAAAGCGGCAGCAGACGACGACGAAGCAGACGATGAAGACGACAACGACACCTTCCTCCTCTTCTTCTTCTTTGTCAGCTTCCTCAGGACCACCGTCAGGTCTTCCATCCAGGACGGAGACGGGGGAGTTGCCGAAGCAACAGGGCCCGACTGCACCTGTCCGGAAGGACCTGGAGTGGGAGCAGCAACACCACGGGCAGGAACAACGGCGGCAGGAACTGGTATTGGAACTGGAGTGCATGCAGGTCAGGAAAAGGAGCGGGGCAGGAAGCAGTGGCATCCTCTGTACTGGAGGCAGGTTCAGGGGAGAGCTCTTGGGACACCGGAAGTCAGGGGCTGGAGCAGAGCAGCAAACCCAACCCGCAGCAGCGACGAGGCAAACCTCTTCACCCCCGGCAGCGGCGCCTGCACAGTAGCTGTCGGGGTAACCATGGCTACGTGCTGGGTATACACCAGGTGAGGCGGAGCAGCGTATCCAGGCGTGGACACAGTCACGGTTGTCGTGGTGGTCGGGCCGTGAGTTACAGGCATGGTCCCTCTCGCTATATGACTCGGCAGCCCCTGCACACTCGGTGTCCCCTGGAGCCCCAGCGAGTACCAGGCCTGGCCGAGATAATCCTCCATGGCAAGCAAGTCTGAGGAAGGAAACAGTCGGGTTAGTAAGATGGGGGATCTCTCCTTGCCCGGGGGAGGACAGATCCCACCCTGAGCGAACAGACGATCCCGAATACAATGGATATCGGGGTACTAGCCCCATCCTCCACGCTCGACTGATCAAGAGAGGAGAAGGAGCGAGATACCAACCCCCCCCCCCCCGAAGGGGAAGGAGCCATACGAGGGAGCTGCGATGGAGGGAGAAGACGAGTCCGTAACCAAAGGAGTAATGGGAGAACCCTCCGATGACTCCTTTGCCGGCTTACGCAGCTTCTTCCTCCCCCATAACACTCCCATTTCTCCTCCAACCATACAACACATACATCATATGGCTCGGTGCGAGAGCATTCTCGTCCTTGACACCGAGTACAAAATTCATGAGGATCAACCTCTACAGAGAACCGAAAGGCCCCACACTTACGGCCCTCCACACCAGGGCTGATGGGTTTGGTTTGTATGGTGCTTTTACATTGCATGGAACCAGTGGTTATTCAACAACGGGACCAACGGCTTTACGTGACTTCCGAACCACGTCAAGAGTGAACTTCTATCACCAGAAATACACATCTCTCACACCTCAATGGAATGACCGAGCATTGAACTTGCGGCCACCGAGGTGGCAGGCAAAGACCATACCAATCACGCCACTTATACGCTCCAGGGCTGATGGGGGGGCGAGGGGGTTTCTCCGGCTCTCGGGATTACATTATCACTTACAAAAAAATCACTGAATATATATACAAAAAACGATACGTACTTACGCAGCTTGTACAATTCACACCGAGTAATAGAAAAAGAGAAAAAGCCTTCACAAAGTTAAGAAAACCAAGCATACGACTGAAGCGGGCAGAGAGGCGAGCAGCACATCCAACCACCAACGCGGCCGAAAGCAAAGTGACTCCTCTCCTCGCAGTCGGACTGACCGCCAACTGCCGGACAAGTAGTTAACTACCGAACCCCCTTGTTCGAAGCTTACGACCGGTTCAGCTGCCGCTAAGTATCTTCCTATTGTTAAGGACCGAGGGTTTGTATAGGTATTGGAACAAACACCTGACAAAGTGAAATCAAGTGAGAGTATCATCAGCCATTGTTTGTATTTGCCCACCAGTGTACTACATTGGCATCAGATATGCTTCATTTGTTTACGAACAATCTCTCCTATTACAAATTTTTTTTTTTTTTAGCCCCAATCAGCCATCAGTCTTGGGAAATCCTGGTGGGAAATGGGAGCTCACTGGTGAGGTAACACAGAAAAATCATATATAAACAAAGGTTTTAAAGGTGAGATTAACTTAAAACACTTAAAATAACCTTATGGTAAACATATACCAAGTGAACTGTAAGGACTATTAAACCTAACCCAACCCAGGGTGACATAACCTTACCTGGCTGTGAGGGGCAATTGGACCCTCACGCCCTAACCTTGGGTACAGCAAATTAAAAACGTTGTGAACTAACTTAATTACACTACCTAGCCTGACCTATGGTGCCCAATCCTTACCCTGGCAAAGGGGATTGCTTCCCTGCCAAACTTTGGAAAAAGGGATCTGCCATTTTCATCACCATTTTTAACCTGTTTCATCACCATCATTTGAGCCCATTTAGTCACCACATGAATATATTAAAATGTAACGGTATACAAAATGCTAGTTGGTAGATCTAAACCTGGTATATCACGGCAAACTAGACTTTGCCAGTTGACGTTTTTTTGTAAAGTTTTACCTCCTGGACAAGAATTTAAAGTAATATTTTTTCAGCCAGCTGTAATTAACATGTTATTGTTATAATACAATTAAGTTTGTTTCATACTTACCTGGCAGATATATATGTAGCTGTATTTTACTGAAGTCCCAACAGAATTTCAAAACTCGCGGCACACGCAGTGGGCGGCCAGGTGGTAGTACCCATTCCCGCCGCTGGGAGGCGGATATCAGGAACCATTCCCATTTTCTATCCATATTTTATCAATCCCACTGTCTCCTGAGGGGAGGAGGGTGGGCATCTTAATTATATATATCTGCCAGGTAAGTATGAACAAACTTAATTGGTATTATAACAATAACATTTTGTTCATGAAACTTACCTGACAGATATATATATATAGCTGAATCCCACCTTCGGATGGTGGGAAGAGACAGAATAGGATTTTTAGGAAACTAAATTAAGTAGATGATGTACATCTTGGTTCCTCACCTGTTAGCAAAGTAGACTCTGTGATTACTGTCACTTAAGCCTGCTTCTGCTCAATCAGGAGTTGCCAGCCAGGTGGAGACCTGTAGTGCTGGTGCGCTCTGGATGCTCTGTCAACGGGGACGTGACCTCAACATGACAAGACCATCGAACCATACATAAGAGGGCTATGAAGCAACTGCACCACCACCTGACCAACTAGACCAAATCCCCCTGAAAGTTAATCTAATGGATGGGAGATCTTCACACAAGATCTCAACCAACAACCACACAAAACATATTAAAACTAACCTAACTCCTAACTAAGGGATAGGGAAAGAGCTACCTCCAGCCCCCAAGACTGTGTCTGCAGATATGTAAGGTCCAAGAGAACTACAGTCCTCGTAAATCGTTCTCACATCTCTTAAGTAATGTGAGGCGGGAATACAGAATTGCTCCTCCAAAAGGTGCCATCAAGAATGTCCTGATTGACATGTTCTTTGGAAGGCAAGAGAGGTAGCGACAGCTCTGACCTCGTGAGCTTTCACTCGCAAGAGGCTCAAATCAGTCTTCTGGCAAGATGAATGAGCCTCTTTAATGACGTCCCTCAGAAAGAAAGCAACAGCATTCTTCGACAAAGGTAATTCCGGTCTTTTTACAGAGCACCAAAGATTACCTGAGGGACCTCGTACCTCCTTCGTTCTATGAACATAGAACTTGAGAGCCCTGACAGGGCACAGGACTCTCTCTGGTTCTTGGCCCACCAGACTCGACATACCCTTAATCTCGAAGCTCTTGGGCCAAGGGTTAGACGGGTTCTCGTTTTTAGCCAAGAAAGTTGGACTCAAAGAGCAGACAGCGTTGTCTCCTTTGAAGCCCACTTGGCTACTAAAAGCTTGAATTTCGCTAACTCTCTTCGCCGTCGCCAGAGAAGTTAGGAAAAGAGCCTTCTTTGTCAGGTTACGAAGAGACGCTGCGTGAAGAGGTTCAAACGACTTGACATCACTAGTCTAAGAACCACGTCGAGGTTCCATGAAGGGCGCCTCGCCTAAGGAATCTTCGTGGTCTCGAACAATCTCAAGAGGTCGTGAAGATCTGTTGTCTGAGAGGTCCAGCCTCTGTGCTGAAAAACTGCTGACAACATGCTCTTGTATCCCTTGATGGTTGGGACTGGCCAATTTCTGTACATTCCTTAAGAAAAGAAGAAAATCGGCTATCTGGCTCACAGAGGTCGTGGAAGAGGAAACTCCCTCCTTTCTACACCATGCCCTGAAGGAAGTCACTTCGATTGGTAAACTGCTCTTGAAGAGGCTCTCCTTGCATTGGCGATCGCTTTTTGCAAGCTGTTTCGAAAAACCTCTCGCTCTGGCCAACTTTTCGATAGTCTGAACGCAGTCAGACCCAGAGCGGAGAGGTTTTTGGTGATACCTTTCGAAGTGAGGCTGTTTGAGTAGATCTTTCCTCCAGGGCAAACGTCCTTGGGAAGTCTACAAGGAATGACATGACCTCTGTGAACCATTCTCTCGCCGGCCACATCAGGGCGATCAGGGTCAACCTTGTCCCTTCTGAAGCCGCAAACTTCCTCATGACTTCCCCCATGATCTTGAATGGTGGGAAGGCATAAAGGTCTAGGCCTGTCCAACTCCAGAGCAATGCATCTACAGCGATTGCTAAAAAAAAAAAAAAAAAAAAAACCTGGATCCAGGACCGGGGAGCAATACAGAGGAAGCCTCTTCGTCCTCGACGTAGCAAAAGACTGACCAGCGGACGTCCCCACAACTTCCAAAGCTCCTGACACAGTCTTGATGCAAGATCCATTCTGTCGCAGGATTTGGTCCTGTCGACTGAGAAGGTCCGCCCTGACGTTCTGCACTCCTGCGATGAATCTCGTCAGGATCCTGATCTTTCGCACACTTGCCCCCACAGCAGAATCTCCTTTGCCAGGTGAAAACAGAGTCGAGAGTGTGTTCCTCCCTGATTCTTCAAATATGCGAGGGCTGTGGTGTTGTCCGAGTTGACTTGGATAAAACTTTGCTTGTCACCTTTTCTTCGAAGAACTGCAGCGACAGGAAGATCGCTGCCAGTTCTTTCACATTGATGTTCCAGGCTACCTGTTCCCCTCTCCAGGAGCCTGACACTTCTTCCCCTCCTAGTGTTGCTCCCAGCCCGAAATGGAAGCGTCTGAAAACAACACTAGGTCGGGGCTCAGAAGATTTAGGGATAAGCCCTCTTGCAACTTCTGAGGATCGAGCCACCATCTTAGATGGCTTTTCACCGAATCTGAGATCTTCAAGATCGCATTCAGATCGTCTTTGCCTTCCATTCCTCCGCTAGGAAAAACTGGAGAGGCCTGAGGTGCAGTCTCCCCGAGGAAACAAACTTTTCCAGCGAGGAAATGGTGCCCAGCAGACTCATCCATTCCCTCGCCGAGCAAGTCTCTTTCCCCAGGAAGGCTGAGACTTTCTCTAAGCCTAGTCGCTGACGTTCCTAAGACGGAAACGCCCGAAAAGCCACTGAATCCATCTGAATCCCCAGATACACGATGGACTGTGTCGGGGTCAGATGCGACTTTCCGAAGGTTGACTAGAAGTCCTCAGGACTTCGCTAAGGCTAATGTAAACTGAAGGTCCTTCAGACATTTCTCCTTCGACGACGCTCTGACAAGCCAATCGTCGAGGTATAGGGATACTCTTATCCCTGAAGAGTGTAACCACCTCGCTACAATCTTCATGATGACGGTAAAGACCATCGGAGCCGTGCTCAAGCCGAAACAAAGGGCTTTGAACTGCCAGACTTTGTTTCCTAAAACGAATCTTAGATATTTCCTTGAAAGAGGGTGGATTGGAACGTGAAAGTACGCGTCCTGCAGGTCTAAGGACACCATCCAGTCGCCCGGTCTTCAAGGCTCCTAGAACAGACTGAGGCTTCTCCATTTTGAACTTTATCTTTTCTACAAAAAGATTGAGCCTGCTTACGTCTAGGACTGGACGCCAACCCGACGACTGCTTCGGTACCGGAAAGCCCTGTTGTAAAATCCTGGTGCCCCCAGGTCCATGACCAGCTCCACCGCTCTTTTTTCGATCATCTGATCTAACAGATCGAAATGAATCCGCTTTTTCTCTCCTTGATATGACGGAGAAAGGTCTCTGGGAGTTGTGAATAGAGGAGGAGGATCCAAATGATATTGTTATAATACAATAAGTTTCATACATACTACTTACCTGGCAGATATATACATAGCTAAGACTCCGTCGTCCCCGATCGAAATTCAAATTTCGCACCACTCGCTACAGGTAGGTCAGGTGATCTACCGGCCTGCCTGGGCGGCAGGACTAGGAACCATTCCCGTTTTCTACTCATATATGTGCTCTTCCACCTGTCTCCTTGCGGGGAGGCTGGGTGGGCCCTAATCGTATATATCTGCCAGGTAAGTATGTATGAAACTTTATTGTATTATAACAATATCATTTTCATACAATCAACTTACCTGTCAGATATATACATAGCTGATTGGCACCCTTCGGTGGAGGGTAAGAGACGCTACTACTGGAATAGACAGGTAAACAACATCTGTTGTAGGTATAAAATAAAAACCTTGGTTCCTACCTGAT
Organism: Macrobrachium nipponense; assembly: GCF_015104395.2. Taxonomy (NCBI): domain Eukaryota; kingdom Metazoa; phylum Arthropoda; class Malacostraca; order Decapoda; family Palaemonidae; genus Macrobrachium; species Macrobrachium nipponense. The sequence goes on from NC_061105.1 coordinate 30,030,000, forward strand.
AGGTGGTAGAGCTTCGTGGGTGTTTTCCCCGTAGTCTGCATCACCTCAAGAAACTTTAGCGAGATATGTGATCTATATGGCCAAGAATTCTTGTGGGTCTGCCGAAGGGGTCTTATCCACTTACTCGGCAGAGCCTGAAGGACTTTGTCAATGGGTGCTGATCCACTTACATGACACACCTTATTAAGGAGCACACAACCAATCCCGACCACCTGATCCTAACCACCATGTTAGTATTAAAAATTGCTCCGAGTTATCACCCCAACTCTTTGCAACAACCGTAACTCAAACCACAATGCACACGCACACAATAATTTCAAAAAAAAATTTTATCTATTACAAGATATCACAAGAGTTCCTTACTGAACTGAAGTGACTGGCCGCTTGTGCGGCAACTGCACTTGTTCAGCAGAAAGTCTAGAACATATCTATTAGACTTAAGTAGTAAAAAAAAAAAATAAAAAAAAATTTTTAGGATTGTTGTCAGCTCCTGTACCCAGGATTGTGCCCGCAGGACACAAAAAGGACCTAAGGAAAAACATTTTTCATAGGTCACACGCACGTCCTTCAAATAGTGAGCAGCAAACACAGAATTACATCTCCAATATGTCGCTTCCAAGATATTCTTCAGCGACATATTTCTCTGAAAAGAGAGACGTCGCCACTGCTCTCACTTCATGAGCTCTTACTCTCAGGAGTTTTAAAAGAATCATCCGTGCAAGCCTTATGAGCGTCCGTAATTACGTTCCTGACAAAAAAGGCTAAGGCATTCTTAGGACATAGGTCTTGATGGGATCCTTCACTGAGCACCAAAGACCTTGTCTAGAACCTCCCAACTGTTCCTTTTTCTGTAAGTAAAACTTTAACGCCCTTACTGGGGCAAAGAGACCTCTCCGGTTCCCTGCCGACGAGACCCGATAATCCTTTTACCTCGAAGTTTCTCGCCATGGATTCGAAGGATTTTCATTCTTCGCCAAGAATAATTCCTTGAAGGAACAGATGGCTGAATCTATATTGAACCCGACTTTGTCACTAAGGGCGTGCAGTTCACTAACCCTTTTGCCGTCGCTAGTGACAAAAGGAACAAACTTTTCTCGTTATATCACGAAACGAGGCCAAATGTAGGGTTCAAATCTCTCTGAAGCCAAGAACTTCAGCACTACGTCTAGATTCCAGTTAGGGGGAGAAGTAATTCTAGACTTCTTGGTCTCAAACGACCTAATCAGATCATGCAGATCCTTATCGTTTCCCCCCAAATCTAGGCCTCTATTCCTAAAGACGGCCGATAGCATACTTCTATAGCCCTTTATCGTGGCTAACGGAGAGCTGCGATTCTTCTCTCAGAAATACAGAAAAATCAGCTATTTCTGTTACAGAGGTACTGGAGGAGGACAACTTCTTTTGACTTACACCACCTTCTAAAAACTTCCCACTTGGATTGGTAAAACCGGATAGTGGAATTCTCCGGGCTCTAGCGATCGAGCTTGCTGCTTTACTAGAAAAGCCTCTCGCTCTGACAAGTCTTTTGATAGTCGAAAGGCAGTCAGAGCGAGAGCGGGGAGGTTTTGATGAAACCTCTCGAAGTGTGGTTGTCTGAGAAGATCCCTCCTTTGTGGAAGGGATCTGGGGAAGTCTACTATCCACTCCAGTACCTCTGGGAA